>NC_090648.1:258067045-258374045 GCF_040937935.1 Hyperolius riggenbachi
ACAAGAAAATCAAAACACCTTAACTGAACTCATGCCCAAATGTAAATGATTTAGAAAGGATTACAGCCAGATCATCATTATAGAATCGTAAGAGCCCACCGCACCAATGGGAAATCAGGATGTGCTGTGATCACCTCTGGAGCCACAAGGATCTTGTCAAATATTCCAAACGATCCGCACCATCCAAAATGAATATTTTATTAGCTCAATTTAAAATCATCATGACAAGTTAAAATCAGAAGTGGGTCTGTGCATTGTGATGACGCACAGGCGTTTCGGGCCAAAGCAGGTCCTTTATCAAATCATGACCAGCCCACATTTGTGGGCTGGTCATGATTTGATAAAGGACCTGCTTTGGCCCGAAACGCCTGTGCGTCATCACAATGCACAGACCCACTTCTGATTTTAACTTGTCATGATGATTTTAAATTGAGCTAATAAAATATTCATTTTGGATGGTGCGGATCGTTTGGAATATTAGCCAGATCATCATTAGTCAGGAAACAGATCTTTTTTTATATAGTTAGTAATAACCAATGCCATAATGTAAAAAAGTGGACCTGAACTCTTGCACAGGACTGAAGAAATACATAGAGAAATGCACCCTGTATGCATTCAGAGAGTTTAGGCTGTCTAATTCCTCCTCATTTGTGTCTAATGTCAAGTTGTAATTTGATCCCCCTGTAACAAATAAATGTTTTTGCTGTAACAAATGTTTTTGTTTAACCACTTTACCCCCGCCCGTACGAATTTCTCCGTCCCTTTTTCCATCCTTTAACCCCCAGGGACAGAGAAATCCGTACTTTCCGCGCTCCCGCCGCTGCCCACGCTCCCGCTCGTAAACACGCCGCCGGCCGCTCGTAAACAAGCCGCCCGCCCGGAGACCAATGAACGGGAAAATCCATTCCCGTTCGTTGATCTAAGCCCCGCAATGATCCGCTGCTCTCCGATGAGCAGTGTGATCATTGTGAAAAAAAAACACTTACCCAGCCTCCTAGTACTTCCTCCAAGAGTCCGGAAGAACGCTTGGAGGTCGCATTAAACAAAAAGTTACTGTGGCCATCTTGTGGCCAAATAGTAAAACTACACCCTAAACATTTTTCACATACAAATAAATTACTTTTACACAAAATATTAACTCATTACCTCCCACACTCCCAAATTTATTTTTTTTTGTAATTAAAAAAAAATTAAAACATTTACAATAAAAAAATACATAAATAGTTACCTTAGGGACTGAACTTTTTAAATATTTATGTTAGGAGGGTACAACACTGTTAATTTATAAACTATGGGCTTGTAATTAGGGATGGACGCAAAACTGAAAAAATGCACCTTTATTTCCAAATAAAATATTGGCGCCAAACATTGTGATAGGGACATAATTTAAACGGTTTTATAACCGGGACAAAAGGGCAAATACATTTCATGGGTGTTAATTACAGTAGCAGGCATTATTTAAAAACTATAATGGCCGAAAACTGAAAAATAATGAATTTTTTCCCACATTTTTCCTATTTTCCCATTAAAACACATTTAGAATAAAATAATTCTTGGCATAATGTCCCACCTAAAGAAAGCCTAATTGGTGGTGGTAAAAACAAGATATAGTTCATTTAATTGTGATAAGTAATGATAAAGTTATAGACAAATGAATGGAAGGAGCGCTGAAAGGTAAAAATTGCTCTGGTGGTCAGGGGGTAAAACCCCTCAGTGGTGAAGTGGTTAAAGGTTATTATGCTGTTGTGTATCTTTTAGAGTAGAGAGTAAGTTCTGAGTTGAGGTCCACTTTAAGGAAGGGTGTAATTTAGAGTACAAGTAGAAGTGTACTTTTTCCAGACTCCTCTCTTCCTCATATCTCTGTTTCTGGCAATCTTGATAGACAGAGAAGAAGTTTGCTGGAATGGTCACACTCAGAAATAGCTGAGGGTAAAAGTTACATGACCACTTGAAAGCGTTTGGGCTCTTTCACACTGAAAGATCAAAGCGGTGAATTCACCGCCGGTCAATTGCTTTAATCCAAGCTAGTGCTCCAGGCAGTGTAGAGGCGGTCACCACACTGAGTCACATCTTAGCAACATGACAAGATGTGGTTTTGGCTGCCAGGTAACTATACCACTTGTCAAATGCTGACGTGTGGGGTTACAAGCGCTGCCATTTTACTGCATTTAATTGCAGCTGAAATTGCTTGTGGCCATCAGATGGGAGGTTGTACTGCCTGACAAGCGTACGGTTCAGCCTACTATATGAAAGAGGCTTTAAGTTCTTCTTTTTGTTATAGAAAAGCTGAGAGAATTTACAGTAATGGTGGAAGGGAAAAAAATCAGTGTGTGTATATACTTGGGCCCTAGACTGTGAAACATAAACCACACAATACATACATAGACCTATAACTATAGTAGGGATTAGTTTGTGAGCCCTTCTGAGGGACAGTTAAATGGCAAGATGATATACTCTGTACAGCGCCGTGAAAGATGTCGGCAGGTGCGTAGCAATAGGGGTTGCAGAGGTTGTGACCGCATCGGGGCCCTTGGGCCAGAGGGGCCCCGAGTCGCCCACCCTCAACTGCAGTATTACCTGTCCATTGGTCCTGTGCTCATAATAATCCCTTCTACAGATACTTTGAATAGTGGTAATTAATAACAAACTGTTCCCCATCCCCTTCTTGCACCTCTGACACTGTAGTTGCCATTGGCAGGTTTAGGTGCGCCAATCAATTGTTATGCATAGAGTGCTTGGGGGGCCCCATTGTAAAACTTGAATCGGTGCTATATAAATATTAAATGATAATAATACTTTCATAGTGACGCAGTGTGATGCACAGCCAGTAAAAGCAGGATCACAATGGAGGGGAATAGTTGCAATGCTCATTATGCGTGTAATGTGACACATACGCTACATACAAAGCGTAACTGTTAACACGAACATTATGCAGTAACGTACTGCAGGAATTGCATTACTCCAACTAGATTCAGTCACATTGTACTGCTAGCGCTTTGATGTGAGCATGCTATTACAAATATACTGTCTGGTGCAATGCAACGCAATGCAGCTTTCTTCAAATGGGATGTTGAGCTCTCAAACTAATTGCTACTTGTTTTATATCAGGGAATTGCCTGATACACACACTTGTATGAGAATGAGAGAGACTGTAGGTGCCACTGGGGTCAGTTTTGCGACAGAGGTAGCATGCATCAGCTGAAAAACAATATAACCATTCTGATTATTCCTATGAATGTAGATGTGCAATCCTGTCTGCAGCCACCCATGCATGTAGGTAATCCTAGTATGAGATGGTTAGCTTAGTAAAATGGTGGTTAGCCTTGTAAGATATGGTTAGCTTAGTAAGATGTTAAAATTTAGTGGAGTACCTTTTTATGGCCCGTCTCCACTGTAGGCACTTGCTTGGTTGCAGGTACCCATCCTAATCCCTCTAGCGGTGCCATGCAGGGTTATAAGGATTCAAATGCGTGATGCTATTTTTTTTTTTTTTTTTTTTTGCTGCATGCCGTCCGGCTTTGGAATCGAATGGCCTCCTATTGATTTCAATAGGCTGTGTTTCCCTGTCCAAATTTGAAAATGCAGCAATTCATCCCTAGTGGAAATTAGCCCACCGTTTTTAAATTGTAGAGTATTCGCTCTCTGCTAGACAAATGATCTGTACTCTAGCTCTGTGTGGGACTTTCTTCATGGCAACTGAAACCAGTGATATTTTAGGCCAATAATTACTTCATTTTCTTCCAGCTTCTCAATTAATGATTCCATATGCAGTTGTTTAACATTCACATAATTGTTTTATGCAAATAAGCAATCAGGTGTGACTAGAGATTAAGACATACTAAATGAATAGATAATTATGTGTTGAAAGGTTAAGTTACCTGATCATTTTTGTATTTGATTAATGTGCAAGTATTACCAAGCCTCCCAAGTGATATAGTAACAGAAATCTCAACACATTAAAGATGTTTTTCTCCTGACTAAATTCAAATATTTTCACTCTACATTTGTGATCAAGAAGTGCAGCTGCAACAGTGGCTAATACTGTTCTCATGGCATCCAGGTCCGGTACTGCCATTAAGGCAAAGGGGCCCCTGACTGCTGCTGGACCCACCATGTGGTCATCCACTGACTGCTCCAGAATCCCCAGGGCCCCTGCAGTGATGTGTAGCTGCATTGTAATATTTCACCAGTCTCTGCACACTACCCTGCCTGTGTTCCATCTTCATCCCTGCTGACTTCCTCCTCTCCATGGCCCACCACAGGTTATGTTTGCATAACATGTGCAGCATGGAGGAGAAGCAGGCAGCAGGGCTGAAGTCTGAGCATGGGAATAAGCTGCCCGCTGGGACAGGTGAGTTATTATAATGCAGAGTTACATATTACCCAGCAAGCTCATGGTGAACCACAACGCCTAGGAGTGTGTAAGGGCCTAAAATGGATCAAAAAGACTTCTTACTAAAATGCTAGGCAAAACAAATTTGCCTTCTTAAAACCAAAGGTATTTGCCATTATTCAGGTTAGAGTGAGCATAGGGGGCCCTCAGATTACCTGTGCCCTGGGGCCCCTGATTCGCTTAAACTGGCCCAGATGGCATGTCCCTCCAGTCTCTTCCCATAAACTACAAAAAGGTGCCAGTGGCCTAACAATAGCCTCTGTGACCACCTCTAACTAATGAAGCCTTATAAGTGTGCATTTGCGTCTGTTAAACTGCTCCAGATGTAATCGGCCACTGTAGCAAAGACTGCTATAATATACTCCATGTCTTAATGGTGCTTTGACATATGTCACAGTACCATCCTCTCAGTCCAGTGCCCCCGTGTTCCCCGCAGTGGTCAGCCGCCAAAATCTTCTTTCTTTTTTGATTTTGTTTTTTTACAGGTCAAAAAAGACAATACAGGAGTACTTTAACCACTTCCGGGTTTCGGGTGGTTTGGATGATCTGTGCTGCGGGGGGTTCTTCAGCCCACAGCACAGATCAGATAGCAGGCAGGGCGATCAGACTTCCCCCCCCCCCCCCCTTTTTCCCCACTAGGGGAATGTCCTGCTGGGGGGGTCTGATCGCCGCCACGCTGCTGTGCCTAGCGGGGGGGCTCCTCAAAGCCCCCCTCCGCAGCGCTATTCCTCCCTCTGCCTCCTTCCCTCCCTCCCCTCTTCATTATGGGCTGCGCAGGATGGAAATCCGTCCTGCGCCACCTCAGATAGGCTTCAGCCTATCAGATGCCGGCGATCCCCGGCCAATCAGAGGCTGGGGATCGCCGATCTCCTCTACGGCGCTGCTGCGCAGCAGCGCCGTATGTATGTAAACAGCGGGGAAGATCTTCCCCGCGTGTTTATATTTATTTACCCTGCGAGCCGCGATCGGAGGCTCGCAGGGTGTTCACGGAGACACCCTCCGTGAACTGACATGGAACGGCTGCTCATACGAGCGGCCGTTTCCATGGAAACCGCTTCAGGATTCTGGGGCGTACTTATGCGTACGCAGAATCCTGAAGTGGTTAAAGGACAACTGAAGTGAGAAGACTATAAAGGCTGCCATATTTATTTCCTTTTAAGCAATACCAGTTTCCTGGCAGCCCTGCTGAACTATTTGGCTGCAGTAGTGTCACACACCAGAAACAAGCATGCAGCTAATCTTGTCAGATCTGACAATGATGTCAGAAACACCTGATCTGCATATGCTTGTTCAGGGTCTATTGCTAAAAGCATTAGAGCAGGACCACCAGGCAACTGCTATTGCTTAAAAGGAAAGAAATATGGCAGCCTCCATGGCCTTCTTGCTACAGTTTTCCTTTAAAACAATACATCCCCTGCAGGGATGGTCAACAGGCTGCAAATAATAAATTGATGCGTGATTGTGCTCATTTTTGTGGAAGATTATTTTTCAGCTGTCCCCTCTGCATTCCTGTAATTACGATCCAGCCTCATCTTTCCTGTGCGGTTTGAATACTGCCTCCCCGGTTAACACTGATCAGAGATTATTAAAAGATTCAACTAATTTATGTAAGTTATGCCTACCCTGGAGACAGAATTTAGAATTGGCAAATCACAGTTTCTTGCAGCTCTTCCAGTAAAGCAGCAGCTGTGTTAATTTTTTCAGTGATTGATAGTTCCAACTTCCCTCTTCCTGGCGGAGCTCACAGACATGCTAGAGCTGTTAGCTCATCACTACAACTGATATAGGACTGAGGCAAGCATAACCTTTTCACACATTGGCCTCAATTCACTAAGCAGTTTAGACTAGTCTACAGATGGTTTTTAGTCTACTGATGGTTTGGTGTAATGTTTTAGACCTGTTTTTAGACCTGGTCTAACATTCAGTAATTACACAATTCACAAAGGCAAACAAGGAGTAACCACACCCACTTTTTCCTCACAGAGATTAGACCGGCTGATTTCTGTGGGCAAAGTAATACTGTGAGGTATTTTAGATGTAAGGATGGAAGCTTTTGAATTAATTATGCAGGAGTTTAATTGTATGCAGAGGAGAGCTCATCAAAGGAGAAGGATGTCAGTCATAGCTACTTGTTTCTGAATTGCATCTTTTGATCATTTCCCCTGCTTTACCCACCTAATTACCAAATGGTTTAGACCAGGTCTAAAAACAGGTCTAACATCATTTGTTAATAGTGCATTCCCCTTTGATGCAACTGACCAAACCATCAGTAGACTAAAAACCATCAGTAGACTAGTCTAAACTGCTTAGTGAATTGAGGTAATTGCCTATGAAAGTTTTGGAGACTATCTTTTTTTTGTAGCTGTCACCAAATGGCACTTACTACTGTTTGTATAGACTTTTGCCTTTAATCATTCAGTTATAGAAATCACAGCTGTACTAGTATTGTTATGGAGGTGTTCCAGTATAAATTCCTTTTAGTAGATACTAAAATATATTTATTGTAGAACTCATTTTTCCTATGAAGTCACAGAAACCTCTTGTACAGGAATTGACAACCTGGCATTCTTTTGCAGTGTCACTGTGTGGTTAAACCTAAGGTCGTTTGAAGGTGAAAAACTTGATGCACAGTGAGACAATGCATCGGCATAATGTGGACAACCCGTGCAGTTACTGCATAACGTGTGCATTAACAGTTGCAATGATGCTTACTTTGTGTGTATTGTATACTTCACACCACACATATAACACCCAATGCAACTTTTCTCCTTCATTGTGTTGTGATCCCCTTTTGCAGGATTTTAAACACAACAAACCACTTGGAACGCAGCCTCCCCCCGGAGATGGAATAGTCCGAAACCTGTTGAATTTGTTAGGTTTTTACTACCTACAGTAAGTGACAGAAACCTAGGAGAAAAGCAATAGTGCATTTTACTCTGGGAGAAATGTACTTTAAGAGCTCAGACAAACTATAAGCACTTTTCTAAGTGCTTTTTGGTCTCCAGAGCTTTCTGGGAGCTTCTTTTGTTTTGTTTTTTTTAAAAAGCTCCCATTGACATTCAAATCCCCGTAAAATTGTATGATTTTACAGTGATCACAACTTTACCAACTTTAGCGATTTTACAGCAATTTTAATGTAAGTCAATGGGAGTGTTTTTTAAAAAGCTCTCAGAAAGATCTGGAGGCCAAAAAGCGCTCAGAAAAGCACTTATAGTGTGTCTGAGCCCTTAGTAGGTGTACCCATGTTGTTGTGTTTTTTTTTTCTTTCTTTTTTTTTTTTTGTGTGATGGTAGTTCTTTAATGCGAGTCATATAAAGCTAGTAACTGAACCAAACAAATGCACTTATCTTTTCATTGGGCAGTTTCAAATAACTTTAAATTTGCAGTCAAGACAATTATTAGCATCCCATTGCCAATCTTTGCTCACCATTCCAAAAAGCAATGTATTTCTCCTTGTGGATAGTCAATAGATCTATACGACTTGCAGAACCCGAGACCACCTAGAGTAGTACTGTCATGTATTCCTTTGCATACAGATGATTCAGGGGTTTTGAGAATTATCTGTGCAAGACATGGAAATGTTGGCACTGTGGGGTGGATTTGTGATGGAAGAATGCATTCGCATCATTAAGATTCCCAACAGGCTGGCAGGTTGAAGTGAAAGCTTGAGTGAAAGACTATCGCAGCCCAGAGATATCAAGCAGTCAGGTTGTAAAATCTGGTTGAACAATGATCATAACTGCCATGGAAGATCTTGGAACAGCAGTGTATAATTATGTTTACTTTTCTGCAGAATGCATATATAGGCAGAGAACTTTATGGGAAACATTTGCAAAATTGTACAGAATGGGCTTTGACATGGCAGTTAATTTGCTCTCGAGGCCTTTGTGACTACTGCATTGATTTGACAAAGACCTGCACGATTCTAGCAATGACAATATAAACTAGAACGGTTACAAAAATATGGAATTGTCAGTAACATGTTTTATTTGCATTTGCGCTTAATGAAAGATGGACAAATTTATAACTGGAGCAGTCATATAATAGTAAATCTAAACCGTGTCGCGCTGATTTTGCACTTGCTTCTGTGCGGCTGTGGCTGTGCTCAGATGCAGCAAGTCGTGTTTTGGGTTTTTTGCCATCAGGTAGTGCCACCTCTTGGCAGATGAAGACACCTAGTATTACAAACACTGTCATTCAGCTGCATGTAATTGCCGTGGAAAAGAAGCTCATGGTCAACAGCTGGGAGAAGGTAGAACTGCCTAACAAGCATGTGCAGTTCAGCTATCTGCGGAAAAGGGGCTTAAGGTTCACGTAAGAGAGAAAATGGGTGCAATGAAAGTCATAAAAATGTAATTCAAAAGCCGGATGTGATGCCGGACTACATTTTATAGCCATTACTAATGAACAACAAATGCTGGAGCCATATTGCAAATTTCATATATCGCTGTGCCGCAGACAAGCTGTGACGGTCACACAGTTCCCAAGAAAACCGTGTGTACGCCATTCAAGTCGCAAATGCAAATTCCCTTGCAAAATAGTAGAAATGTCATTTTATTTTTAAAACCACTGTTTTTTTTTCTCTCCTTCCTGTCTCTGCTAGCAAGCCCTGGCAGTTTTGTGTGAAATTTGTCACCTAGCATTTCTGGGAAGTTATATAGCTCATGCATCAGAGATTAGATGGACAGAAGCTAATAGAAAAAAAGCATCTTTTTTCTAGACTGTTGGGAACCGACCCAACAGGTGTCCGACATGTAGCTGCCTTCTGGCCTGAGTTGAAAGAGAGGCAGGAGTGATCCTTATCACTCCAGCTGGAGACTCCCAAAAGTTCAACCAACCTTACAAACTATATTTAATAATAGGCAGATTTTTGTAATATTTCTGGTGTTACCAAGATAGCAGGTCCTTCAAATTCGCAGTGTTTATTGGACTTCCCGTGACACTGGTTCTGAGAGATTTTCAAGCATCTGGATCACCCAGAACCAATACTACAAAGGGAGGAGGGAAAAAAAACTGTGTTATGAGTCATATCTGATCCTCGTGTTTGGTATTACCAGATTCACACAATTACGCTGATTATGAATATTCATTCGGGTTCTTGATGTGACCTACGGGCACGGAGGGAGCGGGCAAAACATGAATTGGCCCAAAATCTCTCCCTGCCTAAGGGGGCACTGCCTTATTCAAACTGCACAAGGCTGGACTTTGACGTGTCATGATCCCTCCCCTCTACAGTGAGGATTAAAACTCCAATGACACAAAGGTCCAGCGTCCTTCACCTTTAATCTGACGCCGAATTAACGTCAATCGACTAGCCCGCCAGGACACGGGCCAAAACCTCCATCTTGGATTATTTCTCACAAAGGCCTCAGGCCGCATGGCAATCGGCCATTCAGGACTTTGATTGTCGCATGGACTACCAATAACGGTATTTGAACTATACAATAAGACATTCTGTCCCATATGCAATTCAACTTTTCTCCTGCGTTTTCTCCTGGGTGTTATTTTCACACCTAATCATAAAATGCACTTTAAACCACTAGCAAGCAAGAAAATGCGCGAAATAAATTTGTCAATACTTTTTCATCAACCTTTGGGTACTTTTTCAAATGTAAAATGCTGAAAATGTATTTTAAAGAGAAGATGAAAATTATCTCCTAGGAGATAACTTAGGAGAAAAACTTAATTGCATATGGGCCTCTGTTTCTTTTCATCTCTACTCCCTTTCTATCAAACCAATCTGTTCTGCCAGACAGGTATATCTATCTTTGGGCTAAAGAAGGCTATGTGTATGTAGTTTTAGAATAAAACAATCGATTGCATCATATATGGTATACCCAGTAACCTTTCTTTAAACGTCACATTGCTCAGTCTTTAAGCCTTTGGAAATGACTGTTCCCCGAACGGTGACTGGAGCATGTCGAACGTGATTGGGCTGGCTACCCTATTATGATAGCGGGAGCCTCTTCCCTCCCTACCAAACTGGAAGAGTGGTGGCAGTGAGATTACCCGATTTCCAGCGCGAAATCGATATTTTTAGTTTACCGATTGTATGTATGGTCACCTCCAACCAATCTTAACCATTTACTACGCACACAATGAATTTGCCTCCAGAAGTCTTTAGTGCATGAGACCTGCATGGCAACAGTGGCTTAGTAATACGGGATTGGTGAGTGATTGTCACATTACATATTGTCGGCAGCTGCGCGACCAATCTCTATTGTCAGTCTGCTTTCTGCGTATGCTAATGGGAGCAGATTACACGGGATTGGCACGCTCTGTCGCATTAACCGTCTTCCTCTGATGATCCAGCAACCGGTCTTTGTTGTTCGTCTGCTCACCGTACTTCCTGCGTACGCTAGTGGGAGCAGATTAGACGGGATTGCGGGGCTGGATTGTCACACAAGCATCATAGCTCCTTCTTCCAGAGATTCACATCCCCTCTTACCCTCTTAAACAAATAGAACCAGTACTGTAACTGTAGGAAAAAGTTTTACTAAATAAGCTTGGTTTGACAAATACAATTTTGTGCTACATTGTAGTTGATATGGGCAGTGGTTAAAATGGATGGGATGAAGCCTGCTATGATTTACTATGAGCTAGTCCAGCGTTTCTCAACATTTTATTGGTATGTACCCCTTTTAAAACCCTGTACTCACCAAGTACCCCCTGCCATAGTAAACATTATCTCAAGTACCCCTTGACAAATATATTTTTAATCCTAGTACATAATTGGTACATAATTGGTTCTAAACAATTCTCAAGCATTTACTATTGGTTTTAATTAGCTAAAATACTAATTTGGTGTTGTTTATATAGGATTTATCATTTTCTAAAACTCTAAATTTGTTATACTTGGTTAATTATATCAAGCCGAAGTACCCCCTGGAACCATCAGAAGTACCCCCTGGGGTACGCGTACCGCATGTTGAGAACCTAGGAGCTAGTCCACATTTATCTGCATTTGACCCATCCTTTTTGGTATTTGCTTTCTCCGGTGCACAAACAGTGCAGTGAGTATCAGCATTGTGTCTGTATAGATCAAGTATCTTAACATGCTGTATTTACACCTACATACCTCTAATTACCCTAGTGTATTTCCAGGCTACTGATCTGTGTATTGCCTTACGAAAGTTGTCTTGCATGGCTGTCATGTGTTACTAAGATGGAAGTAATTACTCCCAACTATGCATACATATACCCAGGCAACCTTACAGCTGTGTAGTCCTTAGTTAAACAGCCAAGATTATAGGTTATGTGAAAGGAGCAATGCGTTTTAATTCCTGCTTTGTTCATGAACCAATAAAACAGAAGAGAATTCTGGGTATCTTGTAACACCAAGCTATACACTGTTGCCATAGTTTCCAGCAGTTTCCTGAAGAAAAACAAATGTAGCATCTGCAGACTGAAGGTGTAAGGCCCAGTGCACACCAAAAACATCTAGCAGATCTGCAAAACGCTAGAGGTTTTTGAAGCAGATTTCTGAGCCATTCTAGGCATGTTTAGAGACGTTTTCTAAACATGCCTAGCATTTTTTTTGGAGCATTTTTGTGCAGCAGATTACAAATATTGTTACAGTGAAGCTGTTACTGAACAGCTAATGTAACAAACGCCTGGAAAACAGCTCTTATCTAGCGTTTTTCAGAGCAGTTTGAGCTTTTCCTATACTTTACATTGAGGCAAAAACACATCTGCAAACCGCAAAAGTGCTGCAGGACCTATGTTTGCGGTTTGCTAAAAACCTCAAACCTCTGGTGTGCACCATCCCATTGAAATACATTAGCCAAGCGTTTTCACAGGCGGAAGTGGTTTGCGGAACGCTTCAAAACCGCTCGGTGTGCACAAGGCCTAAGAGAGATATTTAATGGCAGTAAGGTCCAGTGCACACCAAAAACCTCTAGCAGATCCGCAAAATGCTAGAGGTTTTTGAAGCGATTCAGGGCATGTTTAGAGAGGTTTTCTAAACATGCCTAGTGTTTTTGGAGCATTTTTGTGTAGCAGATTTCATATATTATCGCAGTAAAGCTGTAACTGAACAGCTTCTGTAACAAAAACGCCTGGAAAACCTCTCTGGTCTAGCATTTTTGCGAGCGTTTTTCCACTTTCCTATATTTAACATTGAGGCAGAAACGCCTCAGAAATTTAAAATATTCTGCAGCCCCCAAGTTTGCGTTTGTGGAAAAAACGAACCGCTTTGGTGTACACCACTCCATTGAAATACATTACCCAAGCGGTTTTCAAACCGCTACCGTTTTTAAAGATGTTCCAGAACCGATCTGGTGTGCACCAGCCCATAGTTGCAACATTGCTTGTATTGTATTTGTATCATACAGATTTTTCTGCTAGTAATGCTTAACAAGGCTAGACTAATCACTAACCTAGTGCTAAGTAGGTTAAATTAGTAGCACTGGTAATGTAAGGACTATTAATTTAGATCACTATTCATTCTTAACTTAAACTGCTTTGGCACCTAGCTTCAGTTCGAATAAAAAAAAAATAGGGAAAAAAAACCCATAGAATTAATGATGAAATCCTTTCCACTTGATGCTAGAATAAATGCATATTACAGAGAAGGTCTGCTCATGTAGATAAATGTATTTGGAGATAAATTGAAATTCACATAGGATTAGTTTTAATGTGCTGGATTATCTGATACAATAAATTCAAATTACCGTCTTTGTTTCTTCAGGCTGTTTTGGAAATACAGCGGCATATCTAGCTAAATAACCGGCCTTAATTCCAAGGAATCAAAATATGCCACAAGGGACCATTTGAGCATTGCTGCGCATGTGTAAAATATGTTCAGCAGCTATCGATCCGCATAGTCTATAGGATGCAAGCTAAGGGAGAAAACCAAAGCAATATTTCCAATTTGTTCTAGCTGTTTGGTGCTGGGAGAAATGTAATATAAATTTTATTTTGATAACAGGCTGATGCCTTTTCAAGTAATTTTTTAGATCCATCATTCGCAGCATATGTTACCACTGGATTAATGTAGACCTCTAGGCAAAACTATTGTTTACCTTATTTACAAAAAGTAACCAACTTAAAAACCTACTCTTAATAATAAAGTCCTAAAAAATGGTGCTAGGACTGATTTGACAGAAGTATTTGCCAGCCTGCAGTCCTGTTCCTCAATTTACCTCTCCATAATAACATTGCATAGATACTACTTAAAGGGAACCAGAGATGAACGTTTCACACAAAATAAACATATCAGTTGATAGCTTGTAAAGAATAAATGCTCTACCTGATAATTTTGCCGCTCTGGTGTGCCTTTTTTAGTGTTTTTTATCCATTATTGCTCCAGGAAAAATCAAATATGGCCGCCGGCTCATATCACTTCTGCTTCCAGGTTATGAGGTGTTCTGGATGTGCTGTCTAGGCTATATGAGACTAGGCTGCTATCTAGGCTAAATGCAGCCTTTCATCTATGTGCTTTCATATTGGTATGATCTGCCTGTAGGAAGTGTCACTGATAATAACTGCATTTTCATTCCTATGAGTATCTAGTGCACACAGAGCACACAGGGATCATATTACAGCCACAGAGCTTCTCTCTCAGGAGCAGCCCCCTCCTATGTCATCACAGCTCTCAGTATGCAAAGCAGAAGATCTAAGCCAGGAGGGGGAAGGCTTGGGCTTGAAAGGACTTCACAGAAGAGTGACTCAGCTATAATGATTCCAGGTCAAACCTCGACTGAATTGTCGGTGGATTCTTATCACAGTTGCTAATAGACTAATTAAGCAGATAACAATGAAACTAAAAGCAGGGTAGGTGTTTACTGTCATGTTCCCACTGATAAATGTAATAAAATACATGAGGGTGCTTCATCTCTGGTTCTCTTTAAAGGGAACCGGAGGTGAGAGAGATATGGAGACGGACATATTTATTTCCTTGTAAACAATGCCAGTTGCTTGGCAGCCCTGTTGATCTTCTGGCATATGTAGTGTCTGAGTCAAAACCCTGGAATAAGCATATGGTTAATCCAGTAAAAGCTGAGTCAGAGTACCTGATCTACTGCATGCTTGTTCAGGGTCTATAGCTAAAAGTATTAGAGGCAGAGGATCAGGAAAGCTGCCAGGCAACTGGTATTTTTAAAAGGAAATAAATATGGCAGTCCACAGATCCCTCTCACCTCGGATTCCCTTTAAAACCGAGAGGGAGAGTTTGCACCAATGGCATTAAGTCGCACTGTGTTGCCACATGTGAACTCACTGCTGTACAATTATGAGCATGTTGACATCTGTTTGCTTTAAAAAATGTTACCCTAATGCATTTTCTAAAGTGCATTTATGGGTAACATGTGCGAAAACATGTTACAAAGCAATTGTCCAAACTATGGATAATAATGTGCACGTTTTAACATGCAGTGTGTTGTGTTACGTGAGTGTTATAATGCTATGCCCATAGTGTGAACTTAGCCTAACACTGCAATGCCCATAGTGTAAACTTAACTGTCAAAGTGAATGTCCTGTAGGAAGATGAGCATACTTTTTACTACATTTGCATCTCCTTGGCTCAACCACACTTCTGTTGACTCTGATTTAGATGCCTTGAAAAGAAGAGGCACCACAAGAAATCTGGAAAATACCTCTTCTCCCAATAGGTTGTTCTCCCCCCCAAGTTGTAAAAGCAGTGAACAGTCTAAAGCTCAGGTGTTGGCATTCGGTAACACCGCGTTACTTGATGGTGAATGGGAGGAGCTGGAAGGCAGTGAACTTGCTGTCTTCAGCTGATTGTGGAAAAGAGTCCCAAGACCTCTAGTGTGAAGCATAGAAAGTGGCTGGTTTATTGTTGGTTTCCATGGGAAACAAGACTACGTCACCCTTCTTTGCTTATTATACAGTCCATGCCAGCTACTAAGGCCTCTCATGAGGCTGCAGTAAGGGCAAGCAATGTTGCTGACTTAATAAAACTATGGAAGATGCCAAGAAAATGTGAGGGAAAGGGAAACTCATTGCAAAGACTTGGGTGCAAATTAAGTCCTGGAGCACTCCTGGATATTTAGATTTCTTGGAATTCAAACTAAATAAATACTTCTACAATAAAATCTAAACACACTCTTTTGTTGAAATTTTACACTGACTGACTTAATGGCTACATTCACAGTAGGGTGTTATCGTAACAGAGGGGAAAAGCTGCATTACACTTTATGCCTGTGGTGCAACACATAAAGTACATACAAAGTATGCTTCACTGCACCTGATAACGTGTGTCATGCAGCACTGCACTGCATGCACCACTGACTGATTTCACTGCACCACACTGCAAAGAATTACAATGTAATTGCATCACACAAGAAATGCAATTATATTGTCCAATGCACCGCAACACCTCACTGCGGTCAATGTAGCATGAAGCAAACTGTTTGTTTGTTTTTTATTGGCTCTTGAGCCATTTTGCTGGTGTCCATATTTTCAAAATGTCAACTAATTTTGCCTTTTTATTTGAAAACTGGCATTTATCACCATAAAGAACTAAGGCAATTGACAAACCTTCTGGAGCTAATAATATCTCTGTGTAACAGTGCAGGCACAGTGTGTCCAGTTCTATAAGAAATATAACACAATAAGTGTAATTTTGCTTTTAGCCATTTTGCATGTTCTTGACATTACAGGAAATCATGTGCTGAATCACGGTTAAATTTAGCACTTACCTGGCAACAGCAGACACAGAGACCCTGGATGATTATTTTTCCCCTTCAACAGGAAGTCTGAGTCATGCATCACAATGTTGTTCTTTTGTCATTCATACAGTATGCTGCACACATTATTCTACTGATGCACGTTGGAGACCAGCTCACGGTGTTTAGGAATGTGTCAAATAGTAAAATGTAACTTTTTTTCCTTTGTACTGAGCCTTTATACTGTCTGAACTGCATAGTTCTACTGCAATTTGGTCTAATTTATATAGCCGCACACTTACAGTATGTTATTTGCATAATGCTTTAATTGTAACTTGTGATAGAGATTAGACCATGCTTGAAATCCTGCCAGTTGGGAATCTAGTGCAAAGCTATGGGCTCTGCAGGCAGTAAAGCGCCACATGAGCTTCTTTGGCTTAGTCCTTTTTTGATTTTATTTTTTTTACTCAAACTGTCAAAGGGATAGCACTGTTCCCATATACAACAATGGTGGGTTAGTATAAACCAATAAGCTGGGAAAGTTATCACATGAGTACTACTACATTAGAGGCTGGTGTCACATTTTGGTTTGTTTCCTGTATTTGCACATTACCAACATATTATTATGCAGATCTTTACATGGTTTATTGGACAATTCAGGGCCTGTTTATATCATTTAATTTTTATTGTTTTTAATACTCGGCCTTGCCACTCTGTTATAACTCTACTCCTTGAATAATTCCTGGCCCATCTTCAAAACATTTTTCATATTTACTTACTTAAGAGCCTTCTGCTTTATAGGTCATGGGACCCCTCCCTCTGCTGAGTAGACTCCCTGCCTCCTCTTCACAACTTGCGCTCTTTCTTTCCACATCTTGCTTCTGTCCCTGGACCACACAGGGGAACAAGAAATAAGAGGGGTCTTGAATTGCCCCATCCCGAAATTCTGTGTCTCGACCCTACTCTCCTCTCTAAATTTAAGGCATGACTTCACTATTCAATACAAAAGAAGAGAATGCTTAATGTCTGTAAAAGCAAAGCTTCTCCCTCCAGTCCTGGGGTTTGATATTTCGGGGCACATGTTCCCTTCCATTGTCTGTCTACATAGACATCAGTCAACCACATGACCATGTCTGGACCTTTTAACTTGATCACATTTCTGTGCAGTATGAAGTTAAAGCGGAATATAACCTTGCATTTCAACTTTGCTCTAAAACATTATTTACAGTATATTATATGCAACCAGCATTTTTTTTACTAGACCAGCATTGGAAGGGTTACACAGAGCTTTAAAGTTCCTGGAGAGAACTGCAGACGCATCTGAAGCTTCATAGATACATTTTGTTTACATAAATGTATCTAAGTGTTGAATGTGACTCACTCTCTCTGACTGAGAAGGAGCTGGAGAACAGTCAAAGAGTGTGTAACATTTCTCACTTGTTACATTCTATTTAGTTAAATGTATCTATCTGAACTTCTGCATATCTCTCCACGGAACTTTAAACCTCTGTGTTTAGCCCTTCCAATGCTGGTCTAGTAAAAAAAATGCTGGTTGCATATAATATGCTGTAAATAATGTTTTAGAGCAAAGTTGAAATGCAGGGTTATATTCCGCTTTAAGGGCAATGGTTAAGCCCCTTCACCTAGGAAGCCCATGCCTTTATTGTAACATTTCTTAATGTCTCATACTGTTAACAGTAACAATTCTTTTTATAGATAATTTTGAAATTTTGATGCCTACTATGAAGTTATTTCTCAACTTCTCTAAAGTTTTCTGTAGTAAAAATGGAATAGAGTGCATCATCCAAAACATATCCAAATGGAATAGAGTGCATCATCCAAATGGAATAGAGTGCATCATCCAAAAACATACGGATAAGATAATTGGCTCCCCCTAAAAAATTGGCTCTAGACTACAGTACTTACACTACATAATATAGACATATGGCAATTGTAGGGATTAGATTAGACTGTACAGCGCTGTGTAATATGTCGGCGCTATATAAATACTAAATAATCATCATCATCATCATCTGTGGCATGTGAGCTCCAGCTCAAGCTGGAGGATGCTAGCCATTTCCCTGAGGCTAGGTTAACGGTGGGACGTTATTGTCCTGTGTTATACAGTCATTATAACACAGGTTACCGCACTGCAAAGTTAACCCTATGCAACATTCACAGTGCGCCGTTAAAATGTTGCATTTATTGTAATGCACTGCTGCAGTGCGTTACCTCTAAATGCAGATGTTAATAGATACAGGGAGGCATACTTGTCATTGCCTGTATGCTCCACTGTATCTACTGTATGTGCCAGTAACACAGAGTTAATGTGCGTTGCAACTTTTTTGTTGAGCTGTAATTTTGCGCTGCGACTTTAACAACACATCATCATGCAACGTCCTACTGCGATCCTAGCCTCCATTTAAAAGGCAAACTACTGGTCTGTAATTATCTGGGCATGGGCACTGGCTGTTATTAGATGCCGTATTTACTGTAGCATGGTGTAAGCATAATCTGGCCCTTATGTACTAAGCTATCTACAGTTGACCTACTGTTCCTGAGTGAGGATATTATTAAATAGTCTCCTGCAACTACTGTGCAATTTTCCACCCTCACTTGGGTCACACAAATATATTGTGAAAGTTACTGAGGTGTTTTTGAATTAATGTTTACTGTCAGGGGCATAGCAATAGGGGGTGCAGAGGTTGCGACCGCATCGGGGCCCTTGGGCCAGAGGGACCCCAAGGAGCCCTTCCTCAAGTGCAGTTTTAGCCCTCTATTGGTTCTTTGGTCACAAAAATCACTTCTATAGATACTTTGAATAGTGGTAATCATTAATCAACTGCACCCCATTCCCTTCTTTCACCTCCGACACTGTAGTTGCCATTGGCAGGTTTTTGTGCGCCGTGTCAATTGTTTTGTATAGAGTGCTTGGGGGGCCCCCATGTAAAACGTGCATTGGGGCCCACAGTTCCTTAGCTACGCCACTGGTTACCGTATGCAACTGCAGTTACATGTATTTGTGTGTAGGGGGGGAAGGGGGTGGGGTGGAGGCTCTTCTAGTTCATCTTTCCTGCATATATTATTTAATTATGTGTGTGTGTGTGTGTGCGTGCGTGCGTGCGTGCGTGCGTGCGTGCGTGTGTGTGTAGTTCAAGCTGATTAAGGTTCATTTCAATAATATGTCAACCTTATACCTCTGAACCTATGTCTGTGTGGCACATGTAGTGAGAGCCACTATAGCTCTATAGACCTGCTTGGAACTGATGTCCAAAAGACATGTAGATTGTTTCCATGCTTTCCTAAGGGGACTGCCTTATTAAAGCAGATCATTTTGGTGCCTGCTCAGTGCTGGATTTTGGTGCCACAGTTCAAGCACCGTAATTTGGGTTGCAGCAATAGCCCCCGAATCATGTGCAAAAAGTGAGGAATTAAGTAATCAGCAGGGGAATATATATATTTTTTACATTGTGTTGGGAGAGCTATCTCACGGCATCTCCCAGCGCCCAAATGAAGGGAGGCCGGACAATATGTACATCTATCCTTTATGTTGGTTGTATCACCGTTTGCTGCATTACAACACCTCAAGTTCACCTTTTTTGGATAGTGAAATATGATACTGTCCTTTAGGGCTCGTTTCCACCATAGCGAATCCGCATGCGGCGACGAGATGCGGATTCGCTTGTTACACTGAAGTGGCCGGGGCTGTTTCCACATGTGCGGCGTGCGGGAGCGATTTGGCGGCGGGCCAAATCTGCACGACGGGACCCACAGAATTCGCCTGCGTCGGGAATCCGTGCGAATCGCCGCTAATGTATTTAATAGTAAAAACGCATGCGTTTGTTACATGCGTTTTTACCCGCGATTTCGCGTGCGATTTCGCACCTTTTTCAATGTTATTTTGCCCTGGCAGTGTCATGGTTAATTTAAATCGCACGCGAAATCGCGGGTAAAAACGCATGCGGAAACGCATCCACATGCGTTTTTACAAGCGTCGGAATGCCGGCGAAATCGCGTCGCAACAGTGGAAACGGGCCCGAAAGACACATACCTCTGCACTGGACCTGCAACAGATTCATAACAGAGAGACATGTGTGAGATGTGTTAACACATGGGTTAGAGCAAAGCATATACAGTATGTGAAAGATTTCTACTGTAAATGTATCTCTGATGCATTATGGGACTTGAAATGTTGGGTTTCAAATTCTGCTTTTAGAAGTAAGAACTATACAGGAAATGCACCGTACAGGAAAATGTTTCCAATAAATCTGCTTATACAAGCAGTAAGTGTGAGGTTATTTTTCTTTTTGCATTACTCAGTGTCCTGAATAGAGATTCAATAACGGTGATAGAGTGAGTGCTGTATCTAGCTGTTAAAAAATGTAATACGGTAATGTCTGAAATAGCTTTATGCTGCAGACGGAATAAATATGTGAAATGCTCTTGCGCTACGTCCATTCCCTGTGCAAAATGTGTACAGCTGCAGAATAGTTGAAGTTATTTTTCTGTTAAGGAAAAATTAAAGAAAACATTGCTCAGCAGAATTAATTTAAAGGTGTTTGATGGAAGATTAGTATTGCATATTTTTTCAGAGTGCATTAAATCCGCTAATGTATGCAGTGACTTCAGTAAGTGCAACTATGGCAACCGGTTCTACTGAATTTATTGACAATAGTGATAGTCAATGAGATGCAAATAATTCTGAGTTGATGGAATTACCAAGGTGAAATTCAATTGGTCCATTTTCAAGCTGCATTAATTTGAATGATATCCATCACTAATTAATAAATTAGCAATACAAGTTTATCATCAATCATGTTTAATCTTTTGAATAAACCTTTTTTTTAAAAAGGAACTGTTACGAAAATCTTAAAATTTAAAACACATACAAATAAGAAGTACCTTTCTTCCAGAGTAAAATGAGCCATAAATTACTTTTCTCCTATGTTCCTGTCACTTACAACAAGAAGTAGAAATCTGTCATTACTGACAGGTTTTGGGCTAGTCCATCTCTTTATGGGGGATTCTCAGCATGGCCTTTATTCTTTATAAAGACATTCCCTGAAAATGATTAATACAAAGATGCTCGCCAGCCTCCCTGCTTGTTGCACACTATTTTGGCAGTTGGACAGAACAACTGCCATTCACTAAGTGATTCTAAAAATAAAGAAAACCCCGAGAACACCCCCTATGAGAAGATGGGCTAGTCCAAAATCTGTCGGTAATGTCAGATCTCTACTACTAACTGTAAGTGACAGCAACATAGGAGAAAAGTAATTTATGGCTCATTTTACTCTGAAAGAAACATACTTCTTATTTGTATGTGTTTTAAATTTTAAGATTTTCGCGACAGTTCCTCTTTAAGGACAACTGATGTGAGAAGAATATGGAGGCTGTCCTGCTGATCTATTTGGCTGCAGCAATGTCTAAATAACACCAGATCTTACCATGATGGTCAGATCTGACCCTGATGTCAGAAACAGGCTTGCTCAAATCCGAATTCGGGAGATACCCGGATAGTTCTATCTGGATATCTCCCAGTAAACCTGTGCGGGGGGGGGGGCAATCTTACCTGTCTGACGTCTTCTTGCTCCGTCCCTCAGCACCTCCCACGATGCGGTCCACGCGCATCACGTGACTCCAAACGCTTCCTCCTTCAACCCAGAAGGAGGAAGCGTTTGGAGTCACGTGACCGCCACGTGGACCGCATTGTGGAAGGTGCCGAGGGATGGAGCAAGACAGGTAAGATTGACTCCACCCCCCACACAGGTTTACTGGGAGATATCAGGATAGAATTTTCCGGGTATCTCCCGAATTCGGATTTGAGCAAGTCTGGTCAGAAACAGCTGATCTGCTGCATGCTTTTCAGGGTCTAATGCAAAGTACAAACTTGCGACTATGGTCATTCATAACAGCAGCTTAACAATCACTCTGCTGACAATCTGGTAAAGAAGTTTATCGAACGATCGTTAAAAATAACGAACAAATGATATCGGCAAGAGGAAAATATCCACCAGGACGAATCATATTGAACGACAATCGTTACAAAACTAAAGTGTGTATAGGTCTCTGCTGAGAACAATCGTTGCAAGGGAATGTGCGCATGCATCAGAAAGTAACATTTCTACTACTTCCTGCTTAGCGTGACTTATTAGACTTATTATTATTAATCATTAGATCCTTCTATTGCTAATGTTTACTATTAGAACTATAGTTTGTACTAAACTTAACTATGATCTATTTTAATCTATTGTAACCCCATGTAACATCTGTTTGCGTGTGCATACTTCTCATTTTATTATTCTTTTTCTTGAGAACTATGGTTGATATGTGTATAACAGTTGTCTTTTTCCATCGTTGCGTTCCAATCGTTCCTCCCCACTTCATTGGCTTATTATCTGTTCTTTAGAATGATCGTTATTATTGCAAGACTGTACTTAGCATTAGGCTGAAAGTATTAGAGGCAGAGGATCAGACGATAGCCCGGCAACCGGTATTCCTTAAAAGGAAATAAATATGGAAGCCTCCATGTACCTCTTACTTCAGTTGTCTTTGAAAGTGAAACTCTTGGTGCATTGAAACCTCGTTTTAACCTGAAACAGGCCTTTTTATTAGTATATGTTAAGAGATTTTATATCGTGTGTGTGTGTGTGTGTGTGTGTGTGTGTGTGTGTGTGTGTGCATACAGTGTGTGTGTGTGTGTGTGTGTGTGTGTGTGTGTGTGTGTGTGTGTGTGTGTGTGTGTGTGTGTGCGCATACAGTGTGTGTGTGTGTGTGTGCATACTGTGTGTGTGTGTGTGCATACAGTGTGTGTGTGTGTGTGTGTGTGTGTGTGTGTGTGTGTGTGTGTGTGTGTGTGTGTGTGTGTGTGTGTGTGTGTGTGTGTGTGTGTGTGTGTGTAAAAAGAAATAATAAAAACACTATGAGACCTTCATGTAGCCAATGAAAGTAAAACCTTTATTTACTTAGCCGAGGACTTTTCCATATGAAAAATAGACAGCAAGACTGACTGCAGCTTCACTAGCAGGGAACAGTGATAATTCCTTTGTTAGCTCTATCTTTATACCCCAGTTAATATGTTAACATATTCCTCCCTTCAGGCAGTCCCTTCTTCTATCCAATCAGCATTATGTTAAGGTGGCTTGGACCTCTTTGCTGGGTGGGATCACCATGAGATCACTTCATGAGACTTCCTGAAGGTAACTTCCACTTTGTGCTAAGTTTCATTTCCTTGAAATGACACAGAAGTCCTGGTAGATGAAGTTTAGAGTTTCGACCTCTACTCAGTGACCAGCAAGGATAAAACCCGCCTCTGGAAATCTGGCTTAGACCGCCTCTTAGATTCCTCTCTCGTCGTTTGAGACTGGAATTCCACTGCAAATGCATACAAAGCTATGCACAGTAAATGAGCTCAAAACCAACATTTATTTAGTAATATTGTGATAACTCTTAAAGCAATATTTATAATCATATTTTTAAAGTGTCACCCTAGCACACTAGTCTGATTACATGAATGTGATTCTTATAGCAGCATGGGAATATAAAAGCTAAACACACGATTAATTAAACAATATTCATTAATTCTTTCCACAGTGTATGTATGTGTGTGTATATATATATATATATATATATATATATATAGAGAGAGAGAGAGAGAGAGAGAGAGAGAGAGAGAGAGAGAGAGAGAGAGAGAGAGAGAGAGAGAGAGAGAGAGAGAGAGAGAGAGAGAGAGAGAGAGAGAGAGAGAGAGAGAGAGAGAGAGAGAGAGAGAGAGAGAGAGAGAGAGAGAGAGTATTCTCTGTCAATAATGCATATGGGTGCTGTTTTTCAACTGGGTGTTTCCAGGAAAACTGTGAAGGAGTGAGAGAAGGCACTGAGCACTCCAATAGTGCATTACAGTTTAATTACAATATGTGGCAAGATAAAATTACACTTACTAGAAGTGAGGATAAAAAGCGTGTGTGGTTGACCACCCGTGGCTCTTGTCTCCTTTCTAAGATCTTGCCAGGACCCAGAATCCCATTGTTGTTACTCCGCATCTGGATCACGGGAGATGCGGGAGGGGTGGCCTCGACACGCGAGTGCGGGCACTTTTTATTTGTATAATTTGAAATGGAAAGATACTTTCTCAGAATATCAATTTGCAGCTAAAAAAATAAAAAACTGACTGAATCCTGTAGTCTGTGACTACATTTTGTAGTCAAACTCTGGAGAAGGTAGATGCCGATTTATGTAATTGAGGTTCCTGTTTATTATTATTATTTTTGTTTGGTGGTGCTCTCTACGTCTATGCTTCAATGTATAGAGCTGAGCAGAGGGATTGCGTCTTCCTCAGCAATAGTGCTTTGGTTGCTGGTATTGCGTATAAAGGCTTTGAATTTGGTTTAAGTGTATTTCTAAACTTGGTCTATAAGGATACTGTTTTTGACGTAATGGCAAACGTGTCTTCTAAATTCCTATTGAAGAAGACTGACAGAGACATCATTCCAGGACACATATTGTCACATATTAAAAACCAGTTTTGCATTGAATCACATCAGCAGCACTAATGTAACACTAATCAGAAGGACCAATGACCAGAAAAGACTATAACTTAAGTGGATTTAATTAGAAGCATTACAGAGCTCAGCTGCGTCTTCTGTCTCACAAGGGTTGTGCAGTACTTATATTCCACTGCACCATAAAAACCTCAGGCGCCAAAGTGATGGAGTCTACATGGGGATGATATTCTAAAAAGAATAATTATACATTTTAATCTATCTTCCCAGGAAAAATAATGAAAGTCAGGAGTGACCTCTCACGTATTTGCAGGTTAGGTGATAATGAGCTCTGTCATGATTTTTATTCTTAGCTTTGTGAAAGCTATTTTTCTCCACAAGCTGCAATAGAACTGTCATTTAAAGGCTTAATGTTTTTTCCACATTAAATAAAACACAAAGCATTGTGAGTGCGATTAATATTATGACAAGACAGGCTTAAATAACAAACAATGAAAATGGCACAATTGCATCATTTCTACAGCAAATGTCCATTATACTAACCATAACTGAAATAAATAAAACATGCACTATATCGGTCATCAGCAAAGAGAAAACATTCAGGAAGTGTTCGATGATCATTGGAGTGGAGGTAACTGTACTATTGCACTAAACCGTCACTTTTCTGTCACCATTGTGAGGTGTAATGTTTTGGATTTGACAGTTTTAGAACCATTTGCTATACTTCTAGAACAAAATGTTGCGTACTAGTTGCAGGCAGTTTCCATAGACCCTGCTTGTTCAGGGCCTATGGCTAAAAGTATAAGTATTAGTACATATACAACGCCCTGTGTGTTCACAAAGTGCTTAAAGGAATACTATCGATACCCAAGTGTTCTAAAATGACAATGTACAAATAATGTCTAAGTAGCTGTGTAAACATTTTCCTACTTTTCATGTTAAATATCAGAGGCAAAAGCTGTAATTGATTGAGGGTAGGATTTAGCTATATTAGGACAAATCAACTGCAGAAGGGATGTCTGCTTCAATGCACAGCCAGAGTAGCATATCAGACTGCAGAAAGCAAATATTTAACATATCAAACTCTGAAAGCAAAAACAATATGAAAAAGCTGTGACAATTAGTTACATTTCCTCTGCTCTCTTCAGACACTTCAGTCAGAAACAGAGCTCGCAACAGCTGCAGCTCCTGTGTCCTGTCTCTCTCTGTCACACACAGAGCTACACAGCGTTAACTGATCAAGTGTGAGGGGAATTTCCCCTCTCCTCATGGCTCAGTCAGCCGTCAGTTTTGGCATCAGTAAAGTTTGAATGTATTTTGCTAACAGTAAACAAAGAAGTTGCTACTAAAATGTATACACCAGTACTTAGCAGCACTTCCCAAACAATTCCTGTGTCAATTGAAAAAAATATGTGAATCGATAGTATTCCTTTAATTTGAACCCTCTTGTGCGATGTGGAAAATTAACAGTACATCCCACCTTAAAGAGACTCCGTAACAAAAATTGCATCCTGTTTTTTATCATCCTACAAGTTCCAAAAGCTATTCTAATGTGTTCTGGCTTACTGCAGCACGTTCTACTATCACCATCTCTGTAACATATCAACTTATCTCTCTCTTGTCAGACTTGTCAGCCTGTGTCTGGAAGGCTGCCAAGTTCTTCAGCGTTGTGGTTCTGTGATGCATCTCCCCCCTCCAGGCCCCTCTCTGCACACTGCCAGTGTGTTATTTAGATTATGGCAGGTTCTCTCTGCTCTATTATCTTTTACAATCTGGATAAATCCTCCTCTGAGCTGGCTGGGCTTTCACATACTGAGGAATTACATACAGGAAGAGCTGTCTGCACTCTGCAGGAAGAAAAAGCCTGACACTTCAGTGGAAGATAGCTGCAGGGGGAAAGAAACACACAAATGATCTCTTGAGATTAAAAAGGAAGGCTGTATACAGCCTGCTTGTGTATGGATGTATTTTCTATGTGTGGACATACTGTACATCAACCTACTTCCTGTTTTGGTGGCCATTTTGTTTGTTTATAAACAAACTTTTTAAAACTGTTTTTAACCACTTTTAATGCGGCGAGGAGCGGCGAAATTGTGACAGAGGGTAATAGGAGATGTCCCCTAACGCACTGGTATGTTTACTTTTGTGCGATTTTAACAATACAGATTCTCTTTAACATAGGAACATTGTTTTCATGAGCCACCCTAATTCTGTACAGTACTCAGAAGAGGAACTTCGAGGGCTAGATTACAGTGCTCAGTTGCATTGCAGAATAGTTCTGCATGTCAACTCACTGTTCATACAATTCCATGGGGCTGTTCACAGTACTGCGTTTTAATGGATCGCATTATTGTAGCTCTCTGCATGCAGGCTTTGCATTAAAGTCTATGTCCAGCCTCCATTCCAGTACACACTCATTATAATTTGTGCATTATGCAACTGGCAACTCTGAACCTGGCCTTACTTATTGATTTTTGGCTCCGAATGTTTGTACGGTATGAAAGCACAAGCCATACTTGAGTATGTTTTATGGCTTACATTTTTTCATACTGATACAATATTTCTGAGATGTGATCTTTTTTATTACAGTATAGATTCAATAATTGCTTGGTAGAATGCATGAATTGAATGACCCAGCTCAGAATGTAGAAGTGGAGGAAAGGAGAGAAGATTCCTGATGCAATGAACTTCACAGAACACCACAAGGTTATCATAATGCTAGTAATTATGTTTTTGTTAATACAAAATCATACATGTAAAGGATTGTGTATGTGGAATAAGGGTAATGCATAGAGCAAATTTGCATAAAGCAAGTTTGTACTGTGTAGGTGACAGTGATATATAGCTGGTTCACTATCACTTCAAGCCGTTAACAATGAAAATGTAATTACTAAGGTATAAATGCCAATGAAGTAGCTTTTTACTCATAATCTTTAATTCAAAGTAAGTGGCGACTTTGTTAAAATGTATTATACAACAGGGGAACTCTTTTCTAACAAGTCAAAGTTATGGGACCCTGCTGAATTATAACATTTACACTAATAAAATTCAGTAACGCACTAAAAGCATTTGTTTTCCAAACAAACTGGTTTTTGTCAAGGATCACTTCACAAAATAATGACTTTGTAGAGGAAGGGAACTGAAAGTTTAGTGAGACAGAGAGCGTTCTGTACCTAATCATGTACATACATAGCAGCACCTGTCAAATGATCCAGTTAAATGTAATTCTAAAACTAGGAGAAACTAGTAAACAATGCAATACACACGTACTTTGATAAATATAGACATTTTACCATATAAAATATGTTTATTAAACACAAAAATAACATTGTCTCTAAAAATAAGCATAATTAAAAGAAGTCAGCACTACAGCTTACCAAGCACTGCTTACAGTTTACCGCTTGCCAGCTTACAGCTTACCAACTACTTCAACGCTTAGGATAGGTTCACAGTGATCAGTTGCGTAACTCACGCGTTGTTGTTACTGTGAACTGCAAAGTATCTGAAAGATAAAGTCTGGCACTATAGTTTATTAGCAGCAAAAATTGAAACAAACATTGTGCAGCATGATGCAGTGAAATGACGCAGCGTGCAGTTAAAGGCTGACATGCATCAGGATTGTGGAATCACAAGTGAATGGTCACAAGAATGCTCAAAATTGCTGTATCTGGGTGTAGGGAGGTGGCGGGTGTGGGCGCCAAATAGTGTACGGCCTTACGACCGTTTCGCAGGGCTAAACGCCAAGCTTCATCTGAGGTGTGCACACCACATCATGCTGCTAATAAACTATAGTGCCAGACTTTTCTATCTCTCAGATACTTTGCATGGACTTTGCTATTAGTCTTGAGCACATAGTTTTGCTGGGTGTTGTGTACAATCACCTGTATTTTCCAGCATAACCCGAGTGCCTGCCAGCTCTCCCACAAATTTTACTGTGAACTGCAATGGAGACTGGACATACACTTTAATACAAAGCCAGCATGCAGCAAGCTAGAATAACATTATCCGTTACTGTGACCAGCCCCATAGAATTGTATGGGCAGTGAGTTGACTTACAGAATTATTCTGCAATGCAACTGAGCACTGTGAACCTAGCTTTAAGGTTGTTGTTTTTCTTATGGACCAGAGTAATTTTCACATTTCATTGCTCCTTCCTTTCATTCACCAATAACTTTATCACTACCTATCACACCTAAATGATCTGTACATTGTTTTTTTTGCCACAAATTAGGCTTTTTATGGGTGGTATTTTTTTTCCTAACAATTATATATATTTCCTATGCATTTTAAAATTTTAAAAACAAGTGTGACTGTAGCTAAAACCCACATATTTTATTTCCCCATATGTCCTGGTTATTACAAGGTTTAAATGTCCCTATTAAAAGAAAGTGTCCCTAGTACAATGTATGGCAACAATCTTTTATTTGGAAATATGGTAAGTGTATTCTTTTCCATGTTGTGTTTTTGGCAATAATTACAATCCCCAATTTGCAAATATAATACTATACTATCATGGCATACATCTAAAAAAACCTTAATGCTTATCGTAACAATTTATGTATTCTTTTTTTAAATGATGTCACGTTATTTATTGTTTGCTTAACCACATCAAGTTTATTGAAGGTAAAAACAGATCATAAGATACAACACTGTGTGGTGGACAAGCAACACTTAGATTACTCAATACAGCCAAAGAGAGGATACAAATGCAACAGAACATTTTGGGAGATGAATGTAAAACGTGGTAACTCGAGCTACAGAATTGACAATACCTGACATTTTAGCAGTATAACATTGAATTTAACCCAAACATAACAATCTGTCCCAAATGACCTATACATAAGTGTACAGAAATCATATACTGGTGTAATGATCTGCTCTGCTGTCTGCACAGGCTGGCAGCTTTTTGACCATTTTTCAGGTCTGAATGCTGCAGGTCCCTGGAAAGGAGAGTTGCTGTTCTGTCCAGGGAATTTGCATCCACTTGTTATGCAAATTGCTTAGCTGCTTCCTTTGAAGACTTGCAGTATAAATACCATTTCCTCCCAGAATTCCCTGCTGGTCATAAAGGTTTGGTTCTGCTGGACTTGCCTTGAGTTTCAGCCCCTCTGCTGATTGTTTGCGAATATTCTAGTGTAGTTACTGTAGATATTGGGGAGTGCATCTTGCATTCTCTATAGTGCAGTCAGGCTTTGTATTATTTGTACTTATCAAGTGAGACTGCGCTCAGTGTCCTGTAATCACCGCTGCTCCAGGCGGCACACTATAAAAGAGAAAGATAATTCCCGCAATGTTCCAGTCAAAATAGCAGCGCCGGCAGGGTCCACTTATAGCCTTCACAGAACCTTTAAACATAAGCAGAGACAAAGAGGGGAGCCCTCATAGCAAGTAACGCCTTATCACAACACCCTTGTGCTCAAAAGGGAGTTTAGGAGACGCACGCACGCTGTATACAGGACACTGGCCGGGGACGCGGAGGAGGCGACCGGAGCTGTTCCTGGATGTGTAACTATGACATGTTTTGATACAAGAATTTTTTATGTACGTGGATTTTAAAAGGGGGCCTGGGTGCCTTATTAAACTGTTTTACACTATGCAAGGTTGTTTTGTCTATACTCTCTAGAAACCGTCTGGGATTTGATATGCTACATACCCAAGCAGTTATCTCGTGAGCAGGGTGAAACGGGGGAGAGTGTGCTTTCCTCCTGATCACCAAAAGATCAGGAGGAAAGCACACTCTCCCCCGTTTCACCCTGCTCACGAGATAACTGCTTGGGTATGTAGCATATCAAATCCCAGACGGTTTCTAGAGAGTATAGACAAAACAACCTTGCATAGTGTAAAACAGTTTAATAAGGCACCCAGGCCCCCTTTTAAAATCCACGTACATAAAAAATTCTTGTATCAAAACATGTCATAGTTACACATCCAGGAACAGCTCCGGTCGCCTCCTCCGCGTCCCCGGCCAGTGTCCTGTATACAGCGTGCGTGCGTCTCCTAAACTCCCTTTTGAGCACAAGGGTGTTGTGATAAGGTGTTACTTGCTATGAGGGCTCCCCTCTTTGTCTCTGCTTATGTTTAAAAGCGTTTGTATTATTTGTACTGTTTATTCCTGTGCTGTTTTGTCTTGTCCCTGCGATTGTACTGTCGCCTGCGGGGCTGGCAGTAAATCGTTTGGTCTCGTTCCTAGATCGCATTCGCCCTGGCGGTAGAGGCGGTGGATCTCCTTTGTCTGTCTTGGAGTATAACCTTAGCTGCGGTTGCTACTGGTTACTCCTTTAATCTGTCTTGTCCAGCACGAACGCTTGCTGTTGTCTGGTGGGAGGCAACCGATTAGCAAGCGTTCTCATTATTTTTCTGTTGTCATTGTCAGGTTTATGTGTTAGTCAGGGTTGGTACGTTTTGTCACTGTTGCGCTTTTCGTGCGGTGACCGTGCCTGGCATGTGCTTTGTCGCTATTTCGCTTAAAGTGTGGTGACTGCGTTTAGCTAGTCCTGTCTGTTCCTTCGTGTTGGATTACAGTTTGTTATTGGTTCTGTCTTTATCCTTCCTATGCTCTGTCTTTGCTCAGTCTTGTGTCACTGTTAGCAATCGCCATTCTTGCGATTTGCTTTCTCGCTTGGTCTTCGCTGTTGTGTGTCCATTGTTGCCCGGTGGCGACTAGATTGGTAGACATACATATATTCTGTCTCTGTGCTCACTCTCTCTCGATAGAGGCTAGCTTGTCCTGTATAGCTTCACTTCGTACAATCTGGCATCTGTGGCAGTGCAGAGGGTTTATTCCTCTGCACTCCACAGCTCCATCTGTCGGTGGGAATACCTCTCAACAGGTGCATTGCACCAAAGCTGAGTTCTGTTATTTAAGCGTTTGTGGAGGGTTTCCGCAGTGTCAGCGAACATCTTGTGCGCTGACCACAAAGATAATTCCCCATTTGTTACAACTGGATAGGACCAAATGCTTTGCAGAAGCTGTAGAAATTATATAAAAAGTATGCTAAGAGTACATCCACTCCTAGGGCTTGATTCACATAGCGGTGCTAACTGTTAGCACGCCTGTGAAAACCCCCTTAGCACGTCTAAACGAGCTTTTCGTGAGCCAAACTTTACGCGCACAAAATTTTACGCGCGTAAAACTTTACGCGCGCACTGCACAGAGCGCAGGGCGCTCCGTGCGAAGTGCCCATTAAAGCCTATGGGACTTAGCGCGCGCATGGGACTTTGCGCACGCAAAACCTTGCGCGCGGTTTAGCGCGCGATCGGATTTAGAAAACCGGTGCTAACCTACTTAGCATCCTGGTTAGCGTGCCTAAAGACTTTAGACGTGCTAAGTAGGTTAGCACCTCATAGTGAATCAAGCCCCTAGTCTTTTAGGAACCGGTGGTGTACTCCTCCAGCCTGGCAAAGTGCTTTATAAAAATGGAGTATTGCGTTAGCTAGATGAATCCAGTGTTGATTAGTGAGGATAAGGGGCTGCATCCAGAATTTAGTGTATAGTTTTTATGCAATGTTTAGGGACACATGGAGAAGCGATCTGGTACTTTTACTGGTAATGGTTTCAGGAATATTTAAAAAACAGTTTGGGGTCTACTGAAACAGGGCAGCTCACACGGTCATGTAGGAACCATATAATGTGGGACCAGTATGTATTAGCCTCAGGGCAGAACCATATCATGTAGTAAAAGGTGCCTCTTTCAGAGCCTTACGTGGGGAAGAGATCAGAGTATCCTTTACAGTATTTGGAGAGGACTACTGGACCCAAATGTGCTTTGTGAAGAGTATAGAGGGCAAGGAGTCTTATCAGGTAGTTGTGGTGAAACCTGAACTATAGCAGAGATGGCACCCTTCTACTCCTCATCATCCAGCAGACCAACCTCCCTTTCCCAAGTAGACATTTTAGGGTAGGCTTTACAAGTGGCACCGGGGAGCATAATTGAAGCATGTACTACTGAAATAAACTTTTTAGGAGAGGGACCAGTAAGAATATTGGGTATGTCAGTCAGAAGTCACAGGCAGAAAAGTAGTAAACTGATTTGTTCAACATGAGTTTAAGTTGGGTCACTAAATTAATGTGGCTGCATTATAAATATTACAGCAAATTGAAATAAGTTGTTTTAAATGATAGATTTAGGCAATAATTTTGTAATAACTAGGCAATCATTTTAAGAAAGTTTTTTTTAAAGCTTGAAACCGTATGTTAATTCTATGTGTAAATGTATTTTTCAGTGTAACAGCTGTATGCTGACATGTTCCTGTTTGCTTCTTGCTTATGAAAACTAATACATGAAGTCCAACTAAACACTGAGGCTCTGTTCAAAGTGCTCAGTTTTGTTTCAGAATAATTCTGCATGTCACCTCACTGCCCTACAATTCTATGGGCCTGTTCACAGTACTGCGCTGTAACAGATAGTGTTAATCTAACTGGCTGCATGCATACTTTGTATTAAATGTCCAGTCTCCATTGCAGTTCACACTCATTATTAAGCATTATAACTCATGCATTATGCAACTGACCACTATGGACCTAGCTTGAATTGAATAATATAAATTCTGAGACCCTGTTCAGTGGTCAGTTGTGTTGCAGAATAATTATACATGTCAACTCGCTGCCCATACAATTCTATGGGGCTGTTCACAGTAATGGCATTGTAACTGATCATGTTATTCTAATGTTAAAGTCGCACGTTAAAACAACATTTAACACAGAATAACTGACTGCAATGAAAAATCAATGCCCCATTCACAGTGCACACGTTGCTTTGGTGACTAACGCTACACGTTAAGTGAAAGTACTGCATGCAGTGCGTTATACACATTATTAGCTGCGTTGGACTGTTTGCACGTGCTCAGTAATGACTTGGAACCATACTTTTCATTGCCTGTTCTACTGCATGCGACGATAACGGGGCATTAAGTTGCGTTGCGACTTTTTTGGGGCGTTGCGTTGTAATTTGCCTTGCGACTTTAACGTCGCATCAAACCGCAACGTCCTACTGTGAAAGAGGCCTAAGTCTATGTCTAGTCTGCATTGCAGTTCACACTCATTATAAAGTGCTTGTTAAGAAACTGACCACTGTGAACCTGGCCTAAAATCAATCATTTTGAGTAGTGTAAATTAGAAGTCTTTTTGGATCTGAACTTTTCAAGGTCAAAAATTCTTTGCATAGCTCTGCTAGCCTGCAGCTGTGCACTAGGGATGGTCAATGAGATATAAAAAAAAATTCCTAAGGCCTATTCGTCACCTTACTTATTAGTTGACGATTTATCGCTACATTTGTCTTAACTCAACATTTATCTTTCTTAATTTCTTTCTCTCATAAATCAACTTCCCCCATCTGTTTATCTCATTAATGAGGTCTCAGGGCTGGTTCACAATTGGGCACTTTTGATTGCTTTGCTGATCACCGGCGATCAGCAAATGGCTGTAGCTACTGTATCCCTATGGCATCGTTCTCACAGCAGCATTTGCGATTTGCATAAATGCGCTGTCTGCAGCGCTGTGGGGTCAATTGTGATGTGATTCTTGTTTTGTTGAATGGCAATCACAACGCAAATCAGGGCAAGATCCATTTGTGTGAAATATATAAAGTATTATATGGATTTCTAAAACTTAATATAGAGTTGACCATCTATTTATTAGAGTAGGAACAATTTTACACATCCAGTATTTTGAGTTTTAAATGTGCTAAATGCAATAAATTATTTTAGTGCATTTATCAAAAATCCCACCTTGAATTAAGTAGGCATGAATTGACATTGCATGACAATTTTGTAATCTGAAACCAGTAGCCTTGCACATTTCCAGCATTGAAAACATTAAAGGATTGCTTTTGCCCAGGACCACTAATTAAACGCTTATTTTTGCACCCCTGCAGTATAAATCGCGACAAAATGGTGAGGATTAAAACCTTTATTCTAGGTTATGGGTTTTCTTCAATACAATCAGCAATTTCAGGCTATCAGTACTATACCGATATACTGTAGGCAAATTTTGTTGCTCCAAAATAATTTCAAGGTTTTTCTCTGTATGTTAAACTCCTTTTGATCTGTTAAATAAGCTGCTAAAGGGAATATAATATACCATGACCTTTATCCAACTGCCAAAATAGGATGCAAACATGTAGGCAGGTTGGCAGGCATCTTTCTAAAGATCCAATTTAGGGTGTGCTTTTGTAAAGAACAAAAAAGTTATTGAGAATCCCCATGAGGAAATGGTCTAGTCTAAAAGCTGTCAGATCGTTACTGCATATTGTAAGTGACAGCAACATAGGAAAAAGTAATTCATATGGCATTTTAATTTGGGAGAAATGTACTTCTTACAAGCAATGTGTATACATGTATGTTAAATTTTATACTTTTTTTTTGTAATCGTGGTCCTTTGATCTTTTAGTTTCAGTTTTAAAAACAGATTAAAGTATATTATTTAAAAAAACAAAAACATGCACTCATCAGGTGACTCCTACATCTGTGATATACTCTATTTTATTATCAAAACTAATTTTGAATGCAAGCGATCTTGTTCTAGAATTTAGAACATTTTTTCTTTTGCTACTCCTTTTTTTTAATATGTGCTCATCTAAGCAGAAACCACGTAGTGAAAGGTAATTTTGCTTTATGTTTGCTTAGAAGTGGTTTTATAATGGAATTGTATCTGTGGGGAGCATAAAATCAATTTAAGTTGAAAACATTTTATTTGTTGCTATAACATTTTAGATAATATTTCTTGGAGTGCCGGACTTATCACCCCTACTTGTTGTTTTATGCCTTTTAATTTCAATTCAATGCCAAGTCCCTTTGTAAAGAAAAGAGATTTATGAAAAGGGGGGAAAAAAACTTGAAGCACTTGAAGAAAAAAAATAAATACATTTGAAAATAAACCTATATTAACCACTTCAGGACCACCGTGCTAAACCCCCCTAAAGAACAGGCCATTTTTTACTAAAAGGGCCACTGCAGCTTTAAGGGCTCGTTGCAGAGCCGCACAACTCAGCACACAAGTGATTCCCCCCTTTTTAATAAATATGTGTATTTTTTTTTCTATTTTGATCACCCTCCATCCCTCCCTCCCCTGCCAGCCTATCACAGCGATCGCTCCTGTGTCCCACAGGGGGACAGTCATGTCACACATGCTGTAGATCGCAGCTCTGTGTTATGTTTATAGACTGTGGTTTCGCCCTCTAACAGTGTCCGAGTGGCAATCGCCTCCGGGAGACTGAAGGCGGAGCAGAGCTCCGCCTACCTAATGGAGATGCGCGCGCGATCTCCTGCAATAGCCGGCCCCAGGACTTGATGCCAATTGGCGTTAGGCGGTCTTGGAGCTGCCGCCGCGGTCACTTCCATTGGCGTGACGCGGTCTTTAGGTAGTTACGTTGAACCAATGGAATGATGCGTTCTCTTCCTTTCCACAAACGCTATCCTTCAACCATAAGCTCTAGTGATTTGAAAAGCTCTTACTAATGCAATGCTATGGGGGAATTTTACAAAATCATATTGCTCCTGTGAAAACACACTCATAGCATTACATTAGCAAGAGCTTTTAAATACACAAGCACTTAGAAAAAGCTGTTGCATTGTGTGAACCAGCCCTAAGGGTGCATTTACACTATATCAGTTGCTCTGTTATAACTGAAAGGACAAAAGATTTTCTATGTAATGTCCATGTTTTCTTATGGCTCACTTCACACTATACACATTTTACTAAAAGCTTTTCACAATGTACTGATATGGAAAGTTAAAACACATTAAAATGCATGAAGTGTAAAAGGGCCCTAATTAGACTCCTTTTCCATTATATCAGTTACTGTCAGTTATAACTGAAAAGACAACTGATGTGCAAGGTAATGTCCTGTTCTCCTATGGCACAGTTGTTACTACCGTATATACTCGCATACAAGCCGCATTTTTGACCCTTTAAAAAGGGGGTCAAATGTTAGGGGGTCGGGTTGTATGCGAGTCTTTCCTGGTGGTCTGGTGGTCCGCTCCCCCCGCGGTAGGTAGGTAGTGCCCCAGTATAGCGCTCACCCTTCCCCGCTTCCCCCGCAGCCGCCGCTGCTATTACCTGCTTAGGCAGCGGCTTCCTCTAATCCGCGTTCCCCTTCTCATGCTGCATATACTGGTAAGTGTATCACAGCAGCGCGCCCGGCGCTGCTGCTGTGACGATGCAGGGGGCAGGAAAGAGCGGTTCCCCTGGTAACGGTGATACAGATCGCCGCTACAGGGAGCAGCGCTCTTTCCTGCCCCCTGCATCGTCACAGCAGCAGCGCCAGGCGCGCTGCTGTGATACACTTACCGGTATATGCAACATGAGAAGGGGAACGCGGATTAGAGGAAGCCGCTGCCTAAGCAGGTAATAGCAGTGGGGGGGAGCGCTATACTGGGCACTATACTAGCTATACTGGGCACTGTACTAGCTATACTGGGCACTATACTAGCTATACTGGGCATTTTACTAGCTATACTGGGCATTTTACTACCTATACTGGGCATTTACTACCTATACTGGGCACTATACTAGCTAAACTGGGCACTTCACTAGCTATACTGGGCACTACCTACCTATACTGGGCACTATACTAGCTATACTGGGCACTTTACTAGCTATACTGGGCACTATACTAGCTATACTGGACACTACCTACCTATACTGGGCACTATACTGGCTATACTGGGCACTATACTAGCTAAACTGGGCACTATACTAGCTATACTGAGGCACTACCTACCCATACTGGGCACTATACTGGCTATACTGGGACACACTGGGGGGCTACACCAATCCAGCATTTCCTACCACCGGCTTATATGGGGGTCGATCATTTTTCCCTGGTTTTTCAGGGAAAAGTTGGGGGGTCGGCTTATATGCGAGTATATACGGTATATGCGGTTTAGCTGAAAGCTTTTCTACAATGCACTGCTGTGGGAAGTTAAAACACATTTAGTTTTTCAGCCTAAAGTGTAAAAGTGTCCTAAAATACAAATGTCTTCACACGAGTTAAGTTTCTTTTTATTTTACTGAGGTAGTAAAAAACTGTAATTATTACCATTTGACAGAGTCCTAGGTAATGAATTAATAGCACATTGGTTGCTATTGGACCTAAGTTGTAGACCTAGGCTAGAGATGATCAGTTATTGTAGATGAAAATGTACGGAGGAGGTGTTTTAGGTCTTGAACCCACTACAAAACGCTATCACTAATCGCAATCACTAGCATTTTTTATGTGCGGTTTGTAAGCAATTTCATGAGTGATTTTGGTAGCGGTTTTAAAAAGTGTCAGTTTTTTGCCAGCGATTATTTAGTGATTAGCGTTTTTAAATCCGATTGGTCCTTTCAATTAATTTTAATTTTTTTACATTGTGCAGTAATGTAAAACGCTAGCAACATCGCTCTGTGTAGGCTTTGACGAGCGATTATGCCAGCGTTTGTATACTTTGCATTGCAGAAACGCTAACGCTAAACGCTAAAAATGCTGCATGTCCTGTTTTTGCAATTTTGGTAATTGCAATCGCTCCAGTGGAATTTGACCCATCCATTAACATTAGCTGAGCGTTTAGGGAAATCGCTAGCGGTTTAAATCGCTCCCTAAACTCTCACAAAATCACTCTAGTGGGTTCCAGGCCTCAAGCTGTAAGACTTTGGCTGGTCAGTCACTTCTATTTACTGTGTATACTGAAGCAGTAAGCAGTAGTGAGACATGATCACGATTGTGACAAGCCAGTCAGTCTTAAGGTGGCCACACACTATACAATTTTTTAAATATCTGTTCAATTTAAGCATTGCAATCAAATTTTCTGTCTGATTGTAACATTTCAAAAATCTGACCAATGTACCACACACCTATGTTCAATTTTTCCCCAATTATGATAAAAATGATTGGAAACTGACAAAATTGCTAGGGTGTGTATATTAATAAACTGACAGTCCAACACATACCATACAATCTTTAGAAAGATTTAAGAAAAATATCTGGCATTCCGGATCGATTAAAATCGAAGAAAACGGGAAATCCGATCTGATTTTTCAGTCGAATGAAAAAAAAGCTTTACATTTTTTCGGAAGATCCGATCGTTTTTATCGAATTGCCGTAAAATCTGATCATTTTATTGTATCGTGTGTGGCCACCTTTAGGGCTGGTGCACACCAGAGCGGTTCTGACGCGTTTTTTAAAACGCTTGAAGAGGAAAAACCGCTTGGCTAATGAAAGTGAATGGGATGGTGCACACCAGAGCGGTTCGTTTTTTTCCACAAATGCAAACTCGGGGGCTGAAGCATTTTTTAGATTTCTGAGACATTTCTGCCTCAATGTTATAGTATAGGAAAGTGGAAAACCGTTATGAAAACCGCTAAATCAGAGCGGTTTTCCAGGCGTTTTTGTTACAGTAGCTATTCAGTAACCGCTTTACTGTAACAATATTTAAAATCTGCTACACAAAAACGCTCCAAAAAACGCTAGGCATGTTTAGAAAACATCTCTAAACATGCCTAGAATCCCTCTGAAATCTGCTTCAAAAACCTCTAGCATTTTGCAGATCTGCTAGAGGTTTTTGGTGTGCAATGGCCCTCAGATCTCATGATTCTCCATGACTTCTCCTGAAGGAGAATTTCTGTCACATACTAATCTGTAGAGGATAGATCTATTGCTAGAGCCAGTCTTGACAAAACAGGATGTTGATTTTTTTTCTTCGTTTGTTTATATGTCCGCAATACATCACTGCCATAGGCAAAAATATGCTTTGGCATAATTTTGCTTAATTTCTTTTATGCTTTGCTGCTGTTTGTGTAGATTAAGTCAGGCGGAAAACATAATTATATAGCTTGATACAGTTAGCTATTGTAGGCATGGAAAGCATCTTGTGCACAATATAAAAACTCTTACTGGAAATCAGATCATTAGATTTACCTCATTTCCTGGCTAAAAATGTGAGTGTGTTAGACATGGCGCCCCTGAGCTGCTGTCAGCATGCTTTGTCTTTTCTAAATGTAAATAGCATGTCACACCAGAGGAAGAAAACAACCTAAACCAATGCATGTCTGCTGTAATTGTCTTATGTGTCATTTTGTATAGAAATTTTCTTTATACGTGTTCTGATGGGTACATTAAACTAACTATGCGTAGTAGGGGAGATGCTGAGCTAGAAGATTGCAAAATTATTCACAACATCAGTATTGTTTAGGTTTAAGTGGTGGGGAAAGAAAAATATATGTAAAATGTGTGCAGTAAAAGTGAAAAACTGATCCATCAACAGTCCTTTACAGTGAAAAGATTATGGATGTTCAATAACCCACAACAGCCAGTCAGGAAGAACCATGGGTATTTTAGTAGAGATATAATTTAAAGCAGAACTGGTCTAAAAAAAAGGGTTTCACTTACCTGGGGCGGACCTGTGCCCACAACGTGATATACTGATCTTCCGTTTCCACGCTGCGGGTCACTTTTACTTTGCGCAGTGGGAGTCCACTGTGCCTGTGCGGCCCTGGCCGCATGCATCCTTGTTCACTGCGCAGGTGCATTCAAAATTTTTCTTGTACTGCACCTGCACAGGATGCTCCTGTCCCCGGGAACGCATACGATGATGCGCGTGGCCAGGACACAATAGAGGTCAACTTAGAAGTCGGCTTCCACTACGAGCAGAAAAGTGAGCTGTGTGTGTGTGTGTGTGGGGGGGGGGGGGGGGCGGAGGATCAGTATGTCATGGTGAGGGCACAGGTTGGCTGCAGGGGGCTGGCAGAAGCCCTAGGTAAGTGAAGCTCTTTTTATTGACTGTATGCCATAGTTGTGCACATGTTAATGGGGCTCTGCATCACTTAAAAACATAAAACATGCATGCAGCAGTGTACTGAGAAAAAAGCTTTGTGTGCAGGGGCGTAGCAATAGGGGTTGCAGAGGTTGCGACCGCATCGGGGCCCTTGGGCCAGAGGGGCCCCGAAGGGCCCTCCGTCAACTACAGTATTTGCTCTCTATTGGACATGTGCTCATAAAAATCACTTCTATAGATGCTTTGAATAGTAGTAATCATTAACAAGCTGTTCCCCATCCCCTTCTTGCACCTCTGACACTGTAATTGCCATTGGCAGGTTTTGGTGCGCTGTATCAATTTATGTATAGAGTGCTTGAGGGGCCCCATTGTAAAACTTGCATCGGGGCCCAGAGCTCCTTAGCTACGCCACTGCTTGTGTGTGTGTGTGTGTGTGTGTGTGTGTGTCTGCATGTGTTTATATGTAAGTGTATGGCCTAGCCTATAAGAAACATTTTCTTCAACTGCACTGGCATCAGTTGTGTATCAGTTCACTGTAAACCAGCCTTCAAGCTCTGTGTACAATGGATAGTGTAGCTGGCTCCTATACGGGCTGCTGGACTTGAAGTGTACCAGACACAAATCACCCTGCTTTAATTAATACTATATACTAGTAGGGACATGAGAACAAACACTTTCCCTGTTTTCTGTTTCATTCCGATCTGCCCTGTAAGCTTGTAATTCCCCCTGTAAAATCCACAGACTGAGCTCTCGGTCGGCTGCTTTATCAGGAAGCTATATAGCATTGAGAGCAGTCTGCTCAAGCCCGCCCCCCTCTCTGCCTGTGCACAGAATGGCATCACAGAGAGCAGTGCCTGTGATGGGAGAAACAGCTCCGTAAACATTTACCCAGTTAATCAATGTCCCGGCTTGAGTTGCACACTTATCTCTCCCCATCTGCACCAGGAACATACAGGGACACTGCTCTACTGCTCTAATGACTGTACACAGATCAAATGCAGCAGCAGCTCTGCTTGTCTTTGGTTTTACAGGAATAAGTCATTGTACCTGTGTGTATATGTCTGCAGGTTTTTTTCCTAATATATATGTCCCTGCATACATTTGAGGGAGAATTTTACACACAGTGACCCGGAAGCATATGGCAGCCATCTTGGATTTTAGACAGGAGAAAAAATAAGAATGAAATGAGCACAGGAGAGCAAGAAAAATTACAGGAATAGCTGTATTTGGCATATACTTTTGGGGAGTATGTTTATTTTAAAGGTATCAGTTCATCTCAGGTTTCCTTTAACATATATTATGAACTAGTGACCTTGGCCCATTTAAAAACCGGCTTTAGGTCGGTCATTGCCGCCGCATGTGCATGCACGCACCCGCAAGCACCCACCGGCCGCTTGCGCACACACACGGAAGGAAAGGTAGAGAAAAATATTCTTTCCTCTTCCCCACTCCCTCAAATTGCTTGTGAAGTATACTCTTTTAAAAAGACTTGTAATTAAAGATGGTCAATGAGAGCAAATCATTTCAAGTTGGTGCAGGGTATGCAAATTATGAACCCAAATTTATGCAGCTTTAAAATGGACCAAGCAAATTGCTGCCAAGGTGAGGTTTGATTGGTCCATTTTCAAGCTACTTGGTACTTCCATACTAAATTTGCATTATTTTGCATTTGCTTGGGATTGTTTGCGTCTCATTGATTATCCCTACTTCTAAACATACTTTTTCTGGCTCCTTCTGGCCAGGCCCAGCACTGTTTTAGTGATTGGATGTCTGTGGCAGTATCTCCTACATACGGGTTCTACTCCTCTGCAGTGAGGCCATACTTCCTCCTATAATGCACTGCTAAGGACGTCATGATTAATTTAACTCCCCTCCCCTAACCTTCACTATTCCAGTTCTCCAAAGAGGAAGTGAGAAAGGATCAATAGCAGAGTACCTTTCATGGTGACCAATGGTGCGTGGGTTGGTGAGGGTAGGTCTGATGTTTTGTAAACCTAGCAGCTGACCTGGGAACGCCCCCCCCCCCCCTCGCATTTGCCTTCCCTTGCCTAATTTACTATGACAAACCTAAACTTACTTTATATTTCAGATTTATTACAGATTCATCTTAGTACTCTACACTGATGCACAAACACCATGCAGTAGTTGAGTACATCTATAAGAAAATACTGTTGATTTATTATTTAATAAAAGCACAAATGGCATCTGCAGTATGTTTTTTGTATACTTTATATTCCTCAAAGCTTTGTTTGAATTGGGACTGTGTTACTGTGTGCATAATTCCATGTAAGTGTTTGGCATATGTAGACTTCTCGCTAGACAGCTGAAATGTGCCGCTGTGTAAAGGGAGAGTAGTGCTGGAAACCTATAGTAAATGAAAGCAATTCTTTGGAGCTTTCTGCCACACTATTCACCTCAGAGGAATCGACTGGAAAGACGGATAGTTATGTGATGCTATTTAAACATTTATTTTACTTTGTCAGATAACAGCTGCCTTCAGCACAAACATCCATTTGTTTTCCTCTGCTGGAAGATGAAAAATACATTCATGTTAAATAAGCAATAAGAAGCACGCTCGGCAACACTTCCAGTTCAGCAATTTGGAAACAATATGCTGAAGAGAAAGCCTTTGAGTTAGCCATGTCACATTAAAATATCAGGGCCTATTTATCTTGATAAATGAAACTCAAACCCTGGATACTGGATCTGTCTTTAGAAATTATCATCTAGGATAGAAAAAACACATTTTAAAACTACTTTTCTTTTTTCATGAGTTAAAAAAAACAAAAAACAATTCTGCCTTTTCCAAAAGCGGGTTTCTATAAGTCATGAATAAATTATACCATGTTTCTATTATGCACTTCAAACATTCTCATAACACTCTATGGCCTCAATTCACTAAGATTATCTCCTGTCTTTAATAACTCTTCTAGAGTTGTTACCATGGTGATAAGGCATGTAGTATTCAGGAAACATTTTACCTCAGGCAAACCTAAAGTTAACTCTTCTGTCTTTAAGTTAACTCTTCAATCCTTAAAATAACTCCAGAGTTAAAGACAGGCTGTTAATTAACTGCATGTGAAAATAACTACAGAGGAGGTAAATTAACTACAGAGGAGGTAACTTAAGGAACTCTCTTGCCTTATTATCTCCAGCATGATCTTAGTGAATTGAGGCCATAATCTGCAGTCTTACATTTTGCATGCCTGCTGCTTTTTTATCCATTCCAAGACTTGCCCAATGCCAGAAGCTTGGAACGCTTTTTGTATGGAAGTCCAGGCATGCCCCTTTGGTATGTTATAGATCAGTGCAGAAAATGGGGCATATACACATATATGGAGCATGGCAACAGTTGACACCCAATCAGATTTTACAAATCTTTCATCCCAGTTTGGGTTCTCTGCACATTAATTTTAGGCAGGTATTTGTAAGGCTGCAAACTATATGCTTTTGCACATCTTTTTTGCCCATACTTTTTCAATGTAAGCTCAGCTAAACGATTGATTGAACGAGACGTATTGGGGCAGGATATTTGTACTGGTTACTTGCATCATCTTTGGCACAGGAGGCCAGGGTTCACAACCTGTCTGGGGTCAGTATCTAACCCTATAAGGTGTCCTTGGGTAAAGACTCCATTATGCTTTATGGTGGCCTACTGGGCACCCCCTACTGACCTGCTGAACAGTTACAGCTCTCAAGTGCTTTGCTTCCACCAGGAAAAAAGCACTATACTAATAGCAATCAGGTTGAAAAATAAACAATTTATAGAAACAAATTGGAAAACTACAGTTCTGGGTTCCCTAGTCCTAAGATGCTTCCCAGACTCTTGTATAGCTGGCTTCCTCTCTCTCTGGTTGCAGAGTATTCCTGTGTACCAACATTTCAGCATGCCCATCAAAATAGCATACAAATGCTACTGAGCATGTGCAAAGTCATGCATGCCATAAACTAACCCCATATTGCCCATCATGAAATGACGTCATGTACGATCCTCCTCATAAAGAAGACAGGAGCTATGCGGGCAGGCTGCGCCAATCCCTGGAGCCAGGCTGGGTAATGTATAAACGGCTGGATCGGGGGGATCAAAGGCAATTGGGGGGTGCCGGCCACCTATACTAGATAGCCTTGTGCTAACTAAGCCATTTTCCGCCATGAAATCTGTTCGATTAATCCTGGGTACTCTAAAGCTGCAAAACCTCCTGAGCGACGTAACTCTCAGGAGGTTAAGGTAAAGTAAGCGTATAATTTACACTGATCAATATGATTGCCTTGATAATTTAATTCTTGGCTTAGTTGGGTAAAGAGTTGGGTAAAGGCGTTATATACAGTAGTGCTGCCTTAGCTATTCCCTTACTTGGCCTTCCATTTTAGTTGCTTGTGTAAAAAAAGAAAAAAAATATTTTTCAGCCTTGGTAAATCCTGCTCCATTGTTACATGCATACTTACTGGAAGTGCAGAGGCATGTTACTCTCCTATCATCCTCAGCGCCTTACATTAATGGTCATCTGAGGTGGTGGGCGGGACCACAATATATCAAATCTCCAATGTCTGGGATCTACTGGAGGTCCCATATTGATGATTTTTATAAATGGGGATAAGAGAGAGCTGATACAGGACAGCGTTCTCATTTATTTCAGTTGAAATATTTTCAAATCCACTTAAAGGAGTGCCCTTATTTGTGCGGATTGCTTCACTCCTTGTCAACTTGGATTGGCAATAAATCTGGCACATTCAAGATAAAATATTGCCTTGAAACTGTCACTTCAAAGTGCAGGTAGTCTGAGTATCTATTGCACTCCTTACTAACTAGACATAGGCATGTACCTGTCAGTGTAGCCAGCATCCTCCCTGCATGAACTGTTCCATATTCCACTTTACAAATGCAGAAAAATACTCGACTGAAAATGACTGGCTGACCACTGAGTTGCTGTAACAGCCAATGGGCCCAAGCCAATTCACTTTTTCTCCTAGGTAATAGTTTTGTATCTTCTGTTTTAAATAACTTTTCAACATATTGCAATTTAAAAAGTACCAAAAAGTAGGTGTAGGTGAGTATCTTCTTGCTTGCTGGTGACTCAAAAGTCCTTTTATTAACAAGGTGTGAAAATGTCACCTAGGAGAAAACGTAGGAGAAAAAGTGAATTGAATATAGGCCATTTTTTCCACCAGTAAAGTGGCAAAGCGACTCGCGAGGAGATTTTGTCTGGAGTTACAAATACTGCCATTCAGCATTACATTCTAACCAGATACCACAACCTGCAGAACTGTGCAGCAAACCTACATATAAGCTGTCCATGTGAAAGGGGCTGTAGGGTTTTACTGTGGGCTGGTTGAGAGCAGAAATGGATAAAGATGAAATGGGGCCCTAGGCAAGGTAGTAGCTGTGTTTCTTCCTAATGGCTCTTATGGTTTTAAGATGGGGAAAAAAGTCAGAGAAAGTATCAGTTGGGCCCCTGACATCCACTTGGCCCCAGGCACTTGCCTAAGATGCCTTGTAGATGATCCTATTCTTGTTGAGAGGCTAAAAGAATCTCTTTCCAGCTCAGTGAATTTTCCCTGTACCAAACATGTTAGGCTCCTATGTTAGGGTAACTGATTTACAAGCATTTTAAAATGACATGTATGGATTCACTATTTTTTTGAACTCGCTCTACCTCATGTGATGTTATGCAAATAAAGAGAGTTAAGAGTGCCCATACATCCAGCAGTGATGGTCCGATTCAACCAAGAGACAGACCAATCTGATCAGAGAGAAATCTGTTAGCTGCCCATACACTGCAGGCCAATTCTTAATCGATTTCAGCATGAAATCTTTTGGGAATTGACCTGGCCATCCCCTGCTGTGTCCCCACAAATGTTTTATGTGCGTTCCAGTGTGGAAATATAGCTAGGACATTCAATGGACAGCGTGACAGGTAAAGTATGAATGCACAAGCACCAGGGACACATAAAACATTTGGGGGGACAGCGGCTGGGTGTTTCCGTTGCGCTTGTCTGCGATGATCACACACCATAATGGTCTTGCACCCAATCAACCGTGTCAGCCGGAGAGTTCCCAGCATGTCTGACTAATACAGCTGACTAATTTCGGCCAAAAAATAACAATCAGTTGATTTGTTGATCAAGCATGCTTGTGGCAGCACATATTTTCATCCATTTCGATAATTGTGGGATAGTCAATCAGCCACCAAGTTGACAGATGTATGACCCATTATAGGGCTGGTGCACACCAAAAACCTCTAGCAGATCCGCAAAATGCTAGCGATTTTTGAAGCGTTTTTTCTTATGATTATGAAGCGTTTTGCTAGCGTTTTGCGGTTTTGTGTATCTTTTTTGTGTGTAGCAGATTACAGATATTGTTACAGTAAAGCTGTTACTGAACAGCTACTGTAACAAAAACGCCTGGAAAACCACTTTGATCTGGTGTTTAATCAAGCTTTTTGCGTTTTTCCTATACTTAACATTGGAGGCAGAAACGCCTCCAAAATCCAAAAAATGCTGCAGCCCGGGAGTATGCGCTTCTGCAAAACGCCTACTGCTCTGGTGTGCACCAGCCCATTGAAATACATTACCCAAGCGTTTCCACATCCGCAAGCTGATCTAAAAACGCTATCAAAACCGCTCGGTGTGCACTAGGCCTTAGTTATATTATGCAGATAAATGTACCATCTCATAAACCAATAAAGGATTCAAATAACTCCTTTTCCAGTTATGGCTGGAGATTTACCCTGCTTTTTACACTGTTTGGAATGGGCATTGGGCAAAGCTCAGGCTAGTTTCACCTATGGTGTGATGTGATTGCCATGCAGCATGAGAGCCCAGGGAAGGACAATTGCACCACACCATTTTCCCTTGCACATTACCCTGCGGCAGACCGCTGCGACGGTAATATGCATAGCTCCACCCCAGAACAGTGATTTAGTCATTGCCGGATAAGAAGTACAGCCCTGCTTTTTGGCCAATTGGGGCATGCGCACCTACAATGCCACTGCAACAATCTAACACTGCAGCAATCTAAATATTGTGTTTTGCGGCTAAATTACCAGTGTATGAAGTTTACTAACCATTCATTAGCTTATTTAAGTAGCAGTAGTAATTCACTTCTGGATAAATAATTATATTTTTAGAATATAGGCAGCAGGAGCTTTTGGTTTTCCACTGGCTTTATTTTTCAAGGCACATTTCTGCACAGACCAATACGTTCTTTGCTTGGAAGTGTAGAGCCATAGTCATTTAACATAGCTATCATTAGATGTACTTGTGTGCATATATTGTATGTGTGCTTTATTACTGAAGAACAACAGATATGCTCCAGTTTTCATCAAACACATTCTGTTCCTGTCTGCCTTAAATTTCCTTCACAACTGGCCTGATTTGCTCCGGGCATGTGACAATGTCATTTTAATCATGCACACTTCCCAGGAGATCAGGCGGCAGAACACGATGGAAGATCTACACTTCACCAGTGCCACTCAACATACAACATCATTTAATGGTAGCGGCTAAAATAAGCATACCAGATGTGGATTATTTCAGCTATGTGCTGTCCTTTGCATTCTGAACTGTGAGCTTCAGCTTCTTCTTTGACTTTCAAAAAAAATGTCAACATATGGTTGTGTAATTACATAACTCATTTCAAAATACGCACAGTGAGCAAAGACGTGTGCTTCAAGGATAACTGGAGTTATAAACTCTTTTAGGCAGCAGAAGTAGTTTATTGAACAGCTTTAAAGGGACTCTGTAACAAAAATGTCATTGTGTTTTCTACCATCCTACAGGTTCATAAACCTATTATAATGTGCTCTGGCTTACTGCAGCACTTTATACTATCACCATCTCTGTAATAAATCAGCTTATCTTTCCCCTGTCAGACTTGTCGGCCTGTGTCTGGAAGGCTGCTAACTCTTCAGTGTGATCTGCTATGCATGCCCCCACTGCAGGCCCCCTCTATGCACGCTCCCGTGTGTGTGTGTGTGTGTGTGTGTGTGTGTGTGTGTGTGTGTGTGTGTGTGTGTGTGTGTGTGTGTGTGTGTGTGTGTGTGTGTGTGTGTGTGTGTGTGTGTTATTTACATAAGCCAGCTTTTCTCTGCTCTCGTATCTTTTACAAGCTGGATAAATCCTCTGTTCACATACTGATGAGTCACATACTGCAGAATTACAGACAACCGGGCAGAAACAATCAGCTTGTAACTCTTCAATGAGCTGCAGGGGGAAACACACAAATGATCTCTTGAGATTCAAAAGGAAGGCTGTATACAGCCTGATTGTGTATGGATGTATTTTCTATGTGTGGACATACTGTACATCAAGCTACTCCCTGTTTTGGTGGCCATTTTGTTTGTTTACAAACAAACTTTTAAAAACTGTTTTTGACTACTTTTAATGCGGCGGGGAGCGGCGAAATTGTGACAGAGGGGAATAGGAGATGTCCCCTAACACACTGGTATGTTTACTTTTGTGCGATTTTAACAATACAGATTCTCTTTAAACATCAGAATATGATTTATTCCCCTTATCTTTAAAGGACAACTGAAGCACGAGGGATATGGAGGCTGCCATATTTATTTCCTTTTAACCGGTTCAGCACCGCAGTCCGAAAATCTCATGCATCCGAGCAACGTTCACCTCCCATTCATTCGCCTATAACTTTATTGCTACTTATCACAATGAATTGATCTAGATCTTGATTTTTCCGCCACTAATTAGGCTTTCTTTGGGTGCTACATTTTGCTAAGAATTATTTTTTTCTAAATCCATTTTAACTGGAAGATTAAGAAAGAAATGAAAAAAAATCATTATTTCTCAGTTTTAGGCCATTATAGTTTGAAATTAATATACCCTACCGTAATTAAAACTCATGTATTTTATATGCCCATCTGTCCCGGTTATTACACCATTTAAACGATGTCCCTATCACAATTTATGGTGCCGATATTTCATTTAGAAATAAAGGTGCATTTTTTCAATTTGCGTCCATCACTATTTATAAGCTTATAATTTTAAATAATATAATAACATACTCTCTTGACGTGCATATTTAAAAAGTTCAGACCCTTGGGTAACTATTTATGTTGTTTTTGTTTTTTTTTATTGTATGTTTTTTAATTTTTTTTTAATAAAAAATGTATGTGGGTAATTTTTGGTGTGGGAGGGAAACTGTTTGTTTTACATGTAAAATGATAGTTTTCTTTAATTAAAAATGTATGTGGGTGCAGTTTACTATTTGGCCACAAGATGGCCACAGTGAAAAAATTCCTAGATGCGAACGATTTCGCATCTAGGAACTAAAGATCAGAGGAGTTGTTTCCTGGGGGCAGAAATACCGCGCTCTCTGGAGAGAAAGCGTCGGTATTTCTGCAGGGAGGTTAGATCGGTGAATGGGAATTATATTCCCATTCACTGATCGGGGGGATAGCGGGGGGCGGCGGGTACGCGCGCGGGCGCGCGCCCGATCGCGCGCACCACGCAGGGGAAGATGCAGTGCCTATCTGGACGAGAAAGCTCGTCCAGATAGGCCGAACTGGTTGAACAATGCACATTGCCTGACTGTCCTGCTGATCCTCTACTTCTAAAAAAAAAAAAAAATAGCCATAGACCCCGAACAAGCATGCAGCAGATCAGGTGTTTCAGGCATTATTGTTGTATCTGACACGATTAGCTGTATGCTTGTTCCTGGTGTAATTCAGACACTCCTGTAGCCAAATAGATCAGCAAAGCTGCCAAGCAACTGGTATTGTTTAAATGGAAATAAATACAGCAGCCTCCATATGTGTCTCACTTCCGGTTTCCTTTAAAGGGAACCTAAACTGAGAAGGATATGGATTTTTCCTTTTCTGTCTGAGCCCTAAAGGTTCCCTTTAAATCGTCACGCCCCACTACGTTTCCCTGTAATCACTGAGCCACTTGCTGATGTATACCTACTGCCTTCTTCCACCAGAGGGCACTATTCATATTTTAGAAATAGATTCTGTGCTCTTTTTAATGGGAGGTCCAACTCCTACCTGGGGTAACATTGTAGATACAATGATGATGAAACATACACATGTACAAGAAAGGAGGCTTCTGCTTCAGGTTTTGTCTTTTATAGAAGACACAAGAAGAGATGAGGTTCTTGGTCTACCCTGTTGATCCATGTCTCATTTGCTCTAGATAGCTTACAGCAAGCATGCTGTATACTGCCCATCATACCTGCATTCATGGGGAGGGAAAACATCTGCCAATTATCTGGTTATACTACAATAACCTTCAGAGGTTGTAAAAGGGAAAAAATTGTCAGACAATAGTATTACGTTTTCATCATTATGACTGTTAAAGTATGAATAAATATCAACAAAGAGCCTATGAATTAGAGCAAGCTTTAGTAATTGATTTGCTTACTCTTTACATGGCTACATGCACTGCATACTTGCATATTTTATTTGAAATGTGCCTAAACTCAATGGGCTTGACTCACTAAGACAAATAGCACGCCTTATTAAAGTTAGCACACCTTATCAAAGTTAGCCCGCCTTATCAGAGTAGCATGGTGAGCGCTACGAACCCGCAGGGGCTCAGGGCAGGACAAGTGGAGCTCTTGTCATTGCAGTTGGCTGATGGTGTAATGGTTAAGGGCTCTGCCTCTGCCTCTGACACAGGAGACCAGGGTTCGAATCTCGGCTCTGCCTGTTCAGTAAGCCAGCACTAATTCAGTAGGAGACCTTAGGCAAGTCTCCCTTACACTGCTACTGCCAATAGAGCGCGCCCTAGTGGCTGCTGCTCTGCTCTGGCGCTTTGAGTCCGCAAGGAGAAAAGCGCAATATAAATGTTATTTGTCTTGTCTAATTAGCAGACATAAGTTTGCTATGCTACTCTGATGAGGCATGTTAACTTTGATAAGGCATGCCATTTGTCTTAGTGAATCAAGCCCAGTGTGTGCTCCACAGTGACTGATATACCAGTTTAAAATCTGAAACGTTTATAAGAGGGTGAGCATGATACAGACAGCACAGGCACTGCTTATAGAAATTACTGGATTGCCAATTAACCTTTGTTCTCTTGTACACTATATTTGCGCATTGTGTTACAAGTCTTTCCAGTGCAGCACTGATGTGTGACATGTGCGCAGCAGCATGTTGTGCACTGTAGCAGAGCAAGCATGAAAGGACACATTTAAAAAAATAGGTCTTCTCTACACGGTCAGTTATGCACTGTGCGCATAACCATGTTTAGTGTGAAAGGAATATTGGGGTGTGTACACTCATCCAATTTTATCATTTCCATGTAGTGTGAGTTCTTACCTACACAATCTGTTTATACTATTCAAAACCTATTGTCCCCATACTACATGGCGGTAGACTAGGGATTGGCCAATCAAATTTAGATGCATGTGTGCACCCTTAAAGTGTACCTGAAGGGAAGAAAAATGCCCCTAGAGGGTACTTATCTCGGGAGGGGGAATCCTCTGGATCTTAAAGTTGCTTCCTCTGTCCATCTCAGCAGAGGGGATCCAACACTGGGACCCCTGAACATCCGCTTGTCAGGAGCCTTGCACAGACAGAGTATCGACTTCCCCTCAGACTCTGGACCTGATCTGGCTCAGCTATTTCTGCCAGTTTTCGAGCAGGGAGTCGCTCGTGTGTGTCTGTGTAGGCAGGCAATGTCCTTATTGCTTTGCACTTTTCGGGGGAGCTAGATCGGAACTGCCTGCAGAGGACAGGGGAAACCTCATCAGGATTCAGAGGCTTCCCCCCCTCCCAAGGTGAGTATCTAATTTTTGTTGTATTTATTTCATTTCACAGATTCTCTTTAAAGAGATTCTGTAACAAAAAAAGTTTCCCTGGGGGTACTCACCTCAGTAGGGGGAAGCCTCTGGACCCCAATCGAGGCTTCCCCCGTCGTCCTGTCTCCCACGGTGGTCTCACTGCAGCCCACGGAACGCACAGCCGACAATTTTTCAGGCTGTGCAATATTTACCTTTTCTGGCTCCAGCGGGGGCGCTGTTGCGGCTCTTCCCACAGAGATAGGCGAAAATAGCTGATCTCTGTCGGGTCCGCTCTACGGCGCAGGAGCCTTGTGCCTGCGCAGTAGAGCGGCCCGACAGCGATCGGCTATTTCCGTCTATCTCCGAGTGGAGAGCCGATACTGCACCTGTGCTGGAGCCGGGAAGGTAAATATTTACATCCCCGCTGTTCAGGGACCTTTTATTGCCGCCGCCGTGGGACCGAGAAGTATGGGGGAAGCCTCAGGGGAACTTTTTCGGTACATATTTTCTTTAAGCCTGGTATACACTTCCAATTTTGATTGACCACAGATTTCAAAATGACTTATAACGTACAGAGCTGCACCGAGGATTGTAGAATTTGCCAAACATTATACCAGTTTACTTAACCCCTCCTGGACCAGCATGATTGAAATCTACGTCCTACTTGTAGCTGTGCGCCTCAGACTTTTTGTATATGTTTAATTACTGTACAGTAGTTTCTGGATGGTGATGATCAATGAGATGCAAATCTGAGTTTATTCAGGATTCTGTACATTTTGTATGCAAATTTATACAGCTTGAAAATTGACCAATTATGTCAAGGTTTAAATTGATTAACCCATTTTCAAGCCACATTTGTTTGCATACAGAATTTGCATAACCTTGCATGAACTCTGTTAACATTTTATTGAGCATCGCTACTGTTGGGTATGCAGGTTTTATAACTGTTTCAGGTGATTTCTCCAGAATTGTATTGCCTCCTGTTTTGTGCAGCTTATACTCATGCAGTTTTTTAGGAGTTACTAAGACAATACAGAACAGTATGTACTGTACTGTGTAGACTGAAATAAAATGTACATATTTCTTAGTTTTAAAAAATCAGCTACTTAAAGAGGATCTTTAGCAAAAAGGGGAAATAAATCAATACATTGCAAAGTGAGAAGTTTGATGATTGATACTCACCATGTCATTTGTCCATATTGTTTGATCCACAATCAGCCTGTGCATAATACTCTTCACTACTGGCAGACATGAAAAAAAAACATACAGCAACAACTGCAATTATGTTTAACCACACCCCCCAACAATGTGATAGGCTAAAAGGTTGTTGTTTTTTTTAATAGATTATACATATGCACAGAGGGAGATACTGGTTGCTTGGCAGCTGGAAACAGCTGCTATTTCCCACAATGCCACAAGGCTCACAGACCGGAATCTGTCAGGACCTAAGTCCTGACATCACACTGGGAGGGGTTTTACCACAATATCAGCCATACAGACTCCACTGGTGATCAATTTGCGAAAAGGTAGAGATTTCTCATGGGAAAGGGGGTATCCGTTACTGATTGCAATGAAGTTTAATCCTTGCTTAGAGTTCCTCTTTAAGCTTACAAAGAACTTTTACAATACCCGCAAGCTGCCAACTAAACTTGAAATCTAAAATGACTTGGGTAACACTGTCAGTGTCATGGTATGTTTTTTTTCTAAGTGAAAAATATTACTTAAAAACAAATGAGGTTAGTCAGACATGCACAGCCATCCACCATTGTGGTCCTCAACTGGCTGCCACAAAAACCTGCTCGGCTCTGCTAATCATGTCTGTGCCTAGGAAGCAGGAGCCTTGGGTCCTCATATTTGATGTTATGGCAGGAGAATTAATAGCAGTAAAGAAGGCTTGTCTGATAAGTTTGTTTTGGCTGTCTGTGCCTACATCATGCCATTGCCCATACACTTAACAATTTTCCCGCCAATATACAGCAGATTCGATCACTGTGATCGAATCTGCTGTGAAATCGTTGCGCAAACGCTGACTGAATGATCGATTTTCGTCTGAAATCGATCGTTCCCCTCGATCCGTCCGTGCGGAAGATTTCGCTCCATCGCCGGCGGGTCGCGAGTGCGTCGATGGCGGCGTTTGAATGTCCGACCGACGCTAGCGGCAATACATTACCTGCTCCACCGGCGTGTCTGCCCGCTGTCACCGCTGTTCCCTCTCCGCTGGGCTTCGGCAGGCTTCACTTCTTACTGTCCCGACAGGAAGTTTAAACAGTAGAGCGCCCTCTACTGTTTAAACTTCCCCCGGCAGGAAGTAAAGGGAAGCTGTAGCCCTGGAGCCCAGAGCAGAGAGGAGACAGCGGAGACCAGGGGACTCGCGCCGGCCGGATTAGGTAATATAAGGGGGGGCGGCGGCAGCTCCACAGATTGTGAATCGGTTTCATAGTGAAATCGATTCACAATCTGTTTGATCAGAGAGGGATCGTATGGCTCCCTTTACTGCAGATTCAATCAGAGAGGGATCTATCTGTTGGTCAATCTGATGGCAAATCGACCAGTGTATGGCTACCTTTAAAGGTCTGGTCGTGAAAGCTTCCTAATCTGATCATCTGTTTGGAAAGCCCAGAGAGATTGCACTGATCCAGCTATGTACTAACCTGTTTTCCCTGTTTTGTTTTCACTTATTAAAAAAAGTATTGTGACTAGCCCAGTTTTATTAGAAAATATAATTTGCAAACATTTCTCATACTCCATAATATTGCAGTATTTGTTCCTTTTTATCTCTGTAAAGGCATTTTTTTCACTGTGCATTTAGTGTCCGTAGGCGAGATTTAGAAATAACTACTGGAAGCAATACCAGTGTAGGCTGGTAATCAACAGCAGCAAATGGAGCTGTAGAGAGAACATCTATTACATACTGAGAGAGCTGTGAAAAAGCAGGCTTATTTGTATGAATAATAAGTAGAGCCATATTTTAATCCACTACTTTGTGCAAAAGCGTGTTAGTTGCCGAGGATGTTTTATTCAGTAACTTTTTTTTTTCTGCATCTTACTTTTTCTCTTACATTTCAGATTGATGAATTTAATATTCCTTTTTACTGTAAAATCTGAATTTTACATATATTCCTTAAACCATACAGGAGAAGTTGACTTTTTAAAACGCATGAGATTAACCTCTTCTTGGCAGTCACCATTATTATATTATTATAATATTATTATTATTAATTATTTTCGTACAGCAGTAAGTGAAATCTATGCCCTGTTTAGGAGCTTTTATTCCTGTCAGGCTGTAGATTCCAATCACTCTCACCATTTGCGACGCTCTGTCATCACTGAAGCCTGATTGCTCTACTGTCACGCTGCAGCAGAGACCCATGCACCAGTTAGAAGCCAATGTCATTGGCTCCTGACACTTATCACTGTGAGCCAATCACAGTGATCACACAAAGCTTGTTCTTTGGGGAAAAAACTCTGGTCCTTAAAGTGTACCCGAGGCGACATGAGATAAACATGTGTATGTGCAGTACTAAACATAGGTCAGAGTGTTTTACTTGTTTTATTTTTCTGCCTGAAAGAGTTGATCTTTAAGTATGGAAGTGGCAGCTTTTGTCTTGTCAGTACCTTGTCAGGAATATAGTAAACATCACTGATAAGCAAATTACAGCCATACAAGTTTTCCTAGCAGAATACATTTTTTTTTACATATTTCTGAGAGTATTCTGAAAGCAGAGGGACAGAGAAAGGGTCAATATAGTTCATGTATTTTCATTTAGGGACACTTAATAGACTGCAGCTGAGCAGAGACAACAAAACATTCAATCTACCTTCTAAATGTTTAAATATATAATACAATCCTGGTATGACTAAAAAAGTCATTTTTAGGAGTAGGAGGATAAATGTATTTTTTTCTCTCATCTGTTTATATTCACCTTGGGTTCACTTTAAGGAGCCAGAGACTTTAAGTCTGGAAGTGGTTAATAAGAATAATTTTTATACTGCCACTGCCAAGATCTTCCATAGCGTTGTACCTAGTTTGAATGTGTTGAAAATTTGGCAATTCCTAAAGTAAACCTGAGGTGAGTGATATGGAGGCTGCCATATGTATTACCTTTTTAAGCTATACCAGTTGCCTGGCTATCCTGCTGATCCTATGACTCTAATACTTTAGCCATAGACCCCCGAACAAGCATGCAGTAGATCAGGTGTTTCTGACAATTATGTCAGAACTGTTCGTCTATCCTGGTCTGGTACTCTGGCTCCTCCGGCAGCGACAGACATAAACTACACAGGGTCAGCAGATCAGCAGAGAGAATAATCGGAAAACCACTTTCCCCTCTGGACCTCCTCTATGACCTCAGCCTGTGCTCCAGAGCATTGCGGATCGCATACGATCCTTCACACCCAGGCTCCCGCTTCTTCAGTCTGCTCCATTCAGGTCAGAGGTATCGGTACATCTACACCAGGACCTCAAGGCACAGGAACAGCTTATTTCCCTCAGCGGTCAAATCACTGAATTCTCCTGACTCTCAAAACCTGAAACCACAGACCCTGAACAAGCATGCAGATCAGATGTTTCTGACTGAAATCTGACTGAATTGGCTGCATGCTTGTTTCATGTGTGTGTCAGACACCAATGCCAGAAAAATATGGTAGCCTCCATATCCCTCTTACTTCAGCTCAGGGCCGGGCCGACACATAGGCTTGTGAGGCTACGGCCTCTGGGCGCTTGTCAGTGAAGTAAATCATGAGTGCAGTCTTGGTCCCTTCCTTAACTGTGTCTGCCCACCGGCGCCCGCACTGCAATTTGCCCGCCGTTAGCGCTACTAATTCATTTCAGCGGCGGCAAGGATTTATCTCTGTACACTCTCTCTCTGAGAGTGTACCATTACCATGGTTATGATTACGCCGGCGCGGCACCGCCCCCCCTCTCTCTCTCTCTCAAGCAGCCGCCGAGCATATTGTTATTATCAATCAATTGTGCATAGGCGGAATGGTCTGATTCAAGTAAGTTACAGTCACTCAGCGTCACTGTCACATACATTTACAGTGAGTGAGTGAGTACTAGTAACTTGTATCCTGATGATTCCTGACTGATTGTTGTTTGTTAAGTCTGCCTGCATGCAAGCAGCATAGACATAGTCTGTCAGTCACCTGTGTATATAGGTGCAGAATGAGTTTGTGGATATAGTATATCTTTCATTCTGCACATATAAACACATGTGGCCAGAATTAAGCTGCCTGCCTTAAAGGAAATTTGAGTAGAACGTAACTGGGGCTTCTTGCAGCCCCCAGGAGTCCTTCTGTGCCCACGGTGCCGGTTCAAATCCCTCAGGCCTTTGTTTTTGTTTTAATACTCTAATTCCCTATAAACTAAAAAAGCTACGCCCACAGGTTTTCAGAGAGCCTTGGCAGTAGCAAGGGCTCATGGGAGCTCAGTCTGGGCAGGAGGAGGGGGGTGTTACTAGCCATTGATTTCAGAGGCAGAGGGGAGGAGGGAGGAGGAGAGGGGATTAGGCTGATGGCTCAAGATACAGATAAGCCTGCCTCTGTGTAATGTTTACAAACAACATGGCCGCTGTCATTGTATCACAGGAAGAAATAATCATATTCTATTAAAACTGTTTGCAGCTAGATTTGCTGTGTAAACCATCTAAACTTTAGGTAACATATATAGACAAGTTACTTGTTATAGTTAGTTTTTCATCTCGGATCCGCTTTAAGTCGAATATTTTGGCTGAGTAGAATGGGGGGCGCTAAAGGGAGAGGAAGTTGCTGTGATTTCTGTCACAGCACAGCGACAGAACTATGAGAAAATATCCCAGGTGGAAGAACACCGTGCTTGAGCACCACAGCGGCACCCCTAGCCATTGCTACACCCGGTGCTGTGAGCACCTGCAGCCCCTCGGTGGGTACGCCACTGTATACTACACACTGGTAACAAGGGGACAAATACACCAAATCTATGGTGTAAGGACATTTGACTCTCTCGTATTATTTTAGGTCCGTGTTTGTAAAGTATACATGGTATTTGACTACTTAGAGTACATATACAGTTCCAGATATGTTGAAATCCAATAGTTTACATTTTAACCAGGTAAATAACCAAATTAATACAAACAATATTTTCAGGGTCATAATTCCAGGCACTGTCTTACAGTTTAAGTGTTGCAGCCATTGCTGGAGGTATGGGAATGCATCCAATCGTCGTTATTACATGGCCCTCTTCAAAGTAAGAAACAAACATGGGGTACATAATGATACAGACACACAATGATGTACACCAAATATAGACACTGGTACAAAATACAGAATTGGTAATTGCAGTGACATATGGGACATCACGACTGTCTCTGGTCCCTGTATACTGATTATAAACATTGTATATTGTAAATTATGATTCTTCATCTCTTTTTGTGCTGTATAAACTTTACATTTTTATAATAATTAGGACTGATGGTTAAATGGTTTGCAAAAAATTCCTTTGCACACTTTATCAATAAAGCGCCTTTTCAGCCCCCAGCAAACAAAAGTTCTTAAAATTGATTGTCCGAAATGACTTGGGTTTGATTACGGTGGCTACTTTTATTACTTTTACAATTACAAGGTGCTGAAAGGGTATTTTATACATAAGATGAAAATAAGTCTCCTGGGAGAACAATCAGCAGCAAGGCTAATTTTACACTATTATTATTATTATTATTATTATTTAGTATTTATATAGTTCCGACATCTTACGAAGGCACATCTTACATAGTATATTGTCTTGTCACTTGACTGTCCTTGAGAGGAGCTCACAATCTAATCCTTACCACAGTCATATGTCTATTTATGTATCGTGTAGTGTATGTATCGTAGTCTAGGGCCAATTTTAGGGGGGAGCCAATTAACTTATCTGTATGTTTTGGGGATGTGGGAGGAAACTGTAGTGCCCGGAGGAAACCCACGCAGACACAGGCAGAACATTTACAAACTCTGTGCAGTTAGTGCCCTGGCTGACATTCGAACTGAGAACCCAGTGCTGCAAGATGAGAGTGCTAACCACTATGCCACCATACTGCCCAGGTTAGCGCTGCAAGGCAAGAGCACTAACCATAGTGGTAAGCGTTGCAAGGCGAGAACGCTATTAAAATCACCTGATCTGTCAGAGTGTAGTGGGGCAGAAGGCTGTGTGACATCATAGCCTAAGCTAAACATCACTTGCAGGGCGGTATTACATGCCAATATACAGCAATATATAGATATAGAACAGTTTTTGATGCTGAAACCAAGATATTTAACATAAAATTGAATATTCTAAATACTGGATTACATTCTTCTTCATGTTGTTGCGATGCCTTACAAAATATACAAATTACCCCATGTATAGGTGTATAATAGTGGTGTAAACACTCTTCGGGCTTGATTCACTAAGACAAATAGATTCACTATAAGACTTGTCAGAGATAACACGACTTATCAAAGTTAACACGCCTTATTGAGGAGCACTACAAACTTATGCCTGCTAATTGGCAATGACAAGAGCTCCACTCTCCTGCCCTGAGCCCCTGCGAGTTCATAACGCTCACTATGCTACTCTGATAAGGCATGTTAATGTTAAGGCGTGTTAACTTTGATAAGGCATGCTATTTGTCTTAGTGAATCAAGCCCTTTGTCTTTTATAGTATGTTTTAAAGGTTTTGTACAGTGTGTGTTTGCAGAACACACAGCTAGAACCAGAACTGGCTGTAATTTCATAGCTGCTGTCAAGGGAAACTTAGAAAAAGTTTCTGTAGAATTGAAATCATTGGTAATGTAATACAATGTGGCAATGCTATCCAAATTTTTTTTTAGATCAACCCAAAGACATTATAATTTACACTGCGTCCCATTAAATGCATTACACACACGTCCTCACTTACCCTCAGCTGGTCCTATCTGGCAATAATAATAAACAGCAGTTATAGTATTTCATTCAACTACAAAACAAAGAGGAATGCTGTCCTTTGACATAGTTTCCCATTGTGTGTGGCATTCAGGCTCAGCCCATGGGAATGGCCTCACCCAGTTGTAGGGGGTGGTAAGTGAGAAACTACTAATTTCATGTTGATGGCAATTTTGTGTTAATAAATCCAATGTATGCCGTTTGGGATTGGTCAAAGGCAGTGGTTGATGATGTCATTCTCACGTACGGTCATATGGACTAATTACAGCGCTAAAATGGGAGATGTCACAAGAATATATATTTCCCTCACAGGCTTATCTATTTTTGACATGTCAGCTAAGATTAACTGTTCACGTACAAGGCATAGAAATGTTCTAGGAAAGACAGCACTGTGCTTCAGTTAGCTGTGCTGCAGCATTGGCATGCTTCATTAACTCCCAGTCCTGGCTCTAACAGCATAATATCTATATAGGATTCCTATGGGGACTGCAGTGTCACCTGCAGTTTCAGCCCATATTACTGGCTTCTACACTTGGCCTTGTTAGTGGTTATTTATACGACTGAGATAGTTTTGCATGGAGAAAAGCAAGTGAATAATGTTAAAGTGGAATTCCAGGCTAAATTATTTTTCTTCCAAAATTCACAGATTTCCTCTCAAATCCTGTTGTGGTGACCGGTATCCCAGGGACTAGACATAAAAAAGAAAGTCTTTAGTGGGGAAACTGACAATATGAATATGAAAGGAAGAAGTGTAGTGGCATCTCTCATGTTTTTCATTCTGTCTGTGTCCCCGCTGAAGGAATTTGCTTCATTTCCTGTATTGGTTACAGGCGGTACTTAAGGCAGAAAAGGTCGGTGAAATTTAAACCATGAAATCTGACTGAAAGCTAAACTAATGATACAATTTGCCAAATGATCATTTATGAACAATTCTTCATACGTACAATTGGAAATGAATGTTTGAGACCACTAATTGACAAAAATCTCCTAACCAATCCGATCAGATTAATGAAATTGATGCAAAAATCGGATCAATTACATTAATCTAATCAACCTGGTTAGGAGATTTTTGCCCATTAGTGGTCCCAAATGATCATTTCTGATCGTTCATACAAAGAATTATTGGCAAACGATTGTTCAGTAAATTGTATAGTTAGTGGTTGCCTTAAAATTACAGTAGCACTATGCAATACAGAGTGTAAAGAAAATAACTTTCCAAACATTCATGGTTTCTTGGTCAAGCTTGATGCATTATTGGTATCTAGCTTGCATATTCAACAGCTAAAAATTGTATCCAAGCTGAGCGGTCTACTTTTGTCAAAGGCTAAAGACAATTTACAAGTTTAAAGATGATTATCTGTTTTAATAGTCGATTAAGTGTCGTCTTCCTCTTTTTCAGGCACCACAAGGCAGCCTAAAGAAGGGGAGGTGCCTGGAGTGGATTACAACTTTATTACAGTGGAAGCGTTTATGGAACTGGAGCTAAGTGGAGCCCTACTAGAGAGTGGTACTTATGAAGGTAAGACCTACACTTAAGTTTCCTTGTACTCCTTTTTACGTGGCTTCTCTGTAAAGCGAATTTAGTTTCCTTAGTTATAATAACATTGCATTTTGTGACGTGCATTATGTGGCTTACAGTGGAATGTGTAATCCATGTGTGTCACTTTTCTATTGCAACATAATTGTTGCATGTGGGACCATACACAAGGCTGCAAATTTATATTTCTGTTCTGAGTGAGGAGTTTGCTGCCGATCTTGTGGATTTTGAGATTATCAGGAGCCTCGTCTTTGTGCCCCTGCATGTGCAGGAAGATTAAAAGTTCTAGAAAAACAGTGCAGATTCCACTTTAGCAAATAGGTAAATATTAAAGCGGAATATAACCCTGCATTTCAACTTTGCTCTAAAACATTATTTACAGCATATTATATGCAACCAGCATTTTTCTTTTTTTTACTAGACCAGCATTGGAAGGGTTACACACAGCTTTAAAGTTCCTGGAGATTTCTGCAGATGCATCCGAAGCTGACAAAGATACATTTTGTTTACATAAATGTATCTAAGTGTTGAATGTGACTCACTCTCTCAGGAGCTGGAGGACAGCCAAAGAGTGTGTAACATTTATCAATAGATACATATAACTAAATAGAATGTAACAATCTGAACTTCTGCATATCTCTCCACGGAACTTTAAACCTCTGTGTTTAACCCTTCCAATGCTGGTCTAGTAAAAAAAAATGCTTTTTGCATATAATATGCTGTAAATAATGTTTTAGAGCAAAGTTGAAATGCAGGGTTATATTCCGCTTTAAGCTTAGTTTTGAATAATTAATAGCTAGCTACATGATATGGATTTTTTTTTATTATGAAAATCGAATTTCACTTCAACTGTTGCTTGGGCCTGAATTTGTATGGCTTTTTGTTTTTTTGGTTTTTTTTTTAATTGAATCATGAGTTAGAAATTGGATTATGTACTGGATTTTGATGCATATTTGCAGTCTATATACAGATAGTATAGGGAATTTAAAATGCTTTGCTGTCAGTTTCAATACATAATTTACATCTTATTTTATGTTGCTATTACACTTTTAAGGAAAAATGTATTTATACCAGACAAAATATATGTGTGGTGTACATTAGAGATGGCCCGAACGGTTCGCCGGCGATCGCTTCCCGGCGAACTTCCGGTTGTTCGCATTTGCGGAGAAACGCGAACTTACCCCGGAAGTACGGTTTGCCCCCATAATTTGCCCCCATAATGCACCATTAGGGTCAACTTTGACCCTTTACTTCACAGTCAGCAGGCACATTGTAGCCAATCAGGCTATAATCATTCCTGGAGCCTCTACACCCCCCCCCCTTATAAAAGGCAGGTAGCGTCAGGCTTTGGACTCACTCGTGTGCCTGCAGTAAATAGAGAAGGGACAGCTGCTGTAGACTCTCTCATAGGGAAAGATTAGTTAGGCTCTTATAGGCTTGTTAGCTTGCTCCTTGCTGATTCTTATTGCTAAAATCGCACCCCACAACAGCTCTTTTGAGAGCTAATCTTGTTCTTGTGATCTATTTTTTTTTGTTGTGTTGCCCACTGACACTGCATTATACAGCCCTATCTGTTGCAGCTGGACCTTGGTAATAGCTATACTGTACTAGGCCCTGTCTAACTATCTATACTGGGACACCTACCTATGCCTAGCTAACTACTGGGGCACCCACCTACCTATACGGGAACACCTACCTATGCCAAGCTAACTACTGGGGCATCCACCTATTTATACGGGAACACCTACCTATGCCTAGCTAACTACTGGGGCACCCACCTACTTATACGGGAACAACTACCTATGCCTAGCTAACTACTGGGGCACTCACCTACTTATACGGGAACAACTACCTATGCCTAGCTAACTACTGGGGCACCCACCTACCTATACGTGAACACCTACCTATGCCTAGCTAACTACTGGGGCACCCACCTACCTATATGGGAACACCTACCTATGCCTAGCTAACTACTGGGACACCTACCTATGCCTAACTACCATATGGGCTTGAAAACCGATATCGCCTGCACTCTCGCCATGTTGCGCACCAGTCCAGCATGGCCGTCACTACACAAACAGCTGTTTGTGGTGCGTTACACGGTGAGTTTGTGTGTTAGTGTGAAGCAGTACTCGAATTACACTCCCTGATTGGTGTATACACATGCAAGATGTTTTAAAGTACTTTAGGCCTGCAATTTAGCATTCAATGTGATTTTTAAAACGCTGCTTTGCGTCCAATCCAGATTTTCCCTGGGACTTTTGCCGTGTATCCCACTCGGCCATGCCCCCCTCCAAGTGTTAGAACCCTTGAAACATCTTTTCCATCACTTTTGTGGCCAGCATAATTTTTTCTAGTTGTCCAAGTTCGCCTCCCCATTGAAGTCTATTGCGGTTCGCGGAAGTTTGCATGAACCAAACTTTTTGTGGAAGTTCACGAACCAAAAATCAGAGGTTCGGGCCATCTCTAGTGTACATCATCATTATATTTATGCATCACTGACGAGGCCTCTTTGTGAGGCAAAATATGTTGAATTTAGGTGGGGAGTGTGATGACGAATTGGTTGTCTTTAGTAGGGGTCTTTGAGCTCTGGCTTGGTCCTGGTCCTGGGGGGTGGCTGACTGGCTACTCTATATGTAGACAGAGTTAAATAGTGGTATGTGTTGCTGGGATAGTGTGGTGTATGAGACTTTTATCACCATTTATCCTAGTCAGACAACTATATGTGAGTAACACTAGCACTGCATACTAGTTATTAGCCTCTTAAATGTGACTCTTTGCACTGTATATCTATGTTTTAAAAAAAACTTGAATAATGGTTGTTTTAGGAGCTTAGTGATTACATTATAATCAAGTGATTTGCATTCCAGATTGTACTGCCCTTTTTTGTGCTTCATATTCTTTTCCAAACTAGGCATATTTTTTTTATCTTTCTTTGTGAGACCATCTGATCCTTAGAGAAATTTAGTTCCTTCCTGTAAACTGTAAAAATGGTACCTCCTGTTCTAGATGTAGCCCTGCAACTGATTTAGATTTCCCTGTTTATGCATCCTAATAGTTGCCTATGCTGCTTGGCATTGAAAAACTATAAATCAGTATTCCCAAGTCCAATGTGCAGAACTGTGTGTTGTTTATTACTGAACAGTTAGTTTTAACCCCCCCAACATTTCTGAGGGACCAGTTATAGGTAAATAAATGCCAACTCGGAAACTACAAATGTCAACTGTAAAACTGTTCAAGGCTGACTAAAATCTTAGTGATAGTTTTTGAAAAGGAAAATTGCCTATTTTCAGCTTTTATTAGAGTATGTCCTTTTTATTGAGAACTAACCTTACCTTGTGTTTAGAGAGGATTTGGAGTGACTCTATGGTATATTTGTGGAGAGGAGATGGAACATCACGTTTTCTTGTTTTTTCTCATATCTTCCCATATAAGAGCCTTGCTATAGCCCTTGATATTATCAGTACAGGAAGTGAAGGCAATTTTTCCCAGACGGTACAAGGACGGGACAAGGACAGTACCAATAATCTAAGTTTAGGTCTCTATCAGGATCGTGTGAAGGAAATTGCAAATAATGTTTGCACGTTAGATTTTTGAGTTTATGGACTCTCCTAATGATCTTTGAGAAAATACAGTTGTAATGTGGTTTGTGAACACTTGCATATTTCTCCACGAATTGCTCCTACTTTTGGTCTTCCCACACTCACAATAAATGCAGTCTTATTTAAGACATTGCACCGTATACTACTGCATTCAAGGTCCTTAACTGAAAAAGTAAAACATTTAGTCACATTGGGATAATAAAATATTGCATGTAATAGTACTAGGATGTAGAGACCTGCAGCAGGTCAGGTAACCCGAAATGTGGGTCTGGTTCGGGTATCCGAATTGATTTAAGCTGCGGGTGCGGGTAGCGAGTTGCGGGTAGCGGTCTGCGGGTGCGGGTCGCGGGTAGTGAAAGCTAAAAACCTTCTTTAGCTTTGGTTTGTGTATAAAAATAGGTTTTATTAACTTTACAGTTTCCCAATGTTACTTTAAATGTGCACTTTAGAAGGAAATTTAAAAAAGCGGGTAGTGGGTCGGGTAGTGGGCCTGCGGGTCGGGTGTGGGTAGCGGTTCTGCGGGTGTGGGTCGGGTTGCGGGTATCAAATTCACCAGAAAGCGGGTCGCGGGTTGGGTGCGGGTAGCGGGTCACGGGTGCGGGTATGAAAAAGTGGACCCGCGCAGGCCTCTACTAGGATGTTCAAGGCTCTGAGGAAAGTATGGTTAAAAGTGACCTGCCCTATACATTTCATTACTGAAATACAGTAGACTACAGTGTTCGGAGCTAGTCTACTTTAGGGGACCCACCGTAAATCCCCATAGAGAATTGGAGCTGTGCTAAAAACGGAACAAATTTCCGCTTTCAACTCCCACAAGTTATATATGTATGAAAGGCTCAGAATCTGCTCTAACGAATGATGCCACTTTTGGTGAGAAGAAACTGAAACTCACCGTGAACGAGGCGCCGAAAGGCCGCAATCGCGGCTCCATCGGCCATCTTACATCTGTGCTGCTCATATTGTTCTCCCTCCTCATTGGAGGGATTGTTAGCTGGGGGCGTGCCAGAGAAGAAAAAAAAACGTCAGTAGCTAGTTCTGCGTTGTCTTGTCCGGGGAGAAGGGAGCACAGTTTCTGGCACGCCCCCAACTAACAATCCCTCCAATGAGAAGGGAGAAAAATATGAGCAGCACAGAAGTAAGATGGCCGACGGAGCCGCGATCGCGGCCGTTCGGCGCTTCCTACATGGTGAGTTGCACCTTTTGCTCACCGAAAGTAGCATAATTCGTTAGAGCAGATTCTAACCTTTCCAAAGACATATAGCTTGTGGGGGTTTAAAAGAGCTGAAAGTGGAAATTCGTTCCGTTTTCAGCACAGCTCCAATTCTCTATGGGGATTTACGGTGGGTCCCCTAAAGTAGACTAGCTCCCAGTGTTCAGTGAAGATCAGATTGGAGATGTATAGCACTGAAGTGGGCTAGAAAACCTTTTCAAGGTTTTGATGTTCATTTATCTACAAATATTCTAGCAATTGATGAAATGCATTATCATTGTTACTGTCCCTAGGAATTGACATTCTCCAAAGAGCATGATAAATAGAGAATATTAAAATACTGAAAGAACTGAATATAGGACCTAGGATAACATACAGAATCCTGCTGAGATTTGATTTTCTGTTCAAAGGCCAGACTCATGTTGCTAAAACCATTCAAAACTTTGTTTAGAAGAGGTGATACACTAATGATGTTGGATGTTTTGGTGTGCAAAGTGACATAAAATATGTAGGAAAAACCCACCCCTTTTCTTTTATACCCTAAAATGTAGCAACTATGAAAACATGGGGTAAGAAAAAGGTTGATTTGAACCTGCATTCAGAGAATACAGTTTTCAAGGAAAAATAAAAAAATCTGCATTAATTACCTTATTTTAACACTTGATACCATATTCATACACTCCTGTATATCTATGCTATACAGACCTATACCCTTACAATATACCCCTTCATTAACTTAAAGATTCATAGAAATTATAAAAATCAAGAAATAAAATGTCCAGAGAATTAGAGATCACTTTACTAGCCAACAGGATCTTTATTAGGGACATGCTGAGCAGGATGACATAATATCTGGGTGTGATTACTATACAAAAAAGGTTAATGCTGAAATCAAAGCAACTTTATATAAATAACTTGCTGAAGACAGGGCGTTGTGTTTGGTTGTTGTTGTTGGGTATGGCTTTTTTTTCTAACCTTGACAGTCACTCTGTGACCAAGCTTGTGAGCTTTGGGGTCCTAGGCATCAATAATGCGAGAATGGAAGCAGTTTCTCAATCAAACAAATCTAATTGGCTGTTTGTAGCTCTGACCACTTTTTAATAGTTGTGTGACTACAACCATAAGTATGCACCCAGAGACCGAGTAAGATCTGTTTTTTGTTAGCTTTTGTTTTTACCTTTTCAATAAACTGATGATGTCCTGGTTATGGTAAGTAAAAATATAGTTTTACTTCCTGATATTACTCAAGCGACTCGCTTAATAGGGGACGCTCTTAAAAAAATAAAAAAAAAATTAAAAAAAGCGGAGTACACATTTGCATGACCGTTTATGACATTCACTGTTCACCAGCTTTGGTAAATCGGATCCAGTTGTTAAAATATATCTTTAATTTCCTTCTTGTTTAATATCCGCATTGATTGATATTTGTTTATTTTATTTAGTTAGGTTCTTTTAATTTCCTGTGATAAAAATTATACATTTCCTTGAGTTTGTAAAACCAGAGTACATTTTCCTGGCACGGGACGTGACTTGATATTTGTGCCTCCTTCTGGTGTATGATGTATTACAGTGACAGTCTTGTGGAATGTGTGAGTCATATGTTTTAGAAAGTTCAAAATGTATCTTTTGTCTTGACTAATACATGATCAGTGGAAAAACTCTAGTGCAGCTAAGAGTCTGGCAAACATAAATTATTATTATTGCTTTGTAAAATGACAATATATTAATTAGCACTGTACAGAGGTAAGATACATTGGGTGCATAATAATGCAGATGATGGCATTTACTGTATAAGATATAGACATTGGCATATAATACAGAATTGGTAGACATAGGAATTACAGTAACAAATGTAACATGATGAACAATGCACAGCAATTTCCAAGACACACAAAAGGGTGAGAGGCCTGCCCTTGTGAGCTAACAATCTAAAGGAATCAAAGCAATTGCATTAATTAGTGAATCTCTGCTTAAAGAACAAAAAGGGCTATTTTCCTGAAGAAATCAATCATTTATTTTAGTAGTTACAGACTATTCAGCAAGCTTACGGTGAACCAGAACTCATTGGAGTGTGTAAGAGGCTACAATGGACCAAAAAGCCTTCTTACTTATGCTGGGTACACACTATGAGATTTACTGTCAGATCGATTATTTACAACATGTTGGATTTGCTTTACGATCGGTTTCCGAGTATTTTCCGATCGATTTCTGTTAACTTGAATATTAAATAGATCGGAAAATACTCGGAAATCGATCGGAAAGCAAATCGAACATGTTGGAAATAATCGATCTGACAATAAATCGACCATAAAATCTCATAGTGTGTACCCAGCATAAAATGCTAAGGAAAACAAAAATTTGTTTTCTTAAAACAGAAAGTATTTGCAATAATTCAGGTTGAAGTGAGCTTCGAGACGTCTCCCAGTGCATCACTGCTGGAATATGCAAATTACCCATTGTTCTCCCTGTGAGCTAAACACTCCTCCAGATCCACTGGAATGCAATGATGTGTCACCTTTTTGAGTTGTGAGTTCTGGTTTACCATAAGCTTGCTGGGTAGTCTGTAACTCTGGGTGTTTCAAGTCCTCCTCCATAGAGCCACATTAACCCATGCCATGTACTGATGAGGATCAATCAATTCGAAACAGTCTGTATGCATGTTGTATTAGTGTGGCTCTGTAATATCAAAAAGGTGACACATCATTACATTCCAGCGGATCTGGAGGTGTGTTTAGTTCACAGGGACAACAATGGGTGATTTGCATATTTCAGCAGTGATGCACTGGGAGACGTCTCAGAGCTCACTCCAACCTAAATTCTTGCAAATACTTTATGCTTTAAGAAAGCAATTTTTTCTTTTCTTTTAGTAGTTGAAGCATTTCTTTCTTTCTTTCTTTCTTTCTTTTTTATTTTTAAAAATAAACTTCTGTAAACTAGAGGGATGCCTATATGACTTTAGGGGCTACAAATCTGCAAATTGAAGGTGTTCTCAGTATCAGTTTGTAGATTTTAGGCCTGGAATCCACTAGAAAGCGCAAAATGCAATCGCTAGCGATTTGTGATGGTGTTTTGCAAGCGATTCTGGGAGCAATTTCCCTGCTCCTATAAAATTCATTAGAATGGAAACTCTACCAAAATGCTGCATGTCCTACGTTTGCGATGGATCGCTCTAATGGAATCTGCCCCATACATTTATATTGGCAGAGCGTTTAAGGAAATTGCTCCCTTAACGCTCTAGTGGCTTGGCCTTAGGCTGATCACAGTACTAGTTTTGTTGAGTGTTTTGGGATTTCGAACATTATGCAGATCACAATGTCCTCTGATAAGCTGGAATCTTATTGATTCATAATTATGATGGCTATCTTCATTGACCCATTTTGAGACATGGTAGGGACTAATCTCACTAATTTTATGTAATCAGTACCAGTATTTGTGTATCGGCATATCACATTTCACAATGGTTTGCAGCACACAGAAAATGCTCTTTATTGAGCCAAACAATATGTAATACAGCAGAACAACAGTTTCAGGTGATCCCCGCCCCATCAAGCTAATTGAACACAGGAAATGGTAGGGTATATATCTTACCCACACAGAAAGTGTATGGTTTATTAGTTACAGGCCAAATAACAAAAGAACATAAACGCAGAACTTCTTCGGAAGATATAGAATCTCAATCACATATATACCCCACCATCTTTATTTTTCATATTCCTTGGCACTTTACAGAGTATATAGTGTTGTCACAATATGATCCCTTTCATAGTAATATGTTCATTATAGTCTAAGGCCAGTTTTAGGAGTTAATATTTAACTGTTGGGCCGTGATAACAATGAATGGCACCTCAGCTGAGTGCCATCTTGTGTGTGTGTGAGCATAGCCTAAAGACAAGATCCAGTTTGTAAAAAAAAATCTACTTACCTGGGGCTTCCTCCAGCCCCTGGCAGCCGTCCTGTGCCCTCGCTGCAGTTCTGATTCCCAGCTGGTGGCCCGGGGTCCATTTCAATTGCAGATGCCGCCCGGATCTAACACGTGAGCACGCAGCCACGCCACTCGCGACCACGCTCATGTAGCCTGGAGCGTTCTGTGCAGGCACCAAACTACTGCGCCTGAGCAGAACACTCCACACCACATGAGAGCGATAATGAGCGGTGCTCGCACAGGCGCAGCATAGGCCGACCTGTCGAGAACAGCTTCTGCAACGAAGGGAACCCCAGGCCACCGGATGGGAGTGGATTTGCGGCAAAGGCTCAGGACGTTTGCCAGGAGCTGGAGGAAGCCCCAGGTAAGTAGATTTACTTTTTTTTATATTGCTCGGACCCTACTTTTAAGAAAGGGAATACTTTTACAATCTGCAGGTGCAGGAAGGCAGCCCTCATCACACAGAGACCATGCATTCTGCAACTCCTGGTTGGAGTACAAAATAATTGGCAAAATAATTGAATTTAGTTATGTAGAACATGACACCGATGAGGTCAAATGGAGCTTTAGTTTGTCTTTGCTTTAAAACAATATATTTGTGTATTTTCGTGAAACTTACACTATATGGCTTGTAGATTACAACATTGTTTCAGGTGATCATTTTGATATTTTTACTGAAATGTTTTACAAATGCCTGAAAATTAGGCTTTATGATATGACGTTCAGATTCAATATTTTATTTTTTAGAGAGCTGTTTTATTTTTATTTTAATGAAGGTTTATTTTCTCTATTATTCTTGTAAACAAAGGGATAATGGATATCTATATTCTCTATTGTTCCTTTCATGCCTCATTATTTTGAATGAATGGAAAGTTATACGTGAAGAGTTTTCTTTTTGTTATTATTGTATGTGTATGCTTTCTGTCTGATATTTGCAAAATGTCCATAAATTGAGTTTCTGGAGGCAGAAACCCATATAGTCATTGTTACAAAAGAATTCAGCTGCTGAAGTTTTGTTTTGTTCTTTTTGCTTATAACTTCCTATCCCCTTATTGCCTTCTAGGGAAAAAAATAAACACAAAAATACTAAAATATAAAATTCACAACCTAAAATAATTCAGAAAGTAAAACTAGTTTTTTCATTATTTTGAAGATGACTGTTCTATTAGGACATCTACAAAAGAGGGGTATAATCTAAATGTTGCTCACCTTCACAGAAGGCATATTTTAGACCTTCTATTCCTATAACAGATGAATGTGTGGAGGACTACAAAATTTATATACTTGCTTTTTAGAAAACATTTGGATTTGGCATGGTGGACGTAAAGGGTACCTATATTGCCTTCGTAAGTGGTAATCCTGCATCTCACAGCCTTATTACTGTTCTCTGCTGCTCCCATCTCAGGGCCGGTTCAAATTTGGAACGCCAATAGCGATTTTGCCGAGATTTGCATTTTGATTTTTGTTCAACAAAACGAGAAACACAAAGCAATGACCCTTAAATGTATGCAAATCACAAACCCTGAAGTGAGAATGATCAATAGGAATACATTAGCAGCAGCACTTTTCTGATCGCCGCTGATCAGCAAAGCACTGAAAAGCGGTCAAGGGTGAATCAGTCCTCAGGAACCCTCTACATCCTTCTCTCTCTCCCTCTTCTCCAAGAGAGTTTACCAGTTTGCACCCATGGCAATCCTTATTAGTAAAATAACTTAATAGAAAATACTCAAGTCTATAACTTTTTTTTTTACCAACTTTTTTTTTAATACTTTTTCAATTGCTAGGTGCTGAAAAGTTATTTTTAGATATGAAAAATTATCGAATGTACTTTTTTCTTTTACATTTTCTCCCAGTAGATAAGTATCAGAGCTTACTGCCAATAACTCTGTATTTGCAGCTGTGATAAACTAGCAACTTTTATTTATGCTATGTGCAAAATATTACGTCTGCAGACAGAGGACTTGCCTGGGTTGTCTGTGCTTAACCAGCCGGGCGGTATGGACGAGCTCAGGTCATCCATTACCGCCGGAGGCTGCCGCTCAGCCCCTGCTGGGCCGATTCTCACCAGATAAAAAGGAGCACACGCAGCCGGCACTTTGCCAGCCGCGTGTGCTACCTGATCGCTTATGCAGCTCAGCGATGCACCGCGTGCACCGGCGAAAGAGGGTCCCCCCAGCCGCCCGAGCCCAGCGCAGCCGGACCAAACAGTTCCAGCCAGAGCTAAGGGCTGGATCGGAGGCGGCTGACGTCCATGACGTCACTCCGCTCGAGGAAAGCAAAACAAGAAGGGCCGCTCATTGCGGCCCTTCTTGTTACTTCTGATCGCCGGAGGGGATCAGAAGTACGCATTAGGAGCGCCCTCTAGTGGGCTTTCATGCAGCCAACTTTCAGTTGGCTGCATGCAATCTTTTTTTTTTAATTAACCCATTCGCGTTCCGTCGTTTTCACTTGAGAAATGTTCACCTCCCATTCATTAGCCTATAACTTTATCACTACTTATCACAATGAACTGATCTATATCTTGTTTTTTCCGCAACCAATTAGGCTTTCTTTGGGGGGTACATTTTGCTAAGAGCCACTTTACTGTAAATGCATTTTAAACACTTGCCAACCGCGCACTCATACCGCGCGTCGGCAAAGTGGCAGCTGCAGGACCAGCGACGCAGTTCTGCGTCGCCGGCTGCAGGCTAATTAATCAGGAAGCAGCCGCTCTCCTGTCAATTCACGGCAGGGGGCTCCATGAATAGCCTTCGGGCCGCCGATCGCGGCTCGCAGGCTAAATGTAAACACAAGCGGAAATAATCCGCTTTGTTTACATTGTACGGCGCTGCTGCGCAGCAGCGCCGTAAGGCAGATCGGCGATCCCCGGCCAATCAGCGGCCGGAGATCGCCGCCATGTGACAGGGGACAGCCTGTCACTGGCTGCACAGGACGGATAGCGTCCTGTGCAGCCCAGATCACCAGGGGGGACAGGGAGGAGAGGGAGGGGGGGAATCTCGCCGCGGAGGGGGGCTTTGAGGTGCCCCCCCCGCAACACCCAGCAGGCAGGAGCGATCAGACCCCCCAGCACATCATCCCCCTAGTGGGGAAAAAAGGGGGGCGATCTGGTCGCTCTGCCTGCACCCTGATCTGTGCTGGGGGCTGTAGAGCCCACCCAGCACAGATCAGCTAAAACAGCGCTGGTCCTTAAGGGGGGTAAAGGGTGGGTCCTCAAGAGGTTAACAGGAAGAATAAGAAAAAACGGAAAACATCATTATTTCTCAGTTTTCAGCCATTATAGTTTTAAAATAATACATGCCTCCATAATTAAAACTCACGTATTGTATTTGCCCATATGTCCCGGTTATTACACCGTTAAAATTATGTCCCTATCACAATGTATGGCGACAATATTTTATTTGGAAATAAAGGTGCATTTTTTCCGTTTTGCATCTATCACTATTTACAAGTTTAAAATAAAAAAAAATATAGAAATATTTCACCTTTACATTGATATTTAAAAAGTTTAGACCCTTAGGTAAATATTTACATGGTTTTTTTTTATTGTAATGGTTTTGTTTTTTTTATATTAAACATTTTATTTGGGTATTTTTGGGAGGGTGGGATGTAAACTATTGTTTTATAATGTAATTGTGTGTTGTTTTATTTTTTTTTACTTTTAGTTGTAGTTTTTCTTTTTGGCCACAAGATGGCGGCCATGCGTTTGTTTACATGACGTCACTCTAAGCGTAACACACGCTTAGAGTGACGCAGAGGGGAGGCAACGGCCAGAAAAAGCACAGCTTCTGAGAGAAGCTGTCGCTTTTTCAGCGGGGAAGAGGAATCAGTGATCGGGCACCATAGCCCGATACATTGATTCCGTGGCTACCGAATCCGCGGCCGGGAGTGCGCGTGCACGCGCGCGATCGGCCGCGGGAGCGCGCGGTAGCGTGCATGGTTCCTGGACGTAGTTTCTACGTCCAGGAACCAAAATAGGTTAAAAATCTTAATAAAACGCCAGGCTGGTTAGAAAAAAAAAAAGTGCAACACAAAGTTCCAATTCCAGTTTAGAAAAGTAGTGCAACTTGGTCTTGGTTTTGCAGATTCATAGCCTGCTGTAAAGTGAAATGGAATAGTATTTTTTATTAGCAATAATTTGCAAAACTATTTTTGTAGCTCTGATACATGTTTCTAGCTAGTTAGTAAGAGTGGAATTCTACTAAACTACTTGAGTCAAACGATCAATGCAACTGGCATTTTTATAAACTGGAATAAATATGGCAGCTTCCTTCTTGTTCTTACTTGCAAAGACCATTGTTTGTCAAAGGAGATTGAAACACAATATTGTTTGCACTCTTCAGTCAGCATGAAAACTTTGAGTGCTTATTTTATTGTAAAAAAAAAATAATTGTGAGCTCTAAAAATGGACAAACTTAGTGCAGGGCAGTGCAAAGTGGAAAAAAATGTGAGAACAACCATATGCAGTAAGGCTATGATTCCCATTTAAGTTGCTTTCAACAACATCAGGCTTCAACGTTATACGTGCAGACCGCGATCCCTCCCTCTCGGGGAAAAAGAAAGGTGGGGGAATCTGCTTCTATGTCAGCTCTGTTTGGAGCCCAAGCACGTCATTGCTAGCCAAAAAGTGCACCCCCAACCTCGAACTGCTACTCATCAATTGCAAGCCTTCATACTCACCCAGAGAGTTAACCTCCTACGTCATCGGGGGCGTGTACATTCCCCCTGATGCCGACGTCAAATCTGCTCAGCGGGACCTCAGCGACATCATCACGCAGTGGGAGACGTCCCTTCCAGACTCTCTGTTTATCATTATGGGCGACTTCAACAAAGCCAACCTCCGGAGTGAGCTTCCACGCTACCACCAGCACGTGGTCTGCCCCACCAGAAATGCTAGCACTCTAGACCACTGTTATACGCCTCTAAAGGGCGCCTACAAGGCCGTCTCGTGGGCAGCTCTCGGTTCCTCTGACCACTGCCTCATCCATCTGGTTCCAACCTACAGACGGCGCCTGGAATCAGCGAAACCAGTCCTGAAGTCCACTAAAGTGTGGTCTAACGAAGCCAAACTCCAACTTCAGGCGTGTTTTGACTGCACGGACTGGAAAGCGCTGGAATCACCCGACCTAGATGAGTGGGCTGATGCGGTCTCATCCTACATCAGCTTCTGCGAGGAATCCTGTGTACCCACCAAGTCCTTTAAGATTTACCCCAACGACAAACCGTGGTTCTCGAGCAAGCTGCGCCAACTGCGGAAGCGCAAGGAAGTCGCCCACAAGTCTGGCTCCCTGGAGGACTTCAGAGCGGCAAGGAACTCTCTCAACAAGGAACTGCGCACCGCAAAACGGTCTTATGCTGAGAGGATTCAGAACAATCTCCGCTCAAACGAACCTCGGGCTGTCTGGAAGGGCCTGAAGGCTGCCACCGGCTATAAGCCACCACCCCAACAGGCCACTCCCTGCCCCAAGCTAGCCGAGGATCTCAGTAACTTTTATTGCAGGTTTGAGGCTCCGGGCACATCTGGGGAGCGGCCAACTCCTTCTGCCCGCCCCTCTTCCTCTGAGAGCTTTAAACCCAGCTGGAGCACATGCCCGTCCCTGACAGTATCCAAGGCTGATGTTCTGCACCTGTTGTCTTCCGTGAACGCCAGGAAAGCATCTGGCCCTGATGGTGTGTCACCCGCATGTCTGAAGTCCTGCTCACGTCAGCTGGCCCCCGTCCTGACCTCTATCTTCACCAGGTCCCTCACAGAAGGGAAAGTCCCTACTTGCTTTAAGGACTCCATCATCATTCCTGTCCCGAAAAAGCTGGGGGCTTCTGACCTTAACAACTTCAGGCCTGTGGCCCTAACATCAGTGGTCATGAAGACCTTTGAAAGAGCGGTCCTGCCGCTGCTCAGGTACGCTACCCTGGACCGACTGGACCCTCTCCAGTTCGCGTATAGGGCAAACCGGTCCACTGACGATGCTATTAACATCGGCCTGGAGTTTATCACGGACCACCTCGACAGGCCAAACTCATACGCTAGAATCCTTCTCCTGGACTTCAGCTCAGCCTTTAATACTATCTGTCCTCGGATTCTGCACGACAATCTCTCAGAGCTAAATGTCCATCCAACCCTTGGTCTCTGGATCATAGACTTCCTCTCGAACAGGTCCCAGGTTGTTAAGCTGGGCGACATATCCTCCAGACCCAGAGTGACCAACATTGGAGCCCCTCAAGGCTGTGTCTTGTCACCATTTCTGTTCTCTCTATACACGAATAACTGCATATCCACAGATGACTCTGTCAAAATCATCAAATTTGCAGACGACACCACAATCATTGGCCTTGTCAGCGAGAACGATGAGCAGGCTTACCGCAAGGAGGTGGACAGAATCTGCAATTGGTGCAGCGAGAATGGGCTGGTTCTTAACACTGCCAAAACAGTGGAGATGGTCATCGATTTCAGGAAGCACGCCAGTATTCCTCCCCCGATATACATTGAGGGCATCGAGGTCGCTAGGGTTCCCAATGTCCGCCTCCTGGGCACAACAATCTCTGACGACCTGACCTGGAGGGCAAACACTACCGCAACCCAGAGGAAGGCGCAACAAAGACTCTTCTTCCTTCGCCAACTAAAGAAGTTCGGTATGGCCCATGAACTTCTGAGGTCCTTCTACTCTGCTACAATCGAGTCGGTCCTCTGCTCATCCATTCTGGTCTGGTTCGCTAGCTGCACCGCCAGCGACAGATACAAACTCCAGAGGGTCATCAGCTCAGCGGAGAGGATTATTGGAAAACCCCTTCCCCCTCTAGATCTCATCTATAACACCAGACTGCGTAACAGAGCATTGAAAATTGTGGGCGACCCCTCTCACCCTGGTCACAGTTCTTTCAGCCGACTCAAACTGGGCCGGAGGTTCCGGTCCATCCCTGCCAAGACTACCAGGCGCATGAACACTTTTTTCCCCACAGCCGTTAGGCTCTTGAACGCTTCCCACTCCTCTAACCCCCCCACCCTGCTTCCATCTACGGACTAATACCTGACTTCGGCTGCGGCCGCTCCTGCTTACTTGCTTACTGCTTGCCTGGTTGTACTAGTTTCACTATCCTCTGTTACTGCAAATGTTGAATTACCCCTGTTCTGTTGTATCGCCCGTGTTCTGTTGTACTCTGTATCATCTTGTATGTTGTATTATTACTATCTCTGTGCCAATCAATGTGCCAAACCCAATTCCGGGCACGGTCCAACCGTGCTTGGCGAAATAAATTCTGATTCTGATTCTGATCTGAATTTATTTCAGGACAAAAAATAGTCATGACAATGGCTGAAAGCCTAAATCCAGTTCAGTTGTAGATGTTGGGGGAAGATTGGGAGCTATGCCAGTAATGCCAGTAATGTGTACACACATTTTTTTTTCTAATTATTTAGTTTTCAGTTAGGATATCCTTTAAAACTAACCATTTTAACTGAACATGTTGTGTATAATTAAGCACATTATGCGTATATGTTTTTCTAGCTTCCTGTGAATCTGCACGCATTCAGCAGGGTGGCAGAGGAGCTGTGCATTCATCATGATTAGAAAACATGAGGTGTCAGTGGTTTATGAGCTGCTTGTGCAAACACATTTTTCATTTTATTTCTTTTATGGATTGTGATGGGGGAAGGGGGCCATGCTGTGAAAAGCTGTTTATTTTGGCGGAAGTGAGTTTAGTTGGAAGTAATAACCGCTATAATTATGTTTGTTATTTTAAACTATCTCTTTATATAGCATTTGAATGTTATGGAGTGCTTTACATGGAACTAATCACATTTGTCCCTAAGCATGAGTACTCTTGAGGCCAATTTGGTCGCAGTACGTTAACCAAACGGTATGTTTTTGGATTATGTGAGGAAACTTCTACTGAGAGGAATCCCATACAAATATGTAGTCCTATAAACTCCATGCAGGGGTAGTACCAGGTAGGATTTAAACAGAGGACCTGGAGCTGCAAGGTGACATAACCATATTTTTATGTATACATATGTATTCGCTTGAAGTTAGATGCGTTATTTACTGCGATATTTGGCATATGATATTCTTTAGCTTTGCAGTTTTCCACGTTTTTATTTTTCTTGACATAAAATGACAGCTATCAGAAAAATCATGAAATTTAGAACCAACTTTGCGGCCATATTTCTTGTTTATAAAAAAGAATACTGTAAGCGGTTTCTGCATTTTTAGCACAATTTATCTGGGATCCAACCAGCTTTTGGTTACAATTTGCATTTACAGCTGCTCAGTTATAACCATCCCAAAATATACCCTTTTAAATAATCAATTTCATATTAACACTACTCATGAAGGCCTCATTCATGAAAATGATGGGCTTTTGATGCGGACATTCAGCACAACTGGCTACTGTAGATATCGTAACTTGTATGAAGATACTTCATGTATGCTATCTGCAACGTACAACTTTCCTTCCATTGATCTAGGCTCCTGAAGTAGAAAGTAACATTCTGGCACAAATAAACATTTGCTGGGTAGATATCATGCATGTTGCGGGGTCTTGCACTCACTAAGCTCTTTTTCCTTCTTATTAAACTTTAAACCCCACTATATGTTCTGGTTATGTTTGTGCTGGTGTGAAATGCTTGCCACCAGTTCATACATACAAACAGAGAGGTCTATGTTTTCTCCCACATCCCAAAAACATACAGATAAGTTTAATTAGCTTCCCCCCAAAAAAAATTTGGCCCCAGACTGATACATACACTACATGATACATACATATGATTATGGTAGGGATCAGATTGTGAGCCCCTCTGAGGAACAGCTAGTGACAAGACAATATACTGTACAGCACTGCGGAAGATGTTGGAGCTATATAAATACTAAATAATAATACGTTCATTTAGAGGATCCATCAGCTTTTTGCCATGAGTCTTGTGTTTCCTGTCTGGATGGAGTATGTATAATACAGTATATCCTACCATTTGTTCTGTTTGTTGAGGTCTGTGGCAGTGGAGTCTGGCTTTTACAGTGTTACACTGAATACTGCAGATGCACGGACATCTGTGTAGTATTGGTGGACATCAGATGGAGAAGCCATAAAAGACCTTTCTTTCCCAGGTCCATGAAGTCCAGTTTTTTTGTTGCTGAGAGTGACACATCCTGGTAGGGAAGATTCCACACGGGAAAGTTTTCTATAGGTGTGGACATAAAGATTCCTATAGTCTTAAAAGGGCCACCTGAGTAAGCAAATGGATGCCCTCTTTAAGACGGCTTGGGAATGTGCTGCAATTTTTGTCAAACCAGCTGCAGCAGCTTTCTACCTTGCAAGAACGTTGCAATGGGTGTATTATATCAAATTCATTCAGAAAACTTACAGAAAACCCTCCTCTGCCTACGATTACCCTGAATCCTCCAAAATAAAACAACCCCTTTCTGCCTTGTTTGCCCACCCTTAACTAAAATTAGTGAGCAAACACAGTTGGCAAAACTGTGTGGCAGTGCAGCATGTAATCAATACGCTTCTGAGCAAACTAAGTTTTTAGCAATGAGCTAGCAAAGAATTGTTTTTGTAGAAGGTCTTATGGTGTGACCTACCTATTGCAGCAGAAGGGATATTTTGACTTACATTCCATATTAAGAGAATGATTGGAGATTTTACTCTACCAACAAGATGATTGAGAGTGTACCATTTCCACAGAAAAAAAAGTGGGTGTTCTAGTCATGTGTTTTTAATTTAGACTTATGCTCAACACACATCATACAATCTTGGTTATACAGATTTACCAAATCTTTGTAGTATAAGGGCCAACAGATTGAAAATACCTTGAATGATTGATTGGCTAAGCTCTTATACTACATGAAAGTGGTAAGATTGAACAACCAAGATTGTATGGTGTGTGTTGATCCTAAGGCCACATACAGACATCAGACCATAGTTTTTGGAAAATGAAAGATCACAGACCAATCTTACCACCCTTCCTGTAGTATAAGAGCCATACTCTACACAGTCTTTTCTATGGAGCTGAACTCCACATCAGGAAAAAATCTTGGCAAGATGCTGCACACACAGATGCTGTACAGACGCAAAAGATCAGTATCTGCAAAAGATCTGTTCCTGCCAAAAATCCATTCCTGCAAATTGCAATGATAGTCTATGAGATCTGCAGATCATCATACACACATGATTTAACTGACATTCATCTGCAGATCAGATCCACCAGGATGGATTTTCAGATCTGCAGATGAATGTCAGTTTAATCATGTGTGTATGATGATCTGCAGATCTCATAGACTATCATTGCAATTTGCAGGAATGGATTTTTGGCAGGAACAGATCTTTTGCAGATACTGATCTTTTGTGTCTGTACAGCATCTGTGTGTGCAGCATCTTGCCAAGATTTTTTCCTGATGTGGAGTTCAGCTCCATAGAAAAGACTGTGTAGAGTATGGCTCTTATACTACAGGAAGGGTGGTAAGATTGGTCTGTGATCTTTCATTTTCCAAAGACTATGGTCTGATGTCTGTATGTGGCCTCAGTCTTTGGGTTTAATTCGACCAATTTCCCATTTATAATTTTGTGTTAAAAGAAGCTTTATTGTATTATAAAACCACCTGGTTGTGCCAAATAAACCTATCATTTTCAGTGGTAACATGAACTTGATGTCTGAAAAATCTGTTAAACTACTGTTACCAATACTGTTAACAACAAAAAATTGGAGACGTGAGTGGCCAACATATTATTTTAAAAAATAAACATGATGTAGAAAGTAAGAGAGGAGGATAGAAGCCATTTAAGTGGGATTGTCAGCCATAAAATCAAATTCTATTTACCCACTGCTCTGTGTTTATTATCTAGTCTACATGCAGTCTGCATTATAATGATAAATGTATCTGCTGTAATGAATATTATTTCAGTCATCCTGGATCCATTATGGTACATTGCCGGGTAAAGGGAAGCTTGTTATCTCCCATCCCACATTACTTCTCCTCTGCAGAAGCTGCCGTGCTCACATGTGTTTACAAAAGCAAGCTAGATATGACAGTGGCGTTTTTTACAGAGCTCAGTGCGGGGTGGATCTGTCAATGCGTAAACTATTTCAGGCAGGAGACATGACATCAGGATTGGCATCAGTCAGAAGCAGTAAAGATGGAAAGTGCCTGGAACAGTTTTCTCTTTATTTAATATATAAAATTCCCTGATATCAAAACATGGACTGTACAATACATCTGTTAATTAGAACAAGTATTTATATTCATATATATGTGTTTTTTCCTGGGATAGTATGGCTGTCCCTTCTGTTTTAATGAATTTATATTTGACAAATATACAAATATTAGCTTTCATTCTTCTTGATATGACAGGAAGTTGTGGGAATTGTTGTTGTTGCCAAGGAAACCAATTTTATTGTTGAGAGATGTCATGGATGATCAGCAGGGATTTGTGAATTATTGTGTGACTTAAGTGCATCTGTCTAGTGCAGATTACTGAGAATCCATTAAAAATGCCTAATAACCAAGAGCTATAATTTTTAAAACCCTCAGTGTTTGAAAGGTTAAGTAATGGCCATTGCAGGCTTTAATTTATAGTGGCACAAGTTGCCTTATTTGTTTTGTCAAGTAATTTCAGTTTTAGAAAGGAGACCTTTTAAAAACAAGTTTCCTGTAGATATAACTTGGTTCCTCATCCATCAGGTTATATGTTCATTCTAGATGGGAGTGGTCAAATATCTGTAGGTAAGGATAGACAAAACGTATAACATTTATATGTCGCTTTCCCAGGACGTCCTCAGGACAGCAATGCTGAGACTTTACAGTGGTAGAGAGGAGAAAAACACAGAGAGTCCGGGAGCCCAATCTGGTGCAATATCGTTATTAGATCAGAGTAGGTAGAAGGTAGTTGAAAATATACTCACAAAATTGGGTTGCGGAAGAGGCAACCACTCGTTATCGCAGGTGGGAAGAATACCGTTCCCACTCAGCCTTTTTTGGTTCCCAGACGGTTGCTGCTCTGAAAAAAGATTTGTATCAGTCGAGGCCCTCGACTGAAATCACCCTTTAATAGTAAGGGACTACAGCAGATTCAATTCGGGTAGGAGGCGCCCGATCTGGGTAGGATTTTTGTGGGTTGTGATACTATTTGTTAGTATATATCATTTACGGGCGCCCGGATGCTTTGGATATTAGAGACTATGGGCACTTATCTTCTTCACCTGAGGAAGCGGCTGCGGGCTGCGAAACGCGTTGTCAAGTGCACAACAAATTTGACCTATTTAATCTGAAACCCTACTTGTGTATATGTCCCACCACACTCCACCAAGGTAGGACAAGCTAATTTTATAATGTATTTGCTGATTTAAATTTAACACGTAAATGATATATACTAACAAATAGTATCACGACCCACAAAAATCCTACCCAGACCGGGCGTCTCCTACCCGAATTGAATGCTGAGACTTGTCTCCCTCCAAATTTAACTGGACAGGAAGTTAGTTAAAAGATTAGCATAATCATTAGGCAGGCAGGGTATATAACTTCAGTACACAGTGGTGTAGCTAAGGAGCTCTGGGTCCCGATGCAAGTTTTACATTGGGGGCCCCCAAGCACTCTATACATAACAATTGATACGGCGCACCAAAATCTGCCAATGGGAACTACAGTGTCAGAGGTGCAAGAGGGGAATGGGGAACAGCTTGTTAATGATTACCACTATTTAAAGTATCTGTAGAAGTGATTATTATGAGCACCGGACCAATAGAGAGCTAATACTGCAGTTGAGGGAGGGCCCTTAGGGGCCCCTCTGGCCCAAGAGCCCCGATGCGGTGGCAACCTCTGCAACCCCTATTGCTATGCCCCTGTCAGTACACTAATACCTCTTCATTATAGACTACGTGTTCCAGCCAGTTCAGATCTTTCTTTTGGCAGAAAGGTTATGCAGGCAGTTGTCCCTTCCTGATTTGTATCTTGTTTATCATCTCAGGGTTGCTGTCCTGAGGGAGTCCTGGGAAAGACCAAAATTACTTATGGTAATGTCTTTTCCAGCACCCTATTATACCCACCCTGTTATTTAAATAACGTTTCTCTGTTAAGCATCATGCTTTTTTTTTTTTTTTTTCTTTTTTTTTTTCTTTTTTTTTTTACTGAAGAGGTATGAGTGTACTGAAGTTATATTCCCTGCCTGCCTAATGATTATGCTAATCTTTTAACTAGCTTCCTGTCCAGTTAATTTTGGAGGGAGACAAGTCTCAGGGTTGCTGTCCTTCCGACTCTTTGAAAAGACATTACTGTAAGAAATTTTGTTCCTTTCTCCCGGTGAACTCCAAGTGCTTCAGCGTTTTAGCCTCTCAGGGCACATTTCACAGTTGGCCAGAAGCATTAAGGGGCCCAGACATTTGTTACTGTTTTACGTACTGGCTTAATCTGGTATTGAACCCTGGTCAAAGACTTGAACCCTACATCAAATGTATCCGAAATACTTTCAAAGATGGCTGACATTTCTGGGCAAACATCACAATCTGCTGGAGAGGTGGCCCTAAGATGTGTACATCTAAAAAAAGCCACTGTATAATTTGGGTGTCGGATATTATCAATAGTAGAATATCTGTTACCTATAGTCTTCTATCACTCTAACTAACCTAATTCTCACACTACTCACCCCCCCCCCCCCCATCTCGTAACAATAACCTCACCCCCTACACCTAGCACTAAAGTAACTTATCCCCTAAGTGGGACTCTTAGGAGGTAACAGGAGGTTACTCGTGCTATTTCCTTTAGTGAATAATCCCCTATATCCCTAACTTGCTTTTTTGTTTGGTGGATGAAGGTGTCACTCCTGATTATGTTGCTGCAGAAGTGTCAGTGTTGTGGGAGAGGTCTGTTACATAGTTACATAGTTATTTGGGTTGAAAAAAGACATACGTCCATCAAGTTCAACCAGAGAACAAAGTACAACACCAGCCTGCTCCCTCACATATCCCTGTTGATCCAGAGGAAGGCGAAAAAACCCTTACAATGCATGGTCCAATTAGCCCCAAAAGGGAAAAAATTCCTTCCCGACTTCAGATGGCAATCCGATAAAATCCCTGGATCAACATCACTGGGCATTACCTAGTAATTGTAGGCATGGATGTCTTTCAACGCAAGGAAAGCATCTAAGCCCCCTTTAAATGCAGGTATAGAATTTTCCATAACTACTTCCTGTGGCAATGCATTCCACATCTTAATCACTCTTACTGTAAAGAACCCTTTCCTAAATAAATAGCTAAAACGTTTTCCTCCATGCGCAGATCATGTCCTCTAGTCCTTTGAGAAGGCCTAGGGACAAAACGCTCATCTGCCAAGCTTTTATATTGCCCTCTGATGTATTTATACATGTTAATTAGATCCCCTCTAAGGTGTCTTTTCTCTAGACTAAATAAACACAGTTTATCTAACCTTTCTTGGTAAGTAAGACCTTCCGTCCCACGTATACATTTTGTTGCCCGTCTCTGCACCTGCTTTAACCACTTGATAGGCACAGACTAACCAGCAAGCTCATGGTGACCCAGAACTCATTAGGGTGTGTAAGGGACTACAATGGTCCTAAAAGCCCCCTTACTTTCTGTTTTAGGAAAGCAAACTTTTGTTTTTCTTAACATCTTAGTAAGGGGGCTTTTAGGACCATTGTAGTCCCTTACACACTCCAATGAGTTCTGGGTCACCATGAGCTTGCTGGTTAGTCTGTGCCTCTCGGATTTACAAGCCCTACTCCATAGAGCCAAATTAATCCATGCCATGCACTGATGAGGATCAAACAATCCGAAACAGTCTGTATGCATGTTGGATTATTATGGCTCTGTACATATTAACAAGCTGACACATCATTGCATTCCAGCGGTTCTGGAGGTGTGTTTAGCTTCTAAGGGTACAATGGTTAATTTGCATATATTCAGCAGTGATGCACTGGGAGACATCTCGAGCTCACTCCAACCTGAATTATCGCAAATTCTTTCTGTTTTAGGAAAGCAAACTTTTGTTTTTCTTAACCACTTGATGACCCAGCCTTTACCCCCCCCCCCCCCCTTAAGGACCAGCGCTGATCTGTGCTGGGTGGGCTCTACAGCCCCAGCACAGATCAAACACCAGGCAGAGCGACCAGATCGCCCCCCTTTTTTCCCCACTAGGGGGATGATGTGCTGGGGGGGTCTGATCGCTCCTGCCTGCGTGTGGCTGGCAGGGGGGGGCACACCTCAAAGCCCCCTCCACCGCAGGATTCCCCCTCTCCCTCTCCTCCCTCCCTTCCCCGAAGATCGGAGGCTGCACAGGAATGGATCTGTCCTGTGCAGCCTCTAACAGGCTCCTGCCTGTCATGTGACAGCGATCCCCGGCCGCTGATTGGCCGGGGATCGCTGATCTAGTACAACGCTGCTACTGTTAGCAGCGTTGTACAAATGTAAACAAAGCGAATTATTTGCGCTTGTGTTTACATTTAGCCCGCGAGCCGCGATCGGCGGCCCGCAGGCTATTCACGGAGCCCCCCGCCGTGTATTGACAGGAAGCAGCTGCTCGTGCGAGCGGCTGTTTCCTGATTAATTAGCCTGCAGCCGGCGATGCAGATCTGTGTCGCTGGTCCTGCAGCTGCCACTTTGCTGACGCGCGTTATGAGTGCGCGGTCGGCAAGTGGTTAAAACTGCCATATCTCTTCAAGTTCTCCAAGTTTGATGTCCCCAACTGTATCCTATTTATTTTATATGGTGCTAGACCATTGGTACGACCAAAATGCATGACTTTACATTTTTCAACATTGAATTTTATCTGCCATTCATGTGCCCATATAGCCATCCTATCCAGATCCTGTTGCAATATGTCACAGTTTTGTATCATCTGCAAAAATGGCAACATTGCTCACTACTGCATCTACTAGGTCATTAATAAATAAATTGAAGAGCACTGGACCCAGTACAGACCCATGTGGGACCCCACTGCTAACAGTCCCCCATTTTGAGTATGATCCATTGACCACAACTCTTTGTTTTCTGTCCATTAGCCAGTTCACTATCCATGCACACAGACTCTTCCCCAGTCCTTGCATCCTCAACGTTTGCACCAGACTTTTTTGGGGAACAGTGTCAAAAGCCTTTGCAAAGTCCAAGTACATCACATCTACAGCATTCCCAATATCCACATTAGCGTTCACTACCTCAGAAAAGCTGAGCATGTTAGTTAAACAAGACCTGTCTTTAGTAAACCCATGCTGATGCTGAGAAATTAGATTATTTTCTACTATGAAGACATGTATAGTATCTCTTAGTAACCCTTCAAATAGTTTGCATACAACTGATGTTAAGCTTACAGGTCTACAATTTCCTGGATCTGACTCTTTGCCCTTATTAAATAATGGGAAAACGTGGGCTTTACGCCAATCCAGTGTTAGGGTAGGGCATCAGTGGGGAAGTCTGTTAGGGTTCCGCATCGGTGGAGGGGATAGGATTTGGCATCTGAATGGGGCAGGGGGTGGTTTAGGGTTAGGCATCGAGAGGCAGGGCTTGTGTGAGAGTTAGGTTAGGCCATAGTAAAACATCGGTTAAGATTACTGATATTCTGCTACCAGAATTATGCAGTGATTCATAGTAGAACAATTTACCAATAGTCTACTTGCAGCTATCTCAGACACCCGAATTCCTGCAGCATCCATTTTAAATGTACACCCACATCTACCACCACCTGTAGGTTGCATTCTACTCCTTCTATGTACTAATTTATCTGTAAGGGTGGGCACTTTTTTTGAAAAACCATCAAGGGATTTGTGATTTATGGAAAGTGAAAGGGTTCAAAACCACTTGCTGTGGCTGTGAAACTCGCACTTCTTGCTCTTCTCCTTTTGTTTTTTTTTCCCTGACACATTCATCCCACTTCATTTCTTCAGAATAAATGTCCCATGGTCCAGACACTTAGTGACACTGAAGCAAAAAAATAAAAGAAAGATATAATGAATAGAACATTAGTAGCAAATAAGAGTCTCATATTTTTATTTTTTATTTATATAGTTTTTTTTATAGCATTGCATCATTCTTTAATATTTGCAGTTTACACACTACACTTTGCATTTTAAACTATGAAGCAGAGCTAATGAACCTTTGAACTTCTCTGCAATAAAATCTTATCTGAAGTTGTCTTTTACTGTTTCTTTGATGTATACGTGCTTCAGAAAATTGCACTGTAGCCAACCAAGTTTGGTAGGAGAGCTCAGAGAAGCTCTTTTGCATAGATAAATGATTTTTTTTAACTCTTTCTCTACTGGAAACAATATGAGAATCATATCTGTGCTACTAATGTTCTATTTCTTAGCTGTACTACACATACAAATCATTGTCTCATAAGTTTATTTTCACTTCAGATTCCCTTTAAGCTCCTGGTCTATTATCTTATTATAGATCCATCCCTTGATATAGTCCATAAGCATCCTTTTTGTAAAGTGTTCACTGAATTTTGGCTGAAAGATGCCACCCGCAGTGGCAGCATAAGCAAGTTGTTTTCTCCTGATTTATTTACTTAAACTGTTTTTGTTTTATGATGTTCTATGCAACCCAAACAGAATAACCTCCATCAGGGAACAATTACCTAGCGTTTGGAAGTCTGCCGAACTTTATTTATCCTAGACATTTCTACAACTCTTAAATCTTCTGAGAATCCTAAGTTATAGAGCAACAGTTTCGTGGCAAACGGTGAGGCTTGGGAGTATGCGCTGGGATACAGTTGCACTTCGGGCACAGAGGATTTTGCTCGCCACTATCCGGAATTATATTCTGTCAGATCAATCTGCAACAAACTAGGTGAGCTGCAGCAGCTGATCAGAACAGAAAGAGTGATTCTTTGCTTCACAGAGACCTGGCAATTGGAGCTAATCTAAGATGATGCACTGATGATAAAGGGATGTAATCTCTGATTTCAGGTAGGTGAAGAAACGTCTTTCCCTATTAATCAAAATATTTCAAAGATGTTACAGTGCTTAATAAAACATGTTCCGCTAAGCTGGAATTCATTTTATAAACGTCAGACACTCTTATTCCTCCTGACAAATTTCCCTCATTTATTAAGACTTCACCAAATTTAAGCACAAAGCTCAAAAATGTAGTCAACCCGTCACATACTCAACCAGAGAAGCTGAAATAATATATGACCATAATGCAACAATTGAAGGTTGCCTGTAGTGAAAAGGACATGGAGGCTGACATATTTATTTAATTTTAAACAATACCAGTTGCCTGGCAGTTCTGCAGATCCTCGGCCTCAAATACTTTAGCCATAGAGCCTGAACAATCATGCAGATCAGATGTTGAAGAAAATCTGACCGGATTAGCTGTGTGCTTGTTTCACGTGTTTGGTTCTGACACTAATGATGTTAGAATAATTAGCAGAACTGTCAGGAAAATAAATACAATAAATTTGACAGCTTCCATACACCTTTGCGCTTCAGGTTCCCTTTAAAGGGTACATAAAGCAACACTATGGTCCCCAGTTTAACTTTCCTGTCTGACTCTGGGCTGCACGTGCCTCGGTCGTACTCCTGATGGCCAGTACAAATGAATATGTACAAAAATACAGGATAGACAGTGCAAGTGCAGAATGCTTCTAGCAATGGGAGCATGATCAAGGCTCATGTGATCTGGGGCTGCACTTTCAGCACTTGGACCAGCACAATGGCTGAAGGAAAAAAAGCAGAAAGACAGCAAGGGACCAGGAAGACTACAGGGAGCTGGAAAAAGCCTGGATAAGTTAAACTGGGGAATTAAGTGTCGCTTTAGGTTGCCTTTAAAGAGACACTTTAACCAAGACTGTTTCAAGAAAAATTGCATACAAATCCACAGCGCTTGGTACTCAGATCGGCATCTGGAGTAACCCCACAGTGCTCAAAAGCATATTTCCACAGTGACCATCACCAGAAATAAATCGAGAAAGGTCACTTCTCCATCCAAGAATCATATAAACATTTATTAGAAGCTGAATCTACATCACATATACAATGACTTACTTCTAGGGTCCTTTTGACAGGGACTCTAAGTAGATAAAAGCATATAGTGTAACCCAGTACACATTTAAAATCCAAAAAACAATCTTATATAAGTTGCCCAGTCTCCAGTTCCTACAAGTTTCGGCCTTGCGCCGTCATCAGGGAACCAAGACTGTGACCGCACTCCTCTTCATATAATCAGATTAAACCCACCTCAGAAGCCAGGTGGGGCGCATAAGCTCAACAGCAACAAACTCCACTGCTTCAATCTTCCAAAGGTACAAATCCAGTATTGAATCCACAATCACATGTAAAAACAAATATAGCGTAATACAGCCTTCTTATTTAGCGTATTGGGCCTGCGCACTCAAGCGCACTCACATGAACCAGATTGATATCAGACCTATCGGCCTTGTAGCCCAGCGGTATCTCTTCCACGTGCGGTGCGGGGTCCCGCAAGTGCGTCTGATGTCACTGGGCAGTTTGAGATTCGCAGATCGGGAGACGCTTGCAGAACAGAGGTACAGGACGCCGGCACCGCACGTGGAAGAGATCCCGCTGGGCTACAAGGCCCGATAGGCCTGATATTGATCTGGTTCACGTGAGTGCGCAGGCCCAATACGCTAAATAAGAAGGCTGTATTATGCTATATTTGTTTTTACATTTGATTGTGGATTCAATACTGGATTTGTACCTTTGGAAGATTGAAGCAGTGGAGTTTGTTGCTGTTGAGCTTATGCGCCCCACCTGGATTCTGAGGTGGTTTTAATCTGATTATATGAAAAGGAGCGCTGTCACAATCTTGGTTAAAGTGTACATATGGAAATGTGGTAGTGAATACCCTCAACCAGCTGAAACTGTAATTTTGAACATAGAGGGCAGGCGCAGTTTGCATAAGACTGAGAGTTTAAAGAGACACTGAAGCGGAAAAAAAATTATGATATAATGAATTGGTTGTGTAGTACGGATAATTACTAGAAGATTAGTAGAAAAAAAAATATTATCATATTTTTATTTTCAGTTATATAGTGTGTTTTATAACATTGCATCATTGTTTAATATTTGCAGTTTATACACTACTCAGCATTCTGAATGTTTTTTGCAGAGCAGTCTTGTGAACTATTGACCTGTCCTCTGGCAGAGAAAAAGAAAATTCTTCACTGACCGTTGAGATAAACTTCAGAAGACAGACCTCTCTGTGACTTTGGTGGAGCTTAATGGCTTTTTTTGCATAGAGCTAACAACTGGAGTTTCTTAACTCTTCCTGTACTGGAAACAATTAGACTCATATCTCTACTCCCAATGTTCTATTTCTTAGCTGTACAACACATACAAATCATTATATCATAATTTTTTTTTTCGCTTCAGTGTCACTTTAAGGATTTGTACCACTCTGCTTGTAGATTGAATTAGGGGAACTCAAATCATGCTGTGATTCACCTCATCCCATTATACCCATGAAAACTTAAACCTACCATTCGTGTCGGGGGTCCTGATGAGATGCTAGGGTGTGTGCTGCAGAGCAATTAAATGTGAGAGCAATTATTTGTATTCCTTTTATAATAAAGCAGGTTTACAGTATTAGTTACCCTTAGCTGTCTTAAAGTGTCTTAGAGGGACAAGTGAGTGAGACAGACATTTTTAGAAAAAGGGTGTTTGCAGTGCGAGCCAGTATAGCTTTGGACAGTAAGGCTGGTTTCACACTGTAAACCAGCATTTTTGTCGCGGTACAATCATGCAATCACACCGCAACATCAAAAACAGCCTTCAGGGATTACTGAAGCGGAAAAAAAATTATGATATAATGAATTGGTTGTGTAGTACGGATAATTACTAGAAGATTAGTAGAAAAAAAAATATTATCATATTTTTATTTTCAGTTATATAGTGTGCCATTCGTGTCGGGGGTCCTGATGAGATGCTAGGGTGTGTGCTGCAGAGCAATTAAATGTGAGAGCAATTATTTGTATTCCTTTTATAATAAAGCAGGTTTACAGTATTAGTTACCCTTAGCTGTCTTAAAGTGTCTTAGAGGGACAAGTGAGTGAGACAGACATTTCTAGAAAAAGGGTGTTTGCAGTGCGAGCCAGTATAGCTTTGGACAGTAAGGCTGGTTTCACACTGTAAACCAGCATTTTTGTCGCGGTACAATCATGCAATCACACCGCAACATCAAAAACAGCCTTCAGGGATTAGGTGACAATGTGCGGTAATCTCACTTCAGGCTGCAAGCCAAGCAAGACATGAGCCTCTCTAGCGCTCACTTAGTGTGGCGGAAATTGGAAGTGCATGGAAGTCTTTTACCAAAACAATAGACTTACTTGACTTCCAGTTGCAGGTCTGCTATGCCCCATAGGTTTTCATTGCTTTAGCATTAACCTGCAGTAAAAAAAAAAAGGGAATTGCATCTCAATGAAAACATTTCACTGTGAAAAGGGATCTGATGCTACAACACTAGTCAGGATTGATGCACATACAAGATTGTATGTTCTATGATCCAGGCAGCACCAGTAGATGGTGAGAGGCCTTTTTTTGTAGCTGGTGGAACTGACTGAATAGTTTGGCAACTTGGGGCTGGAGATTTGAGTGGACCAAACTTTATGGATTAATGTAATTTTGGTTGCAGTTTGAGCCCATTTGCTCTGAATAGCTGTCTGATGTTTGGACAGCAGACCTATAAGGGCGAGCAGCCCAAGTTTGGTATTCTGAAGGTAGGACATGTGGTGTCAGAACTGAGACTGCATGGGATTTCACCACACTGTGTAGGCACTGGAAGAATAAGGCTATTTGGGGTGGAAAGAAAGACTTTCATCTACAGGGCTGCCCTATGATATTCGTGTCATACTTATTCAGGAGAATGTCTGCTGAACGAAGACAGAATGGGGATCTGGAGGAAAAGAAGGGATGCCACCTCTCCAAAGCCCTAACTTTATATGAGTTTCACATTATATGCACATAAACTGATTAATGTGGCTGGTGTGCCACTACAATGCTCTTCTAATCTTGAATAGACTACAAAATATAATAGGAGTGTTGATAACAGATTCTATGTGAATTTATAGTGAATTCAATGGAGGTGTTCGTGTGTATTTGAGGGACTGCAATGGTTAGCTTTAGGTAGGGGAGGAGTATGTGATAGTAGAATATCGGTAAAGTTGCAGATGATCGACTAATGGTCAAAGGACATTGCAGAATATCAGTTAAGTCACAGATAGTCTACTGTCCGATAAATCCACGCCTACTCATGACTATTTTTCAATGTATGCCCATACACACATTAGATTAAACTGGGCCAAGGCCACCTGAACATTTTGTGATTTTACAGCAGCCCAAACATAAAAATATTGACATAGCAGATCATCTCACCCAAGCAAAGACCAAAATTATTATGCCGTACATTGCCCGTCCTCCACAGTCAAAGAGCGTGTCGCTAGCCTGCAGGCTAGCGATGTACTTGTACCACCTTTACCACAAACTCACATGAGGTATCCCAATCCCTGTCAGGCGGCAGTAGTTAGAGGTGTGTACGAGGCTTTTCTCTGTAGAGAAAACCCTTAGGTGAACAGGTAAAATGGGTTCATTGTTGCAATTACCAGGTTACTTCACAAACTTCTGCTCAGTCGGAGTTTATACAATTAATTACAGTTCAGAAGCTAAGTTACATGGTAGAAGATGCAGTGCTACAATCTTGGTAATGGATAGGATGAAGGCGCCAATGATTTTACAACACTAAAATAGAGTACACATTGAGCGCCTCCATCCTGCCCATTACCAGTCAGACCTCCTTTGGAGGTAATAGCTTTGCAGTTCTTCTGGAAAGTCTGTCATACTACAGGAGAGCGACCATCCAATATCCAGCAGGACCTGGAGTACCGAGCAGGGACGGTTAATTCCCTGCAGGCCTATACAGTGAAAATATATCTATATAATTTTATCCTCCCTATACCTGAAGATACTGCACTATTGGGCTCCTGGTCTCTCCCTACTTCTCACCTAGGTATTCTTGGCCCCTACAAGAATCACCAAAGAAAAAACCCTGATAGTGCTACAATAATGCACTGCTTGTGTAGTTCAATTCCAATACTAAACCTATTGTAGGTGCAATTATTTTACTGACTTCTGGGGTAATGCTCTATTTAACACCATAATTCTTTGATGGCTAAATATTTATTTTATTATAGAGAAACATGTTAACCCCATTCCTTTCTGAATCAAAACATTTATATAGTAGTCTTGCAAAGTGTAGCATGTATTACACAGGGTCATGATTCTGCTAAGCTATTGCTGTTATTTCTAATGTTTCAGTTGTATACTCGGTAGCACTTGAAGATAACTTGCAGCATTATAACCTCACTGTTAGGCTGGGTTAAAACCTAAAAGATGTACAGTTCCGTTCCAGTCCGGTCATGTCAGTTTTTGACATTGTGTATCAGGTTTGTATGAGTTTTCTATGGCTTGATTCACACACACCTATACATTTGCATTCCAGTCCTGTTCTATCAGTTTTGCTTCAGTTTTCTATTGGTGTGGTCCAGTGTTGCCAACTCATCCCTTTAAATACGGACGCTTATGAATTATACATGTCTTGTGGCTAGTTAGATGTAGTTTAGGCACTGATTATCTGTGAGAAGCCCCAGAACCTGTATAACTTATATGTGTCAGTATTTAAAGGGATAAGTTGGCAACCCTGGTGTGGTCACACATAAAAGGTGTTCAGTTCCAATTCTGACAGGTGAAACTGATAGAAAATTGATGCAAAACTGACAGGATGGGGCTGGAACGGAAATGTACAGATTTATGTGTGAAGCAGGCCTAGAAGTAACTTAACTTTTGGCTTGTTATGCAAATTCCTTGGATTTCAAGCTGCTAAATAAATAAAAAATAAAAAAAATAAAAAAAAGCTGGCAGCTAATTAATTAGCCAGTAATCAGTGGATTTGATTGGCACAGTTTAACCTCCTTAGCGGTAACCCCGTGCTGGACACGGGGTAAGCCGCCGGACGGTGCCGCTCAGGCCCTGCTGGGCCGATTTTCATAATTTTTTTTTTGCTGGACGCAGCTAGCACTTTGCTAGCTGCGCCAGCACTCTGATCGCTGCCGGCCCCCGCCAGATCGCCGCTATCTGTTGCGGCGCGCCCCCCCCAGACACCGTGCGCTGCCTGGCCAATCAGTGCCAGGCAGCGCCGAGGGGTGGTTCGGGACTCCCAATGACGTCCCGACGTCGGTGACGTCATCCCGCCCCGTCGCCATTTCCTGATCGAAGCGGGCGGGGGGATGCCGCTGAGCAGCGGCTATCATGTAGCGAGCCCTGGCCTCGCTACATGATTTAAAAAAAAAAAAACTGCTGCGCTGCCCCCTGGCGGAATTTTTCATACCGCCAGGGGGGTTAAATCCACGGTAATGGTTTTGCCAAGTTCAATTATAAGTTCATACCTACTACTGAATCATTAGTAAGGACTAAGGAGTGTCAATAATATAATTATAAGTTTATGCAATTTTTTTCAGCTTGAATTTTGAAGCTGCGTACATTTTCATACAATTTGCATCAACTTTGAATGAGAAATAACTATTCCTAGTACAGGCTATGACACATGACTTTGTAGCAGAGGCCTATGCGTATCTACAATAGGTCTGCATGATAAGTTGTTGCTGGTGAGTACTGGGTTATAGTAACTGCCTGAAATAATCGCATAGTAGCATGCGACTATGTCTTTCTTGTCCCATAACTGTCAGGTCTATGGTGCCCATACATGGTACAATTTTTTTTAATCCAATCTTACGATTTCTATGTAGTATAAAGGTAGATTAAGTGAATATACTGAAAGGATAATTTAGGCAGTTCCCTTATATTACAAAGAAATGTTAAGATTGGATGAAAGAAATTGTACCATGTATAAGCACTATTAGTTTGAATATTTTCATCATCAGTCATTATCATCCATTTTTTCTTTTTGTTACTAAACTTTTATTTTAAGCTGCACTGTTTTTGTTTTGTGTTTTTTTTTCTTCAATTAGAGAGCTGTGAAATTAGTAGAACTGATAAAATTTGTTAGAAGGATGCATGTATTTAATGTTATTAAAATAAAGAGAAAAAATCTTAACCCCTACACCACCGCCGCATTGTGTATTTACGCCCCCCTGCACACTGCTTCACAACCAGGGGAGTAAATACACGTACCCACGTTGTTTACCTCGCCGCTCACAATTGCCGCACTGCCGCCACTCATTTCCGCTGCAGTTCCACCGCTAACTTGATCAGGGACTGGGAACACCTTATTCCCGTCCTGATTGCTGTCTCCGCAATGAATGAAAAGCCGGAATCTTGCTGACGCAGTCATTTCATTCAGTAAACAGATACACTAACTACTTCCGAGTACTGTTTACCGTACTCTGAAGTTAAGTGTAGTGCCATCTTGTGGCCAAAAAATAAAATGCACTCAAACATAGACACACATACACCCACATACACTTTATATGTAGTTATACATACATTTTATTACATTTTAACTCATTATATTCCTACCCTATATATTACCCAAATAAAACACTTATAAAAACAATTAAAAAGACAATTTAAAAATAATAATGATAAAAAAAAATTGTTAACTTAACCACTTAAGCCCGAAGGGTTGAAATTTTTTTACATCCGAACAACTTTCACCCCCCATTCATTTGCCAATAACTTTATCACTACTCATCACAATTAATTGATCTATATCTTGTTTTTTCCGCCACCAATTAGGCTTTCTGTGGGTGGTATATTTTGCTAAGAGCCACTTTACTGTAAATACATTTTAACAGGAAGAATAAGAAAAAAACTGAAAAAATTCATTATTTCTCAGTTTTCAGCCATTATAGTTTTAAAATAATACATGCCTCCGTAATTAAAACTCACGTATTGTATTTGCCCATATGCCCCGGGTATTTCACCGTTAAAATTATGTCCCTATCACAATGTATGGCGACAATATTTTATTTGGAAATAAAGGTGCATTTTTTCCGTTTTGCGTCCATCACTGTTTAGATGCCCATAATTTATTAAATCATATTGATATACTCCTTTGACATGCTTATTTAAAAAGTTCAGACCCTTAGGTAACTATTTATGTTTTTTTTTTTTTTATCATTGTAATTTTTTTTTTTTTTTCAATCTAAACTTGTATGTGGGTATTTTTTGGTGTGGGAGGTAAACAGGGTTTTTTTTAATATATGTATATGTTTAGTTTGAAAACTTTTTTTTTTAAGATGTAATTTGCTATTTGGCCACAAGATGGCCAGAATCAAAAAGTCCTGGGAGCGATCGATCTCGCTCCCAGGCAGAAGAAAGGAGGCCAGAGCTCAGAAAAGCCGCAGCGTCTGAAGAGACGCTGTCGGCTTTTCTCCGGGGGGGTCCGATCAGCGAAAGGGATTTATAATCCCTTTCACTGATCGGTGGGCTAGCGGCCAGCAGCGGGGGCGCGCACGGGGGGGCCCGGGGGAGCGCGCGCGACCTGCGGGAGTGCGCGCAGCCCAACTGGACGAGAAATCTCGTCCAGTTGGGCTTAAGTGGTTAAAGACTTTTTAATATGTTAATGTCAGGAAGGAATATTACTGTTAAATTTGCAAATAAAGTATTTTAATTAGATATATATAATTAGAAATCTCTAAACTGAAAAAATGCACCTTTATTTCCAGATAAAATATTGGCGCCATACATTGACCTAGGGAAATATTTTAAATGTTGCAATAACCGGGACAAATGGGCAAATAAAATGTGTGTGTTTAAATTACAGCAGCATGTTTTGTTTTAAAACTATAATGGCTGAAAACTGAGAAATAATGAATTTGTTTTCATTTTTTTCTTATTATTCCCTTTAAAATGTATGTAACATAAAATAATTCTTAGCAAAAAGTACCACCCAAAGAAAGCCTTATTATTCTATGTGATTAATAACAATAATGTTATTAGCGAATTAATGGAAGGAGCGTGATATGAAAATTGCTCTAGTTTTTAAGGGTAAAAAACTGTGGCTGGGAAGTGGTTAAGGCTGATTTCTTCATGCAACCCGAAAAAAATTGCAGACGAGACACAAATTTAGAAATATCGTAACAATATGAGTCATAACATTTCATTAAGTTTATCAAATGGAAAATTGCTGTGTACTATGTTTTTCCAACCATGATAAAAAAAAAATGGCCTGACAAGCTGTTTGCTGATATACTGTATAACTGCAAACTTGTGTGTAAGGTTGGCATGTTATTTTCTAATCCCTAGTTGGTGAAACAACCTGTGAAAGACTGCAAAGGCATTTTGTACAGTATAATTATTATAGCAAGAAGTGCTTTCCCATATGTCTATGTTGCAGACATTTTGCAGTACATTTTCCAAGAATAAGAAGGCTAAAATTCCCCAAATATTATAACAAATGTTATTATCTATAGGCTAGCCATGGACACCTGAATTGTACCACACAGTCTAAAGATGTGTTCTATAATATACTCCAGCAACCCATAACAGATGACAGATATTGTTGTTGTACATTGTTATACTAAAACTTTAAGCGAGAAAATATCTAAAGCCCATTGTTGGCTTTCTGAAAAGAAAACAAAACACCTGCCTGCACAGCCATGCAAAATGGTTGTAAGGCAGGGGATCTGACAGCAACTTTGTATGGCTAAATGAAATGTGGCCATTGTTTTTCTTCCCAATGCTCCTCTCTGGAGAAGTTCTAAACTTTTATCATGAGTACTGATTTTGCCTTTCCAACCCCTGCCCGTTTCATTAGCTACTAACTACTACCAAAGTAAACCCCACCTTTAAAATGAAAATAAAAATCAGAATTCTTGATCTGGACAACTGCTCCATGTTTTGCATAGTTTTCCTTGCACTGGTTTTGATAAATCTGCTCCATTGTTAACCAATGTCTTAGCTGCTGCTACCTAGGTATTATCAGCTAGGAAATTTACCTTCCTCAAGGAGCTAACTTCATCTCTAAAAATATAACTTAAAACCTTCCATAAAACTTTTTACAAATACAAATCTGAAAATGAGGTTGCAAAAATTTACACATGCCAACCTACAAGTAACATTGTAAAGGCTCGTACACACGCCTGATTGCAGCCAATGACGGGTCCGTCGGCACCTCCCGCTGGGCGGGTTTTCAGCAGACAGTACAGCGTGTGTACAGTCTGTCGAAGGACTGATAAGGCTGTTTCTTCTTCTGTTGTCTTCTGTTGTCTTCTGAAAACCCACCCAGCAGGAGGTGCCGACGGACCCCTCATTGGCTGCAGTCAGACGTGTGTACGAGCCTGAAGTTTGAGAGACCCTCCACCCTCCACTATTCTTTCATGATCTTTCTGCTGTCAGTTTTGGAAATTATTCCTTGTTTATACAGTGCAACAATAGAAATTCACCACAGAAGCTCTGTCAAACCTTGGTGAATCAGAAGCCTGGATATTATCCTATTATTGCTGTGAAGAGTAAATGTTGGTGAATGTGGGCTTTTTCCCTCACTTTCTGACAGTACCAGTCAGATTCACAGAGCTTTACCTGAGAGACATTGATCAGCTAGCAAGGCATGAATGAAGTATAATTGCTTGAGACATGCCATCTGTTGAAGCTGTGGGTAGATTTCATAGTGTTTGGGCTACAAATGTAGTTTCTAAACTTCTTACTGAGAAATCACAAAATGGCCCTGAGCTAATTTTCCACAGCAAATTTCCCAAGATACTAGCTATCAGTGAGTGACAGAAAGTCCAACTGCAAGATAACTCTCTCATAATTAATATAAATATAATTAACATAACAGATTTGGGCAGGTATTTCCCTAAAGGCTTCAGAACATGATAGTTAAAGTAAATATATTTAAAGTTCATTGTTTTACTGTGTGTGTTCTTGTCTTGCATGTTCTTTTCCTTATTTCTTGTTCCTCACACTATGTAGAACATGTGTATGAAAGATTGTTTCAGAATTTATTGAACTTTATCAGGGCTTGCTGTTGTGCAACCTCTTATCTATTGCCCCTACTATGGTCCTACAGAGACACACAATTGCACATATTTCAAAAATAACTTTTTTTTGTTGTCAGTTTACTTCACTAGAAATACATAAATAGTCTGCATTTTGAAAAGGTACTAGATAGTATTTTTTTAAAGCACCTATTGCAGGACAGATACAATGCAATCTTCTAATGCTGCTCTGCTTAACCTGGAGAACTAAGCACTGTGTTTATGTAACTGGAGACCCCCCCCCCCCTTCCCCTGCCTCATTTGAAATCCCATAGCCCATGTCCCTATTTGTTAGAAGTAAGTGACCCTTAGGCCTGGAACCCACTGCAAACCGCAAACGCTAAACGCAACCGCTAGCGTTTTGCCTGAGCGGTTTGCAAGCTGATTCATGCGAGTTTTCGGTCGCGTTTTGCAACAGTGTATTTTTTTCCTCAGCGGTTGTGTAGCGTTTTGCGTTTCGCGTTTTTATCCTGATTGGTCCTGTGAATAATTTTTAATTTTGTTACAGTGTGCTGAACCGCAAAACGCTAGCAGAACCGCTCAGTTTAGGTTTTGCTGAGCGTTTCTGCTAGCGTTTCAATACTTTGCATTGAAGCGCTAACGCTCCCAAAATGCTGCATGTCCTGCGTTTGCGTTTCTGAGAAACGCAAACGCTCCTGTGGAAGTTGCCCCATCCATTAACATTAGCCCAGCGTTTTGGCAAACTGCTAGCGTATCGCAGTGCTGCCAAAACGCTGCCAAAAGCGCTCCTGTGGGTTCCAGCCCTTACATTGCTTTTAACCACTGTGGGGCCACCCATAGTTAAATCTACAACATATTTGTTGATGTTTTTATTGTGACACAGCTTAGATGTAACTACACTGCTGGCTCCTGCCATGATCAATCACATAAACCCCTGCTAAGCTCAGCTGTCTCACAGCTCCATTCTTGCACAAGTCATTGCCTCAGGTCCTGTGATCACTGGGAGTCAACCAGAGTCATTTTTTTAAGGCTGTGCTCCTTCATTTGGCAGAACCACACAGTCCTAGAGAGGTTAATCGTTTACATTTTGCAAATATCTATTACTTGGCTTGTAGCACTTTTCACCCTTTAAGACTCCAGCTTTTATGATTATTTTTTTATTGTATGGATCCATGAGATTTAAATATAACTAGGTAGGGGTTTATTGTCACCAACCTGCCATACATTGTTTCCTGTGCGTCATCCTAAAATTACATATACTACACTATCTGACATACAGGTACAGTATATCTTTTGTTTCTTAAACTTTGAAGTCCCTCTAGAACTTAAAACGTTTTATAAAGCACTTTCTAAATAAAGTTAAGCCCTGTAGGTTCATTAAAAACTTGACCTTCTGGCTATATTTGTTGTTGCTTCTCTGTACATATCCCCAGTATATCCACATGATTTATGTTAAAATGGCCCTGCAGTGAGAAGAATATTGTGGCTTGTAGTGTTTCATTTTAACTCCCTCCCGACCGCCTAATGCTAATTGGCGGTGGGAGGGTGGCAGCTACAGGACCGCCTAACGCCGATTGGCATCAGGTCCTGTAGGCGGAGATTAGCGGAGAATGCGCATCCCCACTGAGTTACGGAGCTCCGCTCAGTAAACCGCCTGCCAGCCACAATCGGAGTTGGCAGGCTTTTAGGGTAAAAAAAACCACAGTTATTTTATTTTGTACATCGCTGAGATCTAGCACAGCACTGTACCGGGGACAGCCCTGTCACTTGGCTGTTTCCCGGAGTGGCGAGGTGATCTTAGTGCTAGATTTCAGAGGGAGGGAAGAAATTTAACTATTTAAAGAGAACCAGAGACGAAGCACCCTTATGTATTCTATTACATTTATCAGTGGGAACATGACAGAAAACACCTACCCTGCTTTTAGTTTCATTCTTATCTGCTTAATTAGTTTATTATCAGCTGTGATAAGAATCCCCGACTGGCTCAGTCTAGGTTTGACCTGGAATCATTATAGCTGGGTCACTCTTCTGTGGAGTCTTTTCAAGATTAACCCTGCCACCTCCTGGCTCAGATTATCTGCTTTGCATACTCTCCTCCTGCTGAGAGAGAATCTCTGAAAAAGACAAGTGTGGCTGCAATATAATCTGTGTGCACTCTGCATAGATAATGATGATGACTGCAGTTTCAATCCTATAAGAGCCACTTCCTACAGGCAACTGCACATCATACCAAAATGAAAGCACACAGATTAAAGGCTGCAGCAGTGTTGCCAACTCATCCCTTTAATTACTGACACATATGAATTATACAGGTTCTGTGGCTAGGTAGATGCAGTTAAGGCACTGATTATGTGCAAATAGCCCCAGAACCTGTATAACTTAGATGTGTCAGTAATTAAAGGGATGAGTTGGCAACACTGGGCTGCAGCAGCCTTTCTCATATAGCCTAGACAGCACATCCAGAACAACTCATAACCCGGAAGCAGAAGGGATATGAGCCGGCGCACACCAGAGCTGCGAAATTATCAGGTAGAGCATTTATTCTTTACAAGCTGTCGACTGATATGTTTATTTTGTGTGAAACATTCATCTCTGGTTCCCTTTAAGCCCACATGGTTGTTTATTTATTGCATCTGAGCAACTTTCACCTCCCATTCATTTGCCAATAACTTTATTACTACTCATCACAATGAATTGATCTATATCTTGTTTTTTTCCGCCACCAATTAAGCTTTCTTTGGGTGATACATTTTGCTAAGAATTAATTTATTCTAAATCCATTTTAACAGGAGGATTAAGAAAGAAATGGAAAAAAATCATTATTTCTCAGTTTTTGTCCATTATAGTTTGAAATTAATACATGCAACCATAATTAAAACCCATGTATTTTATTTGCCCATTTGTCCCACTTATTACACCATTTAAATTATGTCCCTATCACAATGTATGGCACTGATATTTTATTTGGAAATAATGGTGCATTTTTTCAATTTGCGTTCATCACTATTTACAAACCCATAATTTAAAAAAAATTATATTATACTCTTTTGACATGCATATTTAAAAAGTTCAGACCCTTAGGTAACTATTTATGTTGTTGTTTTTTGTTATTGTATTTTTTTTTTATTTTATTTGTTTATTAAAAGTGTTATTTGGGTAATGTGTGGTGTGGGAGGTAAACAGCTAATTTTAAATGTAAAATAATGTATTTGTTTAATACAAATAGATGTGGCTGTAGTTTTACTATTCGGCCACAAGATCAAGTCCTGGAAGCGTGATCGTACAATTCCAGGAAGTATTAGGACGACGGGAAACTTTTTGTAACACAGAAAAACCACAGCCTCTGATAAGAGGCTGTCGGCTTTTCTGTGGGGGGCTTCAATCAATGAATGGGATCTATAATCCCATTCATTGATCGCTGGGCTAACGGGTGGCGGTAGGAGCGCGCACGTGGCCCGTGGGAGTGCGTGCAGCACATCTGGATGAGAATGTTCATCCAGATTGGCTTAAGTGGTTAAAAAAATAGCTATTTTTCTTTAAAAAAATACTTTTTAAAGAAAAAAAGACATTTCAACAGCAATCTGATGCCACCAACAGGAAGTTCTGTTGGTAGCAAGAAAAGCAGGTAAGATTCATTTGGCTGCTAAGTTGTATGCCTGAGCAATAAACTGTTAAAGCTGCAGAGTGCTGAATTGTAAAAAATGGCCTGGTTACTAAGGGGGTGTAAGCCTGTGGTCCTCAAGAGGTTAAACAATGCCCATTGCCGGCCTGACACTTTTTGGCTTCAGCAATGTCTGAACGAACACAATAAATCCAGCGCAGGAGACTTGGGCGTACAGGGAGTACCTTCGGCGCCGTCAGAAGACGGAGCTCAAGTTACTTTTAAAACACAATAATTCAGCTTCCAGCAATTGCTGGAAGCCAAATTATTTCATTCCCCACCATCCATGGTGGCCTGGAGGGAGAATAGTATTTAACACGGCCGGGACTTGGGGTGTAGCAGGATCAGCCATATACCGGCTGTATACTGCGCCCAAGTCTCCCGCGCCGATTCCTCTCGTACACGTGTCTCAATTACAGACCTGAAATAAGCATGTAGTGCAGTTAGAATTTAGTCAGATATTTGATCCGCACAATCATTCTGGCTCAAAATATTAAAGGCAGAGAATCTGCTGGAGAGCCAGGTAGAATTAATAGTTTAACCACTTGAGGACCCACCCTTTACCCCCCCTTAAGGACCAGCGCTGTTGTAGCTGATCTGTGCTGGGTGGGCTCTGCAGCCCCCAGCACAGATCAGCGTGCAGGCAGAGCGACCAGATCGCCCCCCTTTTTTCCCCACTAGGGGGATGATGTGCTGGGGGGGGTCTGATCGCTCATGCCTGCCGGGTGTTGCGGGGGGGGGGGCACCTCAAAGCCCCCCTCCGCGGCGAAATCCTCCCCCTCCCTCTCCTACCTGCCCCCCCCCCTGGAGATCCGGGCTGCACAGGACGCTATCCATCCTGTGCAGCCAGTGACGGGACGTCCCCTGTCACATGGCGGCGATCCCCGGCCGCTGATTGGCGCAGCAGCGCCGTACAAATGTAAACAGAGCGGATTATTTCCGCTTGTGTTTACATTTAGCCTGCGAGCCGCCATCGGCGGCCCGCAGGCTATTCACGGAGCCCCCCGCCGTGAATTGACAGGAAGCAGCCGCTCGCACGAGCGGCTGCTTCCTGATTAATCAGCCTGCAGCTGGCGACGCAATACTGCGTCGCTGGTCCTGCAGCTGCCACTTTGCCGAAGCGCGTTATGAGTGCGCGGTCGGCAAGTGGTTAAAAGCAATGAAATATGGCAGCCTCCAATTCCCCTTACTGCAGGGTTATTTTGCAATTTATACATTTTCAAACAAATGATAGATCCAACACATCCTGTTAATTCAAATTCGTGCACTCCTAAAGGAATGCAAAAAGATATCCACTTATGTCATTGCAAAAATATGATCCTGAGTTTTTGTAAATCTATTTGCACTTAGGGCTCAATAACGGAGTCAGTAGCCAAAAAACATTAAAATGTTAGCACCTTAAAATAGAGTAAAAATTGATCTTAGTGAGTGTATGTGTGAAACAAATATAATACAATATTGCAATACAACTATATAAATACAATTACAGTTGTTGGTGGTTATTATTATTATTACCTTATATTCTCTTTAAGCTTAAATTTTATGTTGACTGTAGCTGCACTAATACGTTTTTATGCAGGTGCTGATTAGCATCCCTTATGACAAGTTTATTATTATTTTTTTACAAATATAGATACAATTGAGCTATTGTTAAACACAGGTAAACAGGCTGTTTTCCCTTGGTAAATTTCATTGCACAGCCAACAAAATCACAGGCTTGTCATGAATAACAAAGAAAATTGTTTGGGAAGTGCAGTACATGTGGTATAGACAACAAAAACTGAAAACAGCTGATCATTTTTTATTTCAATGGATAATCACTGAACAGTAACAGGACCAGATGCTAGATTGCTAGTTCCAGGCTAGAACTCTGCATAGGATCTGTATTATTTTATTTAGGTCTCTGTTTTTACAGTCTTCATTATGAGCATGCTTTTTGTGATTTGCCCAGTAAGACAACTATCCATTTTTTCACTTAAAATCCTTGGCTAATAAATTATCACTGTTGTGTTTATTTGTAGAAAATTACTACGGCACTCCAAAGCCTCCAGCTGAACCTGCTCCACTCTTATTAAATGCAACAGACCATATATTTCCTGGTGGCATTCCAAGAGTTGAGGGGAAACGCAAACGCAATAAATCTGTAAGCAACATGGAAAAGACTGGGATTGAACCTCCAGAGGAGGAAGAAGAGGAGAGACCAGTGATCAATGGAAATGGAGTAGCAGTAACACCAGGTCAGTGTGCCAGTATTCTATCATTTATGTAAATAACAAACCACATGTAACATTGTGTACTGATCCTCATTGTATGTCTTGTATAGTATCAAGTGAGCCAGATAGGTATACAATACCTATATATATTTACATCCCATCCTACACATACCACTCTGTTCTGCTTGCAGTAAGTTTTTAGTCTACCCAGTCCCTCCTGCTTGTTTATTAAGATATTGTACTACTGTGGGCAAAATATTAACATCTATTTTAAGAGTAGAATTTCACATATTCTAATTGATAAAATTATATTACCTAACTGGCCACATCAAGTATTAATTAATGTGTATTCATATTTTTGGGGCAGTGGGTAAATAGATCAGTTACCTGCATGTCTTCAGTATCAGCTATTCAGTAATACACTCGCTGGTTACAATACATTGTGAAGCTCAAGTCAGACCTTTTCTTTTTCTCAGGTTTTTTTTCTTTTATACTTTTTTCCTTTGTTTGTTGGTATTGCTGTCTGCGGACATTGGAGAAATTACACAAGGAAAAAAATGTCCCTTACCATAGTCCCAGCCTTTACAGCATATCCTATGTGCTGTTATTATCAGGTCTTTGTGTGATCTTCATTGGAGATGCCATCTTTTACAACTACAACCCTATACTGATTAACAGCCCTGGCAAAACCATCCTTCAGTCTTCCATCTGGGGTCCCTGTTGTTTGGTCTGGATCAATGGGATTCCACTGCAGGAATTATGTCCCTACTGTATGTTTCCTATTAGCCCAAATCAATGGTCCATTTCAATTCTCTGACATAGGAGTCAAAGTTGCATTTTTCAGGACTCTGGATCAATTTCCTTTTTTGAAGGTCCAGAAAGGTATCAATGGGCCTTCAGTCAAGATTTCACAAAGCCCCCTGAGGATGACAATGATTGGGATACCTAGTAAGTACGAGTATGTCCAGCCACATTAATATACATTTTTATTTTTTGGGGAAAAATCCTTTATTTAAAAAAACAAAACATTGTTTCAAGTTTTTAACTAGGGTTTATTGAAATGGATAAGAGGTACTAATGTAGCTGTGTACTCACTCCTTTGGGTGGATATGGTCCTATTAAAAGGGGTTTGCAGAGTCCATCCCAAACTCTCCATAGCATTCCCCCCACTTTGTCCATAAACTGGTAGTGGTGATAGACAAGGTTGCTTTTGGGGGAGTGAGAATATCTGCCCTCCTTCCACACTTGTAGAGTATCTCGCATTGTTCAGAACACTGTGGGCTGATTCCTAGATGATGGAGCCACATATACAGTATTACTCTCAGGTTTAGGCATCCTGGACATAATCAGCCTGCATTGGGGTAAGGGATATAAATGGCTTTTTTTTTTTTAAATAGAGAAAGTAGGGAAAAATTAGTTTATTATTCCAAGAAGACAGCATTACTGGAGTAAAGAACTCCTACTTACAAATACACTGACTGACCCTACAGAAAACTGTTAACTGATTTGGGAAAGAAAATATATTTCTCTGAAATGTCTTTTTTTTGGGGGGGGGGACAAGCAAGGTTAATTTGTGTATGGAATGTGGAAACCCATAGCAGATTCTTTGCATCAACTGTTGCTGCCAAGTGTGTTGTTCCGCTTACATACAATTACATTTCAGACTGTAGTGCCCCATGTCCTTGAGCACTGCCTCCTCAGCAGTCAGCTGTGCTGAATATTTGCAGCTGTATTTCCCCTCAGTGCCTCACAACAGGAATCCTCCTGTTTGCCCTTCTCCACCCCTTCCATAGCGCAGTATTTTCTGTTCATCAGAGAGCTAAACAAGCAGATACCACACGTGATCACTGAAGATGGTTTAGTTGATGGTAATTGCAAGTTGTACATAGTTTTACCCCAATGAACTGTTGGGATATAAAACATTGGCCACACGTATTTGGGACTTGTAATGGCTTCACACCTCACACTTTAGTGGCTGCTCTTGTCTATTCAGCTGCTAATAATATGGCATACCTGCATCAACCTTTAGCTGCATAAACGTGAATTATTCACAGCTGTAAAATAAAGGTTTGTTGGCCATCAGGTAGTTTTTCTTTTATCTGCATACATTGAGGCTGATTTATGTCAGCAAGCAGATCAAAGCTGGAGTAAAAAAATGGAGCCTTTCCCTTGAGCAACCAGTCAGGTTTTAATATTTAACTGAAGCAAGGATTCTGGTAATCCTATTTTTCTTTGTATTCTTCTCAGTAAACCAGCCCCAGTGCCCATATATCTCCCTTTTTTTAAAAAAGAAAAATTGCAACTGAATAATGTACAACATCTCTCAGCTATATGGAAATATTTTCTTGAAGCAATGGGTGCTGGAAAAGATATCCTATGCACAAAACACGCTGCACCATTGACAGCAGCAAAGCTTATATGACATTCTATTCATGCTGATTGCAGAGAGCTGTGTAAATGTGTAAAGTGACCCTGAGCGTATTTTATACTGAGAAGTGCGTTCCTCATTATATATTTCACATTGACTTGATGTCTTGACTGAAGCAGCACTTCTGTACATTGACATGCTCAGGAGCACTCTAGAGGACAAAGGTGATAAATGTGTATTTCTGTGTTTCGTGTAGAATCAAGTGAACATGAAGACAAAAGTACAGATGCCTCAGGTGAGATTTCATCCCAGCCTTACAACGCTCCATTGTACTGCCTGCCAGACTCCGAGTCAAAGGAAAGCGCGGATTTCAAGAAACAGCTGAAGCCAGATGACAATGATGAACTGGGGTCCTTGCCTGATAATTGGGAGATGGCATACACAGAGAAAGGAGAAGTCTACTTTATTGAGTGAGTCTGCTAGATTTGATTTCAATATGGTTACGCTGTGCTAGGAATTGCAGGGCATATCTGACCTTTGAAGTAATAAAGATCATAAAGACAAAATTGGAATAAAATAGAATGTCATTGTAGGTTAAAAATGTTTATATAGGTCATTTACCACTGAACATTCTTATCATATTTTTTTCCCTCATGCGATTTTCTAATTATACGCTCAGTTTGTATTTTAATGCTGTGGCTTCATTTGTTTTTTTCTTGTCTTGACTAGTATGTTAATATTAAGTAATACGCCTTGTGTTCTTTTTTGTTTCATAATATAACTTTACCGTGTCTTCCTGGAAGCCCTTTTGAATATAAACTCTGCAAGGTCAATTAATATGCTCTTCAACTGCTGACATTTTTCCCTGCTATAAAGAGATCATGGCAAAAATGCAGATATTCTCTTGCTTTGCTTTGGGGCAGGTCAACATCAGGCTAATCCTGTTCTGCCTAATTAAAAACTGACCGGCATTCTAGAAGACGATCATGATAAATCCTAAACTATTCTGCTTGGAACCGTTAGGTGCCTATGGATTGTGTCTTAATTATTCCAACCTCATATATTTACAAATGTGTATTCTATGCATCAATTACTCTAGTTTTTGTATCTTCACTGATATAAAAGTGAATAATTTAATCCATATTGATAATAGCTGCATATCCCTAAAATCCTGGGGGAAAAAAACCTCACACACCGGTTACGTGCGCTAGTATTTAATTTACATTGCTTTCTGTTGCCTTCTAGTTCTATGCGAACCGTCAGTCCCAGAATGCCATACTGGCCAATATTGGTTATACTAGCTTGAGGGTGCCATAATATACATATGAACAGCACACAGAACCAGAGTTGATGAGTGTTTAAAATGTATGAACCATCTGTTAAAAATACTGATCCCCGATTAAGATTACCCATAAAGTTCATCAAAAATCAATATAGCTTTAACTAAATGTGTTATTCAGCAGAGTATGATTGGTCTTATTTGCGAGTGTCCGAGGGAAGTATTGACTCGAGCAATCTTTGTTGTCCAAAACTAATAAATCAGACCTTGTTGGTTATTCTCCTATATAATTTTGAATCCGATTTGCTGTATGACCATATGCAGGATCTAGTTCTCGCTTGCCCAACCTGGTGTTCCTCTTGTGCTTGCTCCATTGCCCTGCAAATATTTTCCAATGGAAAAACAAGACCACCTATTATGTCAGTAAGCACTCTTTTACACTACATGCATTTCCGATTTCTGATTTTGATGCGATTTTACTTGAGATTCCAATTTTTAGATGCAACTAAAAAAATCATGCCTACTAAATGCTAACAAGCATAACACAAAATGTTGACCTTACTCTGAAATTGAAAAGGCATGCATATTTCAAACTGTTGCAAACAAAATTGTATCTTAGATCCCTTAAAGTGTACTAGAGATTAAAAAAAAAGTTTTATACATACCTGGGGCTTCCACTAGCTCTCTGTGCACGGATCACTCTCCGCAGTTTACCATTACCATTATTGTCTGCAGCTCCGGAACTGGGTCCCGTTACTTCCTCTGGTTGCGGCCCGTCTGCGCAAGAGAAAATGCACTCTCTACGTATCTCTCTGGCGGCTGCTGGATAGTTACATAGAGAGTGCACATCACTTGCGCAGACTGGCCACAACTGGAGGAAGTTGCGGGACCCAGTACCGGAGCCGCAGGCAGCGGAGAATGGGAGCTGGTGGAAGCCCCAGGTATGTATAAAACTTTTTTTTTTCATCTCTGGTTTCTTTTAAATGACACTAGAGGGATATAGAGGCTGCCATATTTATTTTCTTTTAAACAATACCAGTTACCCGGAGTCCTGCTGATCTATCCGGCTGCAATAGTGTCTGAATCCAGCATGTGGCAAATCCAGTCAAGCGAGAGTCAGAAACAGCTGATCTGCATGCTTGTTCAGGGTCCACGGTTAAATATATTCAAGTTAGAGGATCAGTAGGAGAGCCAGGCAATTTGCATTGTTTAAAAGGAAATAAATATGGCAGCCCCCATGTTCCTTTCACTTCAGGTGTCCTTTAAAGTGTTGTGTATGTGGCCAGCATTCGGCCTCACAACATTTGTTTCTCCTGGGATGCTCTTGAGATGGGGCTATGAACATGTGTGCTTAGCCCTCTAGGTACTGTCACTCCATCAATTTGTATTCTCAAAGAGTGTATTTTATATGTGAGCTCTAGAATTACTGAAATATGTAATTCCCAGAAGTGCTGAAGTGTGAAATTCCCTGTAGCTCCTTTGATTACCATTATTGCTTTTAGGTTACATTTTTTTTTTTTTTTTGCTAAGATCACACAATCTCAACGTAGTATAGTAATATGCTGTACGAATAAGTAAATCCCTGTAATGCAAGCAGATTTTGTGGTTGGAATATGCAAATCAGATTAAATCATTTTTAGCTAAATAGGAAGCCAGAAAAATGCAGGCACACAAAAGTAAGTTGTTGTTTTTTTTTCATTAGACACTTTACTTTGTCAAGTATTTTGATCAAGTAAATTCCTGCATAATTTACCTGATAATGTGCACCAAAACACACATGAACCAAGTGCAATGGTTACCATGGGCACTTGAAAATGCTGTATTTCTGACTACATTCCGACTGCCATGAAGCCTTGGCATTGCAGAATTGGCATCTGGTTTTCCGGTTGTATTTCTCACCAAATGTTAAAGAGAAGAGAGGTGAATGAATTGTAAAATAAAATGGCGGTAAATTTGATGGATGAATTTTTGCCATTACAATTTATGCAGTGTTTTGGTTCACAATATGTATAAAGACTGGTACTGAGCAATTTAGGCTAAGGTGAACTTTGGTTTCAACACCCACCATTTACTTCATAACCCATCAGTCATGAGTCACCACTGACATCATGAAGGGTGTACAGAACATAATGATTTGAAGTATGGTTAGAGCTGTAATGGAGTCCAGGTGTTTAACAATGCAACATCAAAGTCAAAAGACAAGTCAAAAGCTTGATACGCAAGCAAATTGCACTGAATAGCTAATTATATCATTGTATTCTATAAAACTCTCACAGCACTGAACTGTGGGCTGTAAGATCCTCAGGGCACTCATGGCGGAGTAACACCGAGAACCACGCTGAGGCGCAGGCCTCTGGGTCTCGGCAGGCCACTGACGTCACTGGAGCGCATGGAACTCAGCTCCCATTGGATAGGCGGCGGACACGCTCTCAGTACGCCGCTGTAAACAATAGCCACGTGTGTGTATGGCATGTCAGCTGACTTGCTGACACGCAGCAATGTCATTGATTGTTTTGGATGCCTTTGCTTTCTGATTGGTTAGTCCTTATATTTAACTCAAGAGAGCGCCGCCAGACATCACCCGTGATAGAATTAGCTTTTGGCTTGTTTCTGGGTATGCGCTTACAAAATCCTTTTGACTCCTGTTGCCGATTTGCTTTGTATCTTGACCACACTTACTTTAGATTGAATTACTCGTTGCCGACTCTGCTTGTTCCTGACCACGCTCTATTGGATCACCTGTTGCTGGCTCTGCTTGTTCCTGACCACGCTCTATTGGATCAACCGTTGCCGACTTTTCCATTGTACCTGGACTCGGTTTGATTGCCGCCTGGATCGACCTCTGACTGGATAAGGATTGCATGAACACTGCCTGCCCTGACATCTGGCTAGTACTGACCAGGCTATCTTTAAAAAGATCTGATCTGCATACCATTACTCCTGCTATCAGTCATCTGACTTTCATCTGGATTGTCTCATCCACCAGGCCCCAGGTGCCTATATCATTGTGATTCTGTGCTTTGTATTGTTGCTATTGGTTCTGTTTGGTGGATACTATCTGTCAGTCTGTATGCTACATCTACCTGCAGGGTTATTGTAGTTGTGTACTAGGTAGGAGTTTGCACAGGTGTTACGGGCTGGGCTCTAAGTCAGTCATATGGGCATACAGCCTGACCTATAATCATTGACCAGACAAGCCTGACATGGGCATTACTTACAAATTTGCTAGTGTGGTTAGGATACTGAACACGTATTGGTGTCCTGGGCAAAGCGGTGTCTCCCTCTACTGGCAGGTGGGGTAGCACCATTTTTGTGAGTTTGCTGAACCATTTTCAGTACTAATTTACTTACTGGTTGCTGAAAAGCTACTGCAAAGTTAGGGCTGTTTCACTACTAGAGCGCATTAAAAGGACAATTGAAGCGAGAAGGATATGGAGGCTGCCATATTTAAGAAATACCAGTTTCCTGGCTATTCTGATGATCCTCTGCTTCTAATACATTTAGCCATAGACTATTAACTAGTGTTCAGCAGAACAGGTGTTTCTGTCATTGTCAGAGCTGACAAGATTAGCTGCATGCTTGTTTCTTGTGTTATTTAGACACTACTGCAGCCAAATAGATCAGCAGGACTGCCAGGAAACTGGTATTGCTTTAAAGGACATAAATATGGCAGTCTCCATAGTTTTTTCACTTCAGTTGTCCTTTTGAAGAGGTTATTTTTTTGATAGTCAGAGCTTTCCAGTGTGTTAAGAAGTTCTGGAACCAGTGGCGTTCCTACTGTAGGGCGCAGGGGGGCATGGCGCACCGGGTGACGGGCAGCTAGGGGGGTGTCACCACGACCCCCCACAGCAGCAGAGCAGGAGGGGGAAGCAGCGCTAGAAGGAGGGGCAGTGGGGGCAGCGGTGGGGAGGGGGGACATATCCCCCCCCTCACCTGGGACCCCTCCTTCTGCCTCTCTCCCCCTCCATAGATTACCGGCCGCGAGTTCAGGCTCGGCGGCGGGGAGGCATGCAGAGAATTACTCACCACTTCCTCGTTCCAAGCGCCGGCAGCGTCATGTCGTCAGATCTCCGCCTTCAATGGCGCCCACCGTGCTTCCTGATTAGCGGAAGCACAGTGGGCGGCATTGAAGGCGGAGATCTGTGACGACATGACGCTGCCGGCGCTTGGAACGCAGAAGTGGTGAGTAATTCTCCGCATGCCTCACCGCCGCTGAGCCTGAACTCGCCGCCGGTAATCTATGGAGGGGGAGAGAGGCAGAAGGAGGGGTCCCAGGTGAGGGAGGGGGGGGATATGTCCCCCCTCCCCACCGCTGCTCCCACTGCCCCTCCTTCTAGCGCTGCTTCCCCCCTCCTGGGGCATCCATACTGGGGGCAACTGTACTAGCTATACTGGGGGGCGACTAAACTAGCTATACTGGGGGGCGACTAAACTAGCTATACTGGGGGCGACTATACTAGCTATACTGGGGGCGACTATACTAGCTATACTGGGGGCAACTATACTAGCTATACTGGTGGCAACTATACTAGCTATACTGGGGGCAACTATACTGGCTATACTGGGGGCAACTATACTAGCTATACTGGGGCAACTATACTAGCTATACTGGGGGCAACTATACTAGCTATGCTGGGGGCAACTATAACAGCTATGCTGGGGGCAACTAAACTAGCTATACTGGGGGCAACTATACTTGGGGCAACTATACTAGCTATACTGGGGGCAACTATACTAGCTATACTGGGGGCAACTATCTAGCTATTATTATTATTATTATTATTTAGTATTTATATAGCGCCGACATATTACGCAGCGCTGTACAATGTGTATATATATATATATATATATATCTTGTCACTAACTGTCCCTCAAAGGAGCTCACAATCTAATCCCTACCATTGCCATATGTCTATATTATGTAGTGTAAGTACTGTAGTCTAGGGCCAATTTTAGGGGGAGCCAATTAACTTATCCGTATGTTTTTGGAATGTGGGAGGAAACCGGAGTGCCCGGAGGAAACCCACGCAGACACGGAGAGAACATACAAACTCTTTGCAGATAGTGCCCTGGCTGGGATTCGAACCAGGGACCCAGCGCTGCAAGGCGAGAGAGCTAACCACTACGCCACCATGCTGCCCTATGGGGGCAACTAAACTACCTATACTGGGGGCAACTATACTATCTATACTTATGGCAACTATACTGGGGAAAGGATACTAGCTATACTGGGGGCAACTATACTAGCTATACTGGGGCAAATATACTAACTTCATTGGGGGCAACTAGTTTCACTGGGGGCAGCTATACTGGGGGAAACTGTACTAGCAATACTGGGGGCAACTATACTAGCTAATACTTTAAATTACAGTTAGCTCCGCCCTCATCCGGTCATGACCACGCCCATTTTTTCACCGCGGCGCGCGAAGCACGCAGCAGGTTGTGGCCACGGCCATTTTTTTAAGGGGGGGGGGTGTCTTTTAATACCCAGCACTGGGTGCCAAATGCTCTAGGTACACCACTGTCTGGAACTTAGACAATTAAATCCTATGGGCTATTTCATGTTAAATCTCTATAAACTCACTCCACAATAGTTAGTGCATTTTGGTGTGAAACAGCCCTAAGGCCTGGGACCCACTGGCAATAGCAAAGCTGCAAGTGGAACCACCCCCATAGGGTTTCACTGCTGTAGCACTTTGCCAATCACCAGCGATTGGGAAGTGCTGCTAAGCCTCTTCTAGTGGCTCCCGACCTAAGGGCTCATTTACACTGAATCAGCTGCTGTTAGTCATAACTGAATGGACAAATGAAGTGTAGCCCAGGGGAAGGAAATGACCATGTCTCCCAGTAGCTCAGTTCACTTATACACATTTTAACTGAAAGTTTGTTCACAATTCTGTGCTGCAGAACAACTGATCAGTTAAAACTAAAGTTTTTAAGCGTTCAGTGTAAACCAGCTCTAAGAGCCAGAAAAATCTCAGAAATGATTAAGTAATCGAAACTATTAACAGAACAAAACAACCTATTATGTGATTTTAATCCAGTTTATTATGAAGTTATTGGATTAGATGTTTGTGATTTTGTTTCTGTCAACCTCCCCAACCAGTGGCATAGCAATAGGGGATGCAGAGATAGCGATCGCATCAGGGCCCCTGAACCAGAGTCCTTCATCCATCTTATAAGCCTTTCATTCGGGATATGCTGGTAATGAATGCCTCTATTTGTGTCTTGAATAGTAGTGTTCCTGTTTACTTCCTCTGATTACACCTCTCTGACACTGCAGCTGTCATTGGTAGGTTTTGGGACTTAATATCAATAAAGTGCTTGGGGCCACATGTGAAATGCACACTGGGGCCCCAAGCTCCTCAGTTATGCCACTATCCCCTACTGCTTTCTCCGGACATTTATTAATACAGCTGTCCTTAACCACTTCGTGTCCCTGGGGTTTTCCCCCTAAAAAAACAAAACCATTTTCCCACTCCTCCCATTCATTAGCCAATAACTTTATCACTACTTGTCACACATAAATGATCTATACCTTGTTTTTTTCACCACCAATTAGGCTTTCTTTGGGTGGTACAGTTTGCTAAGAATTTATTAAATCTGTATGAATTTTAAAGGTAATAAGGGGAAAAAATGAAAAAAGTAATTGTTTCTCAGTTATCAGCCATTATAGTTTAAAAATAATAAGTGCTACTGTAGATTAAACTCAAACATTTGATTTGCCCATTAATCCTGGTTATTACAGTGTTTAAAGTATGATCCTAGTACAATGCATGGCAACAATATATTATTTGGAAATAAAGGTGCGTTTTGTGTCTTTGGATTTTTCTTTAATTGATGTGGGACTTTTTAATCCTCCACCTCCCCCCCCCCCCCCAGTTAGCCAGATGGGATTTTTTATATCCCCCCTCTCCCATAGTTGGCCAGATGTGCCTCTGTACCCCTCCCTAGCCCCAGATGTGCCTCTGCAACCCCCTACCCCACCTCAGTAAGCCGGACGTGCCTGTTTCTTCCCCCCCACATAGTTAGCCAGATGTGTGTTTTTTTATTACCCCCCTCCCCCATTCATAGCCAGGTGTGTGCCCCTTTATCCCTCCCTCTCCCCCATTGATCGTCCAACTGTGTGCCCTTTAATTTGTGTCCCCCATGGATTGCCAGGTGTTTGCCCTTCAAGACTACCTTCTCACCCCCAAATGCCAGGTGTCTTCCCCCCCCCCCCCCTGCAGAGTTGGGCACGGGGAAGCATTACTAGTAACTATCTCTCACTTGACCTTGTTCCACCGGTGATTGCGATCTCCTCTCTGCACTACCGCTATCAGCCTCACTATGCTGACCGGATCGGGTCCCGGCTTGATGATGTCATCAGGCCGGGACCCGATTCATTCAGCATAGTGAGACTGACAGTGGGACTGCAGAGAGAGGATCTCGATCGCCACAGGAACAAGGTCAGGTAAAGATTGTTACATTTTAATCCTGCCCTGCCCGATCACAGCATGGAGGAGGGGGGGGGGGGAATTACAAGAGATCAGGCGGATGGTGGAGAGATCGGACCCCCTGGCAGGGATGCCGGTATAGTGTAGTTAGGGGGAGGGGGGTTAATGAGCCCAGAAGCGTGACAGCAATTTATATTCACATTGGGTGGCTTTCAGGAGCCACTTGCAACAACGTGAATTTATTGTATGCAGGATGTAGAGTGGTTAAAGGGAACCTAAACTGAGAAGGATATGGATTTTTCCTTTTAAAATAATACCAGTTTCCTGACTCTCCTGTTGACCATGTGTCTCTAATACTTTTGGCCACAGCCCCTCAACAAGCATGCAGATCAGGTGCTCTGACTGAAGTCAGACTGGGTTAGCTGCATGCTTGTTTCAGGTGTGTGATTCTATCACTACTGCAGCCAAAGATCAGCAGGACTGCCAAGCAACTGGTATTGTTTAAAAGGAAACATCCATATCCCTCTCAGTTAAGGTTCCCTTAAAGGCTGGGTTCACACAAAAAAGGTGTCCGTGCCTGCCTTTCAGTTTTTGACAGTTGGCATCAGTTTTGAATGAGTTTCGCACATAAAAGGTGTACATTTCCACTACAGTCCAGTTTGGTGTCAGTTTCTTATAGGTGTGTTCACACATAAAAGGTGTACAGTTCCAATTCTGTCAGGTAAAATTGATAGAAAACTGATGCAAAACTAACAGGACTTTAACAGGAATGTACAGATTTATGTGTGAACCAGGCCAAAGGACATCAGATATACACATATTTCAGCTAGGTGAAGCTGACTGAGAAGTCCACTCTATAATTATGTTTTAGAATGGAGAGTAAGCCCAGCTTGTTGTACATTTTTTCATCTACTATTTAAGTTTGTAGTCTTGCCAGCAAAGATGTCAGTGTCTTGGAGATGTAAATTATGCATTATTCTGAAACCTCAAAAGAAATGCATTTGTTCAATTATTCATAGTACAGAACCCTCCATACTGGTGGTCTGAATGAGAAACTTTCTTGTTTAAAATAAACATAGTCTAGTAAATATTGGATACATTGCATGCTTGGTATAGACGTACGGTAACTTGACATACTGCATTCATTACTGCACTCTTCACAGTATGTTAAGACTACTAATTAGATGAACATTAGGAGGCCTTTGTATAAGATGGTGAAGAGTTCACTGCTTCTCCCTCTGCATCACTCCACATGTCTCCAAAATAAATCTCATTTCATTTATAAAGCTGCAAAGCTAAAATAGGGGCTACACAGTCGGTCCTGTGAAGGAAGTTGCAGAGGATTATTACTATCCTGCTGTAGTTCAGGACTCTTAGCATTAAGGGCAGTTTTACACTGGGCAAGGGCACCGCGATAACATGATAACCATAGTACTCCTCCACTGGTGTGCTTTATTTTGGCCGATCCCAAAATCTCTGCATGCTATTTGTGATTGGCCTAATAAACTCCCATCACAATCCCTTCACAAATTGCTGTAACAAGACATACTTGGTGTAAATAGTGAAAATTGCACCACAGCGTGTTTTTTTTTGTTTTGTTTTTTTAATGCTGATAGTTATTTTTGGTGTAAAAGGGCCCTAATGGTGAAATAGTGATCAAGGTAGAGAACATAGGTGGTATGAGTGTGAAGTTAAAGTTAAAACAACTTGATTACTTTTTTCTTTTCTTATCTTCTTTATTCTCTCCCTTCCCTTCATATACCCTTGTTATTTAGTTAGGAGGGTTTAAATATGTAAGGGCCTCTTGGCCATGAGCCTTACCCAAGTATGTTATAGGTCGTTGGTCCGTGGGTGCGGCACACTTGACGAGTCCATCTTTTACTCTTACAGGTTCCCTGGTGTATGATCCCTATGGGCCCAGGGCAACTCTGTCATCTATGTAAAAGTCTGGTGTGCCCACTTTTCACGATACCCCGTTTATGGTCTTAGCTCAGTTCATTTCTGCTTGTATTAGAAGAACTATGTTTCTCAACATATATGCTGAGGGAGTCGCTGTGGACGACGACTTCCCAACTAAGCAATTGTCATATAGCTACCTGAATGTGTAAATTTGCTCTTATACGTCATTCATAATTGCTGTTACAATTTACCTGATGTTCCTGACAAATATCCTTGTAATTGTTTCTGATGTTATGCTCCAAAATAAAAGAATCTTAAAAATAAAAAACTTGATTACATTTGGCCATAGAGAGTACATCCACTGCGCCATTTAAGGGAATCAACTATACCACTATCAATATATGATGTTATAATTGTACAGTATAAGCAAATTTGTCAGTTTTCCAATACAATGCTGCTGTTTAATATGAGAAAAACAGAGGCGCCAACAGAGTAAAATATGATTCCAATTAAAACCAATTAAAATGTGGGTGGCAATGGTGGTCTTGCCTACCCTACAAAAAGCAAAGGACCGCTTTGTGTGGTTAACAATAAATTTAATCAATTTAGTACTCCAAATAAACAACCAGTTTGCAACGCGTTTCACGGGACACAAGCCCGCTTCCTCAGGCAAAGCACATGCAGGTAGGAGCAACCAAGTAGTAGTCCGTACTGGCGTGGCGCTGTTTAATATGCAGGCCCACATGCTTTCCTTGGTTAAATGGTGGTGGCTTACTGGCTACTAGTACTAGAGTGAGTCTCAGCTTAGAATTTTGGCAAGAAAACTATGTGTGGAGTTGGTAATGCTGGCTGATGACTAGTGTAACGCAGACAGTGTACCCTCTTTGATCAACTTGTGACCAGGCCAAAAACCTTAATACAAAACTTTTGGAAACTATTTCATATTATGTAGCTATTCAATGGTGGTACAACAAGTGTGTGTGGTCTGGAAATGTCTAGAATGCTTGGTGGATGCCACATTGAATTGATAAATGATCTTATCATATTTTGGCTCACTATACAGACACTGCTAATGTTCAACTTATCCGTTATTAACTGCTTCCAGACTGTGGTAATTGAAATGTACGTCATGTGTGTGTCTGCTTATTCTTGCCAGGGTGTAAATTTAAATTAACGTGCCCATGGACCTGCCACTCTTGCCGCTCTTTACGTTGCCGCATGCCCCTCACTCTGCCGTTGATATGACAGCACAGCTCTGTGAGCCGGCCAGGAGCCAATTTATTTATTTTTTTTGTAAAAACCCATAAGATCTAAAATTTCAGACCCCACCCAAACTGGGTTGAAAACACCTGTAGCTAGTGACTGTAGGCGGCCAATAAAAGTATAAAAAACTTAAAATGTTTAAAAGGAAGGTAACTATAGTCTTACTTGTCAATGATGACAAAATCCTAAATTTAGACTGGTTTAGTACTAAGGACAAAAGCGGCGCATTTCGTGGCCTGAAGCCACTTCCTTAGGTAAATAAGTCTTGTCTACAGCTGTATCTAGCTAAGAGTGAGCTAGATACAGCTTTGGACAAGGCTTATTTACCAGAGAAAGTGTCTTTATGCAATGAAACGTGTTGTTTTTTCATTAATAGAACTGTCTAAACTTTTAATATTGCCATCCATTGACGTTAAGCATATAGTTACCTTCCTGTTAAGCATGGTTTACTTTTTATAGCTACATCACAGAAAATGTTAGTTGTCGGTCTGTGATTCTAATTTGCTTTTATACAGTGGGTTGCAAAAGTATTCGGCCCCCTTGAAGTTTTCCACATTTTGTCATATTATTGCCACAAACATGAATCAATTTTATTGGAATTCCACGTGAAAGACCAACACAAAGTGGTGTACACATGAGAAGTGGAACCAAAATCATACATGATTCCAAACATTTTTTACAAATAACTGCAAAGCGGTGTGTGCATAATTATTCGGCCCCCTTTGATCTGAGTGCAGTCAGTTGCCTATAGACATTGCCTGATGAGTGCTAATGACTAAATAGAGTGCACCTGTGTGTAATCTAATGTCAGTACAAATACAGCTGCTCTGTGAGGGCCTCAGAGGTTGTCTAAGAGAATATTGGGAGTAACAACACCGTGAAGTCCAAAGAACAAACAAGACAGGTCAGGGATCAAGTTATTGAGAAATTTAAAGCAGGCTTAGGCTACAAAAATATTTCCAAAGCCTTGAACATCCCACAGAGCACTGTTCAAGCGATCATTCAGAAATGGAAGGAGTATGGCACAACTGTAAACCTACCAAGACAAGGCCATCCACCTAAACTCACAGGCCGAACAAGGAGAGCACTGATCAGAAATGCAGTCAAGAGGCCCATGGTAACTCTGGACGAACTGCAGAGATCTACAGCTCAGGTGGGAGACTCTGTCCATAGGACAACTATTAGACTAATAGTTGTCATGCACTGTACAAAGTTGTCCTTTATGGAAGAGTGGCAAGAAGAAAGGCATTGTTAACAGAAAGCATAAGAATTTCCGTTTGCAGTTTGCCACGAGCCATGTGGGGGACACAGCATCCATGTGGAAGAAGGTGCTCTGGTCAGATGAGACCAAAATGGAACTTTTTGGCCAAAATGCAAAACGCTATGTGTGGCGGAAAACTAACACTGCACATCACTCTGAACACACCATCCCCACTGTCAAATATGGTGGCGGCAGCATCATGCTCTGGGGATACTTCTCTTCAGCAGGGACAGGGAAGCTGGTCAGAGTTGATGGGAAGATGGATGGAGCCAAATACAGGGCAAACTTGGAAGAAAACCTCTTGGAGACTGCAAAAGACTTGAGACTGGGGCGGAGGTTCACCTTCCAGCAGGACAATGACCCTAAACATAAAGCCAGGGCAACAATGGAATGGTTTAAAACAAAACATATCTATGTGTTAGAATGGCCCAGTCAAAGTCCAGATCTAAATCCAATCGAGAATCTGTGGCAAGATCTGAAAACTGCTGTTCACAAAAGCTGTCCATCTAATCTGACTGAGCTGGAACTGTTTTGCAAAGAAGAATGGGCAAGGATTTCAGTCTCTAGATGTGCAAAGCTGGTAGAGACATACCCTAAAAGACTGGCAGCTGTAATTGCAGCAAAAGGTGGTTCTACAAAGTATTGACTCAGGGAGCCGAATAATTACGCACACCCCACTTTGCAGTTATTTATTTGTAAAAAAATGTTTGGAATGATATATGAATTTCGATCCACTTCTCACATGTACACCACTTTGTATTGGTCTTTCACGTGGAATTCCAATAAAATTGATGCATGTTTGTGGCAGTAATGTGACAAAATGTGGAAAACTTCAAGGGGGCCGAATACTTTTGCAACCCACTGTATTACTTTAACAATGGTGGCACAAAGATTGGCCATAGACACCTGGTACATCTCAGTTACAGAAGAATCTTTATTGCACAAGGATTACACTGTGGGTATACACCTTAACCGACTCAAAAACACAGACAAAAATTAATTAAAACTTATTTCTGCGCAGAAACTTTTACATTAAAATTCGAGGAGCCCTACCCGCACTTCCCCAAGTCAATGCTCTAGGCTTACGTGCATGGAGTCTGTCACTGACACTATGCTCCATGCATGCAAGCCCAGTCCGCCCGCACATGCACTCCACCTCACACCATGCACCCAGCAGCTGCTTCCCCCTAATAGGGATAAGTCCTGTAGGTATTAGCGAGTTGGCAGGCAAGCGTTATTTGGTTAGCAGCAGTGCAAGCATTAGTGCTATTTGCCAGAGCAATGTCATTCAGACATCATTCTCCCAGTATTTTTTAGGCATGCATATTTAGTGTATACTTGCGGTAGGTCCAAGATGTAGTGCATCACAGATCAGGTTAGCTGTATTTTTTCCCCTCCTCCTCAGTGACCTGTAGTCATGTCCATCTTTGTGGTAGCTTAGGTCTCCCAGATCCCTTAGTAGGGTTTCAAGTCCAGCCTCTCCAGCCCGTCCTCAAGATGTATGGGGGGATGATGGGATGCCAGTCACAGCCATCCACATACTTAATCAGCTCAGAATAGGTAGGCAACACACCTCCATCATCTTTGATATTGTTATGATCATGTCTGCAGCGTTTACTGCTGGCTGCAGTGGTATTGTAACCCAAGCAGTTCTGATGTCATTACATGCATTTTCTTGCATAGTTTGGTTTGCACTTAAACTAGTTGCTGATTCCATCTGCAGTCACTCTGAAATTAATGACAGTTTAACATGCTCTTGTGTAAACAAACATTGTCTGCTGCAGTGGAGGGGCAGTCCCTTTCCTGCAGGCTGCATATCATTGTCTGCCTTTTCCTGCTATCAGCCTGTGATTAATTACCATTCACTGTTGTGGGAATCTGCAGGTCTGCTCCCATTGGATGACCTCAGTATAAAGAACTGCTTCCTGCAATGTCTCATGGGCTACCATAGTCTCAGATTCTATCTGTTACTCTGCTCGTGCCCCACCTCGTTCCTGGTCCGTGTGGACTGCGCTGACTCCTGCGAAGGGGTTAGCGAGTCCTCCTAGTTCTGCTCTTGTTCTAGAAGTTGTTACTTGCTTGTCTTGTGTCATATATTGGTTCATCGCCAATATATACGCATACTTGCGCATTTTGTTATTTTCCTTGAATTCGTGTTACGTTGATACATCAGTGTCGCTGATATATACGTACACGAACTGTTTATATCCTGTGTTCCGTTAGTCAGCGTTCCAGCACGCTGAGCTAGTTATCCTGTTCCTGGTCCTGTTTGTGGATTGCGTTCATCTCTGCGAAGAGATAGCGAATCCTTCTGAGTCCTGTTCCCTGTATTACTCCAGTCTTAGTCAGAGTTCCTGCTTATGTCATATATCGGTTCATTGCCGATATATACATATGTTAGTCAGACGTTACGAATAGTTTCATTGATAGCTGTAATTGTAATACGCTAGGAAATCATACTTATTGTATATTTATCTGTGTTACGTTCATCTATCTTGATCCTGCTATTTTCTGACTATCCTGTCCTGTCTTTGTGAGGCACGCCATCGCCGCAACGCATTGGCTGCCTCATTCCAGTCTGTCTGGTTTTGGACGCTTGCTGTCGCTAAGTAGCCGCTAGCTAGCAAGCGTTCATTCTGTCTACTTGTTCTGATCCCCTCAGTCCTGGTTTATGCGCTCAGCGCTACTTTGCGCTGAGACGTTATTACGAAAGTGTTGTTTGTGGCTGTTCGGATCTGCACCGGCTCTGTGCACCACAATCTCCTATTGGAGTCAGTCCTCTCCTCCACTAAACTGGGGATATCCTGATCCCTTGTGCTGGTGTGTGTATCTCCTTCACGTCAGCTTATGTGTTGTATGCTGACTGTGGAGATTACACCTCCAAGCTTAACAGATATGCAATGGCTGCTGAGCGCTGACTAGCTGTGTCAGTGCTCAGGCTGCTGAATCCGTCTCTGCTCACTTCCGCGCTTGGACCTGCGCTGTGCTGGCTTTGCCTGTCCAGGTAGGGATGCGGCTAGCAAAGCCGTCTCACATGGATGTGATGTTGGTGCAGGCAGCGGGGACGCGATATCCGCGTGTGCGGCAAGAAGCTCCTCCCACCGACGTTTCGCCTCACATGACGCTTCCTCAGGGATAACCCACTGTATTACTTGCTTAAAAACTGATTTGGGAATAGTGAGGAAATGTCCATCTGGAAAATGTGTCCCAATTGAGTATAAAATACCTAAATGTTTCAGCAATATCAGAAGCAACGGAGTTGGAGAAGGAAAGCTGATGAGGAGATTGGGATGATGGTGCTCAGTCCCTATGGTTTTTAGGGCAATTTGCCAAAATAGTGTGGAGACAACCTCTATCTTCACATAGGTGGTGTCTATAGGGAGAAGTGGTCTGGACTTTACTTGATACTTGTGAAAAGCTGGCAATTGTTCTATAGTCCTGATATGCATTCTTGTTTCAAATGAGTGAAACATGATGGTCATTGCATTGCTATTACAGGTATATACTGTACGGAGCATTTCCTGCAGACAGTTACTGTAGCTATGGTAGCTACCATGTATCTCATGGAAAGTGTACTATGACCTATAGTAAAGTTTATTGTTCCTGCAAGTATCAGTGGTAGCAACAATGCATCTTTCATGGAAAGTGTACTATGACCTATAGTAAAGTTGATTGTTCCTGTGGGTATCAGTGGTAGCAACATGTATCTTTCATGGAAAGTGTACTATAGAAAGGTGAATGGAATGATAAGCTACTTATATACAGCTGCACAACTTTTTTTTTTGTTTTTTTTTGTTTTGTACCCAGTGGTTTTTGGCATTTAAAGGAAACCTCTTGTAAGAGGAGCATGGAGACTCCTCTTTACTCTTGTTTAAAATTGAATTGTTGCCTATATGTTTTGACTTCATTGGTTGCTCATGTAACAAGCAATTCAGCCAGAAGAGGGAGCCCGGAGCCAGGACCTCTTATGTATGTATAGACTGTTCTGGGTCACTGACTCAAACTATGAAAGCAAAATGACCAGCTCAGTTACCAAGCAAGTCATTTTGCTTATTGTTTTTATACAAGCAAACAAAGATTAAGGGCTCTTATTGATCTCACTACAAGTAACTCCACCTTCACTGAGAGGGCAATCCTCACTACATCAGCTTTTAAAAGCTTGACCGCAGAATCTTCATTATTTATGTTCTGGAGTCGTTTCTTTTCTGACAAGAATTTGTAAAGGGGAATAATCAGTCTCAGAGTTGTGAAAACCAAGGCTGTAAACGCAGAGTTGTCAGATAAGGCATCTTTGATGTTCATTTAGACATGTGCTCCCATTTCAGCAGTGCTGCTGCTAAGTGGTGAACACTTTTGATCACAGAGAGTTAAAACATATAATCCCACCATGAAACCATTTGGGTGTATGTTTGTATGGGCTTGTTTCTGAGTGGAGCAGTTGAAAAGGATACAAGCAGCCTGCTGGTTAGAAGGGCACCTGCTATAATAGCGCTTGCATGGGCCACCTGCTATACAAACTGTATCTACAAATAGCAGGCTCTTCTAAACAGGATGTGTTTGGGAGGGTTAAGGTTGGGTGCGGGAGGGGGCGGCAGGTTAAAGATAGTTGCCTAGTGGGGGGGCTAAGGGTTAGGCATTTTGAGGGATGAAGGTTAAATGTTAGGTGCCACTAGGAGAGTGTTCTGCGCAAGAGTAGGGAGAAGGTAGGTCATAGTAAAAGATCAGTAAATATTACCCAGTATGCAGTAGTAGAATATTGGTAAATGTACTGCTACTCTACTACCGCTATCCTGCGCCATTTTAAACAGGAGCCTTTTTCAGATGTATGCTTTCTGACCGTCCCAGTGTCCTTCCATATCAGGATATCATACCGCAGGGTGAATTGGCTCTCCCACCCTCAAAGAAAATGAGTGTTTTAATAAGTGCTCTATACCAAACAAGATACTGTTTTGTCGGTGTAAATAAGCATAGCTTGTATTTTCTTTTGGTTCTTTTAGAATGTTTGGCTTTCTAGATACAATACAAAATACACTTTTAAATGTATTCAGTTATGAAATCGCTTTTGTAGCAATGATAAAACTATTTTATGTGTGTGTTTAAAAGCGGGGCTGCACTTTAAGCATTAGCTCTGTGATATTTGATATATTGTTTTGTATTGCTTTGTCTTTTCACATATGATAAATGGTCTGTACTAGTAGCTCTTTCTGGCTGTCACCAGTGCTGTAAATGTATTATCAGGAATGCTGCAATGAGAAAGATTATTTTAATGTATGCAAATACATCATTTAAATGCATCAAGCAGATGGATACCGAAGTGACATGGATTTTTGAGAAATACCTAATTTAATGCAACAGTAATAAAAAATTTGGGACATTGCGGTAGCCTGGCAGGATTGTCAGCACCATTACGTCAGCTAATGTACTTTGTGTTGATTGAAATTTGTGTCGGCTGATTATTAGTTATGGCTGGCTGTAATTTGATATTCCTTGGTGATATAATATGGAAGACTGACTTTCTGCACTTAACCTCCTCTGTAGAAGATGTCTTCTTTTAAAACTATGTTTGATATTTCAGCTGTATCATTGCAAATCTATAAATCACATCTTTCCACTTAGCAATAAGTAAAGTCCTTGGTGTGTCATCGTCCACAAGAGGAGTCTGCAGCCAGCACGCTTTCTGCCTACATTTGTATTTAGCTTGTCTCGGCTGCAAACAAATGAAATTACCATAATAAAGATAAAGATGAAAATACACTGTTCAGTAGAATGAAAGCTCACTAAATACAGAAATGTCTAGCTCACCATTTCTGTGCATACAGCGGATTCAGTCCTTTCCTTTTTTTTTACAATAATTTCATCTTCTTAAAAGATGCAATATTAACACCTCTTTCCTGATGCCTGGCCATATGTTATCGATTTGTGATTTCCCTCTCCATAATGCCTTTTGTTTTCCCCTTAAAACGATGTCAGACTCTAATCTCTCCCCAAATGATAACCCTTATTTCCCCTTACTCTATTACCCAGCCCTCTAGCCACGTATCTATTTCTAGCCGCAGTTTGCATAGCAGGTGGCCCCCGCAAATTTGATTGGGTGCCACTTTAACCAGGATGCGTCTCAAGCCCTTTTCAACTTCTTGTCTCTTCATTTCCTTATAGATGCCTAAGGCTCCTTTCACACTATGCACATTGCATTGTGATACGATAGCAATGCTGCCAAAAAGTTGCGTTGTACATTAGAAAAACGTTGTGACGCATACTGTACCATTGAAAGTATGCTTCACTGTCACTATAAATGCATCTGTTACCCTGCATGCAGCTTGTTACCCTAAATGAATCCCACCACACTGCAATAAATGTGATAGCTCTATAGGAGTACCATTGCATAATGTTGTTATGCAATGATAATGTCCATTGCAACACAACATAGGCAGTGTGAAAGTGATGCTCAGGTTTCTTGGTTTCAGCTTCATCGTCCAGCACCCAATCCAGCTCTACTCCACTGCAGACCTCTTGGTTGCTCAGTCTGCTTCTGTTGAAGCCAGCTCTAACACAGGTACCAAATCTACCGCTTCTGAGAAAATTCCTTTCCACCATTGGAAGCAATAGCTGTAGTAGCAATCGCTTGCTCTACTGTATTTGCTTTTAGTGTTCTTTACACACCTTTGAAGTACTGTAATAATTTCTTTATTCCTCCTTATTCTAGATTGTATTGCAGACAATGTGAATGACATGGATGGCTTGGCATACACTTGCATTTTGCATGTGCCACAGATCACCTATATTGTATGCATTTACCAAATGCTATGTATAAAGTTTAACACACTGCTCTCTAAATCAGAATTCATGTAAACATCAATGTAGCTTTTTCTTTCAGTATACAATTATAGATTACAGATAACAAATCATTTTATCTGCTTATTTCCCATTGGGCTCAGACGGTGGAGGGAACATTTCCTCCTTTAATTTCAGAAATAAAGAACAAATGTTTGCTCACTAAATAAATCATAGCCGGTTCTTGTGGTAAAAGCGCAGATGGAGATAAAAGGATAAAATCAACTAGTCAAGCTGGGAGAAGCTTATTTATCAATGGATTTTCACTCCATTCTGTCAAATATAATAATATTGTACAGGTCATTTTACAGTCTGTAGATTCTAGCCAGAGCACCGTGTAAGCAGTGTGTTCTGCGTTTCCTTTTTTTTAACACTTGAGGGCAGTAAATGTTGCATGTGAAAATGCCCTTAATTCTGTTACTGAGTTTCTATTTGACTTCATTTGTAGGTGTGTTATAGTTTACAGATAGTAACATCTACACCTTTCTTCAGTTAAATATGAGCACATTTGGCTTTTTTGTTTTAACATTTTACCGTTGTTCCCATGCCAAACATATCTGATATACAATTATAGCTTTATGCTACTTTAAAATGTCACGTATCTAAACCTAGAATATTTCTGATTTCAAAGAGAATCTGTACTCTAAAATTATTACAATAAAAAGCATACCATTCTATTCATTATGTTCTCCTGGGCCCCTCTGTGCTGTTTCTGCCACTCCCTGCTGCAATCCTGGCTTGTAATTGCCAGTTTTAGGCATTGTTTACAAACAAAAAACATGGCTGCTAACCAGCACGTAACAGGCTCAGAGACGCTTAGGGCCCGTTCAGACTGCAAAACGCGGACGGCCACGCATGCAGAACGCAACGCGTACGAACGCACGCCATCCGCGTTCGTATGCGTTGTGTGGCTGATCCCATCACTGAAAAGTGAATGGGTCAGCCGCGCGTTTTTGTAAAATCTGCGTGCAGCATGCGTTCCCGGACCGCACAGGTCCGGAACGCATGCTGTGTGAACATCAGACATTGCACTCTATGCAATGTCTGATGTCGTGCGTGTCGGCCACCTGTACGCTTTACCAAAACGTGGCTGGAAACCAGTGCAGTGTGAACGGGCCCTTAGTCTGTGACTCATACAGAGCCTGCTGGGGGAGTGGAGAGGGTGTGCATAACTTCTATCCTATCACAGCAGAGCAGCACATTCCTGCCTGAGCGGACAAAGCCGGCAAAGGAAAGAAGATTAGATTAGATAGCAGAGATAATACAGCCACTGTGCAACTAGGAAAGGCTGCAGTAAGACAGACCACATTAGAACAGGTATAGGAACTTATAGGATAGAAGAAATAAGGCTGAAAATGTTGTTACAGAGTCTCTTTAAAGTGCCTCCGCTATGATCACACTGCACCTGAAGCAATAGCGCATGCCCGGGTAGGGGCTAATGTCTTGGTAATGTATGGTCTGCCTCATACCTTTACATTTCGTCATTTCTTTCCTAGGATACTTGATTGGGAAACCATTAGCGTCTTACTGCCAAAGCTGCCATTTACCTGGCTGTTATGTTGTTCTCCGGTCTCTAATACTTTCTAAATCACAGGCTATACAGACTAGAGGTCGCGTCTCCACTGACTGCATGCTTGCTCCAGGTGTCTGCCTCCCAAACTGCTGAAGTCAAAATATCTGCATCACCTCTAGGCGATCACCTCTAGGCGAGTGGGGTTTTTAAAAAGGAAATGCAAATATCACCTACATATCCCCCTCACTTCAGTTTTTTTAATGCATCATGTCACCTAGGTAGGTTCTAGCAGCATATAAACAGTAGCTCTTATTTATGCTTGCAAACTCTAATAATAGCCAACAAATAGAGTGAATTGTCCTCCAAGAATTCATAATGTGACTTGGCTTGAGTCTATTCTAGGGATGATCAAAGAGATGCAAATAATTTCTTCTTGCATTCACATTTCATGTTGATGTTCTACAGCTTGAACTTGGACCAATACAAATTGCCAGGAAGTTATTCTGGTCCAATTTCAAACTGTTTTAATGTATATAAATTGTGAATGCAAGGATAAATTATTTGCTTCTCCTAGTCTACACTAAAAGCAGGAAAGAAACTCCGGTACTACGGTAGGATCTGTATGCATAAGAAACAAGTACACTTAAGAAATATGGTAATATTATTTGTATTATTTGGTAATAATATATACAAGGAAATAATTCTTCATCACAGCCATCAGGACCTGTTCCCACTATGCCCATTGCGATGTGGGGTTTTGAACGCCAGTGTTTTATGATCCCCAAGAACAATTACTTTTTCATAAAGAACTTTTTCCAGTGCCCATTAATGCTCTGCGATGCAGCTTGTTCTCAAAATGTGCTGCATGCTGCATTTCTGTCCAATTCTGTGCATTGAATCTGAATAGCAAACTCATTGCAGTCGTCTTAGCATTGTTTGTAGCCCTCATCCTTCAGGCATTGCTTATTTACAGTTATTTTAAATAAGAACTGATATATTATTTTGAGGTATCAGAAGTATATATCTTAAATATTCATCTTTATAATCTTACATTATTCACATTTTTACAAATGAGTGTTCCATCACATCAATTCATCAATTGACCACTTACATACCAATTAATAAATCTAAATACAACGAGCACGTTCTCTTACTAATACTTCTGTATTAAGGCCTAGTGCACACCAGAGCGGTTCTGCTGCGGTTTGCGATCCGCTTGCGGGTGTGGATCCGCTAGGGTAATGTATTTCAATGAGCTGGTACACACCAGAGCGGGAGGCGTTTTGCAGAAACGCATACTCCCGGGCTGCTGCAGATTTTGGATTGCGGATGCGTTTCTGCCTCAATGTTAAGTATCGGAAAAACGCAAACCGCTCTGAAAAACGGCACTTCAGAGTGGTTTGCCAGGCGTTTTTTGTTACAGTAGCTGTTTAGTAACAGTTTTACTGTAACAATACATGAAATCTACTACACCAAAAACGCTTCACAAAACAGCAAAATGCTAGCTGAAACGCTACAGAAAAAGAAGAAAAAACGTTTCAAAATCTGCTAGCATTTTGCGGATCTGCTAGCGTTTTTTGGTGTGCTCCAGGCCTCAGAGTATGTAGAGGGCAATTCCAACCACCCACATGCCACACACCCTACATACATACACAAACACAGACTCCCCTCCCCCACATACTCACCATGTATGCTCCCCCCACACACACATCCACACAACACCACACACACAATACACACACATCCATCCACACTACAGGCACACTTTCACCACACACACACCCAAAAAGAAGCGACACAAAAACACATCACCTACACCTGAATTTCTTTGGTAGAAAATCAACTTGTCTGAAAGTAAGCTCCCACACAGTGATTTTTTACCTGTTTTCACCTTATCTATGTTACATTCTTAACCCATTCGCGTTCCGTCATTTTCACGTGAGAAATGTTCACCTCCCATTCATTATCCTATAACTTTATCACTACTTATCACAATGAACTGATCTATATCTTGTTTTTTCCGCCACCAATTAGGCTTTCTTTGGGGGGGTACATTTTGCAAAGAGCCACTTTACTGTAAATGCATTTTAACAGGAAGAATAAGAAAAAATGGAAAAATTCATTATTTCTCAGTTTTCAGCCATTATAGTTTTAAAATAATACATGCCTCCAAAATTAACTCACGTATTGTATTTGCCCATATGTCCCGGTTATTACACCGTTAAAATTATGTCCCTATCACAATGTATGGCGACAATATTTTATTTGGAAATAAAGGTGCATTTTTTCCATTTTGCATCTATCACTATTTACAAGTTTAAAATAAAAAAAATATAGAAATATTTCATCTTTACATTGATATTTAAAAAGTTTAGACCCTTAGGTAAATATTTACATGTTTTTTTTTTTTTATTATAATGGTTTTTTTTTTATAGTAAACATTTTATTTGAGTAGTTTTGGGAGGGTGGGAGGTAAACAATAGATTTATAATGTAAATGTGTGTTAATTTTTTTACTTTGTTGTAGTATTACTTTTTGGCCACAAGATGGCGGCCATGAGTTTGTTTACATGACGTCACTCTAAGCGTAACACACGCTTAGAGTGATGCATCGGGGAGGGAACAGCCAGAAAAAGCACAGCTTCCAAGAGAAGCTGTCGCTTTTTCAGCGGGGGAGAGGAATCAGTGATCGGGCACCATAGCCCGATACATTGATTCCGTGGCTACCAAATCTGCGGCCGGGAGTGTGCGTGCACGCGCGCGATCGGCCGCGGGAGCGCGCGGTAGCGCGCATGGTTCCTGGACGTAGTTTCTACGTCCAGGAACCAAAATAGGTTAAGCTCCCAAAGAGCAAAACTATAATATAATTAAGGTAACAAAAGTAATATTGAAATGAAATTAATCAGGAACAACTTATGTTGAGTGATTATTTTGCTTGTAAATGTGCTGAAAGGTTCTTTTTATCAATTAGGTGATAAGTCTTTTTATGAGACCTTTTGTGAGTAGGCCAATATGGCTGCGTGGTACATGTTTACTTGGACATCATGAACCTTTTGGTTTTCATAGCTCCTCATAAAATGAAACATACATGCTGTACATATGAGCGTGTTGAGCTAGCATGAGGCTAGCTGCTTCTACACTGCTACTGCTGGGAGATATCCTGCTGTGTTTCATATGGATTCTGTTTATTTGGAGATGCGCCAGGCTGTGATAAGTTGGATGCCATGGAATTGTTTACATGTCTCTTTAATCCTATCAAAGAGGTAAAACGCTTTCTTACTTTTTAGTGAACATCTGCTGTGAGAATGAGAAATTATGGGTTTTCCAGGAAGAAAAATAAATCATTTACTGGTAATTGTAGATGAGTGATAAAGTGATATCAGTGTGTCTCATTTGCAGCTTTGTATGAAGACCACAGCAAAAAATCTGCACATGCCAGCAAAATGCATGCTAAGCCTTACTTCCATGTAGGGTGTCTCTCTGGTACTACAATCCCATTTCATACAAGGCTGGACTGCTGTGTGTAACCTAAATAAACAAATACTATTATTTCCAAACCATGTAAACACTAAGTAGCAAATGCAGCCCATTTTAACCACTTTATCCACCACTACAGTATATCTATGTCCTCTCTGACTTCATCTAAGCCGCGGGTCAGTAGATAAACGTCTTGTAGCAGAAGCAGTGCTGTGCAGGATTGGGCTTGCTCCTGTGCACATTTCTGGCACTATCTAATGCAGCACTAATTGGTGAACGGGAATATATGTTTCCTGAGCTAATGAGATTGATTTTTACCATTAAAAATACTTTTATTTTCTCAGTTCATAGTGAAAAATACACTCTCTGTAGCATTATTTCAGAATAAAATATCTTCACCATAAATTGTGACAGGAACATAATCTAAGTTTTGTGATAAGTGGTAAGAATGGCCAAACAAAATTTGTGCTTTTATCTACAGTAGCACTTTTTATTTTTAAACTGGAATTGGTAAAACGGAGAAATAATGTGTTTTTTCTATTTTTTCCCTTGGTTTTCCCATTAAAATTCATAGAAAACATGTCATCGGTAGGATCAGCATATTAAAAATGCTGGTTTTACCAAAACTTATTTTTCTCTTGCGGAGCCTGCCAGTGGCTATCCCCAACTCATGGTTCCAAAACTGGCATAAAATTTTTCAAAATTTTATCTGGAGTAAATCCAGACGTAGAATTAGTTATAAACTTATTTCTAGGCAGAAAGAGGAGGGAGGCCTAGCCGCACCAAACATTATAAATTACTATAGAAGTGCACACTTGGCAAGGGTCTTGGACTGGAAGATAGAATCTTCCCCCATTGGATCTGGTAAAGCTTGGTCTATCTTAGAAAAGGACGAATGTAACTTAGATTTAATTTTCTCGTGGATTCCAGTAAACATCTATAAAGTTTACTCCACTACGGATCACCCTTTGATTAAACCAACAGTAAAAACTCTTTTTTGGTTCGTCTCAAAATGGCACAAAGACACAGGCCCATCCCCACTTACCACTTTAAGGGAGAATCCAGATTTCATGCCTGGCTTGGTGAGGTCCTGGTTTTCCAGAAACACGATAAGCCCCGATACGCGCATTATCAATCTCTGGGGAAACCCTGCATTAGGGATACCTGGCATATTAAACAATCGTAGGCAAAAGGAGACTTGGTGTACAATGCAAGCGAGAAGTTTTATACATAAATTAAAATTCAAGTTTGTCAGATTAAGGAACGACCCAAATATTTTTGAAAAACATATTCTCCTTAATAAAAAAATGGACAAAGCTTTATCCAAACTTAATAGACTTATTTGCCAAGGAGAAAGGCAAAATTTTACTCCACACTATTGTACAAAATGGGAAAGAGACCTCGGCCCTTCGCTTAAAAGTAAATGGCTCACGATTTGGCATAAAAATTGGATGATCCCGGATATTGATCTCCAGCTTACCCAGTACAAGACCATTGCTAGATGGTACATTACCCCGGAACGTATACAAAAATTTTCCAAACAAAGAGAATTGTGCTGGAGGTGTGGGCAGGAGGACGGGTCCGAATTGCACATGTGGTGCTCATGTCCCATATCAAAGACCTTTTGGGATAGTATAATAAGCTTTTGTAAAAACCTGCTAGAAGGGGGCTTTAAACTTTCTCCAAGTGAAGCTATTTTTGGCATATCTGAAGCAGGCGATAGTAAAGAAAGTGCTCTTATTAAAGAGCTAGGAACAAAAGTCGCAAAAAGAATGATAGTAGAAAAATGGAAAGACTCGACTCCCCCCCATCTCGATGACTGGTTGAGCAGAATGGATCGGTTGTGTGGCAGTGAAATCAACGGCGACACAGCAGATCACACACCTGACTTAGATTGTACTCAGTGGGTCAGATCCTATAGGGATACCTGGCTGTCAATTACAAAAAATTATATGGATAAGCAATAAGTATACATATAATAAGATGGGTTAGGGGCTACGCTGTATAACACGAGTGGGGGTAAGAGTGGAAAAGTGGGGTGGTCAGGTGGGTTGGGCCAGGTTAATATGGATGGGTTATGGGTTAAGGAAGGGTATGCTTGGTTGAATGTAAGAGTTTCTGAATGTGTATACATACTCGGTTGCAAGAACAACAGGTTATTACACCTCCCTTTCATTTAAGATATAGGGGATACAGGATATGGTAAGACATGGTTAATTCTGGAATGGGGAGGGTTGCGTAAGGGAAGGGGGGAGTTTATGGTTTTTGAAGCACGCATAGACATAAATATAGTGAAATAAAGTTTCAACTATGTATGGCTCAAACAATGATGAAAGCATTTTTCAGCGCTGGTTTGGGCGTCCAAGCGACTAGACCATAAGCTGATAAACTTCCCATATCAAAAATGCATCTGAGTTTGAAAGAAAAGAAAAAAAAAAAAAAAATTCATAGAAAACAAAATTGTTTGAGGGAAAAAATGGCATACAATGAAAGCCTAGTTTGTGTTGAAAAAAATATATATATTTAATTTTTGTGTCATAAGTAGGGATAAAGTTATAGATGATTAAATAAGGACATAGCTAAACTGTCAAAACTGCTCTGGTCCATAAGTGGGAAACACGGTCTGGATGCAAAGTGGTTAAACTATTTGGGAAGAGCAAAATTACCTCTGTGTTGTCTCACCTTTTCTTTTAAAACACAATGTGAACATTTTGCTTGATATAAAATGTCAGCTGCATAGAATTTTTTTGTCTGGGGCTTAATGGGCAGGGGGTCCTGGTGGCTAAAGGTGCCCCATCCAATAGCAGAGCAGCGCAACAGGAGACATACCTGCTCCATCTTTGTCGGATGCCCTTGTCTCTTCTTTACTGCAGTCTGTCAGCATACAGCAGCATTCCTTTGTAGGCTGCCAAATGCATGTTACAGGACATCGGGAGTCTATGGAGGAATGCTGTCAATGCTGATAGGGTGCAGTGAAGAGAAGATGAGGACCCGGCTCTGATAGAGTAGGTATTAATCTTTTGCTGCAGGTATTACTTCTCATGCTTGCAAAACTTTTTGCCAAAAAGTGTATATACTGTGTATATATATATATATATATATATATATATATATATATATATATATATATATATATATATATATATAAAAACAACACCATGATATTCTCCAACTGGTTACATGACAATAGGACCGAGACAGATGTAATATTACTCGTAACGCAAGTAGTTGCACAATGTTGCATACTCGTGATCACACATTGCCAAATGGAAAATACCTCCCACCCTTCCCCCATCATTTCTCATTCCCCCATCCTATTTCATTGCTCTCTCTCAAAGCCTGCTAACACCTGAATCCAGTAGAAGTGGTTCAGTCTGTTCAAATAACAGTAGCTGTCAAAATAAAAGAATACTTGTGTAGGCTACAGAAGAATCCTTCAATCACACGATTTCCAGTGGTCCCAAGGTACTTAATAGTTGGTGGTAGGCATACCACTCCGATTATTTAAAAGGTTCCATAAAATAGTCCAGCTCTCCTCATGGGATCGTCAAGAGAATGTAGGGATTCCATTTCTTAAAGAAACGTTTAGTTCCTTTATCAACATGTAGGGTGGCTTCCAATGCAGGCCACACTTAATGGGGTATCAATGTATATATTTATTATGACTGTTAGTGTGGCCACATTTATCAAGAGGGCCTCACAAACTGGAAGGAGTTATTATACTGAGCACACCTAGGGGAGGGGGCAAAAAATATTTTATTGCCACACTTAATGGGAAGTGGGGGGAGGGTGTGTGTTTATAATGCCTGAAAGCAGACATGTTTATTAAATGGTGGAGGAGGAGGGATACGTTTAGCTATGCTTACTGTGGGGAGGGGGCCTCATTAAATTGGACACACTTGCGGGCTTGTACTGGCCATTCTTACTGAGGGATTTTTGGTTAGGCTCACCACACTTGTTTTTAGTGCAGGTAGGAAGGCCACTGATCTAGGGTGTAAATGGGGGTGAGAGGATTAATGTGTTCATCAGGTGGAGGGTGGAACTTAGGTTAGCGGCGCACCATGACATTTTCACAGAGTGCTCATGCTTTTTTATGCCTCTGTTCTTGTCAATTTTTCTCTTTGTAATGTGCCAAATATTTTCCCTGGTGACAGGTCTGGACTGTAGTCAGACTAGTTTAGTAGCTGGGCTTTCTTACTATGGTTATGATTTTGTAATATGTGCAGGCTGATTTGGCATTTTCTTGCTGAAACAATAAAGTATTGTACTGTGTTGGCCATGAGTAAATATCTGATATGTGCAAACATGTCCAGTTAACCCTCTCTTCTATCTGGGATATAGGCACTAACAGAAATATCTATATTTCTGTAGCCCAGAGATGGAGTAAGATGTAATGGGGCCCTAGGCAAGGTTGTAGATTTGGGGCCCCTTGTGGTCTTTTTGGTAAGCTGATGTGAAGAGAGGTCATAGAAGGTGGCAGTTGGGCCCCTTGACACCCAATAGGCCCCAAGCACCTGCCCAGGTTGCCTGGTGGATGATCCTGTTCTGCTGAAGCCGAAATGCTGTTCAAAATTTAGAAAAAAGGTGAAGGGAGGGTGGGGAAAACATTGGTTGAAGCTAGTCTTTCAAGGATTAGAATGAAATTCAAACAGTTATTTTCCATTGCAAAGAATGAACAGCACAATAACTAAACTCTATATGATTGCACCACTTCTAATTACGCCCTGAGGCATATTTTATACAGCAGGTTATCCCCTATGATCAAATTCAGTGTTAAAAATGCACAGGAATAATTACCGCTCACAACCACAAAGTGCCCATATTAAATCTAAGGAGATAGCATAATGATACCGCTGATGCATATTTACTTACAGACTATACTTAATTTATATACAAGCTTTCAGCAAGATAGACATCACTTGTAGGCTCAAATCATTGTGGGACCATGCATTCTACTTGTGCATCTTCTTCCTTGCAATTAATAGAGGTATTCATAATCTAATAATACTCCAATCCACTTCACAACAAAATGAAAGCAGTTTAGGTTAATCTATTATTTATTATCCTACTGTGGCAGACTAGAGAAGTGCAGGATAATCAGTCTGTCTACCATGTAACAAGGAATGCTGTGCACTGTGGAAGCAGACATTCCCCCCTGTGAAAAAGCAGCAATAAAAACAGCCACATTATTTTCTTTCTTTTTAACATACCAGTAAAGAATATGATAAAAAGGGTTCCTAACCAAAGCCTGATTTGTGTGGTTTCAGTAGCTGCTTATAGAGTTCATAAACCGCTTTTCTCACAGCTAGCTTTTTGTAAGGTCTTGAACACACTGTGTAACAAAGCTACAACCAACTACAGAAACATGAATGAGTAGAAATGTTCCCTTTATAAAATGCATTCTTCATGTCACAGCCGCCAATTTATCTTTGCTTGAATGCATTTTTCTATTTTTTAATTCTTAGCATGGAGACGGTAACTTTCTGCTGGAAAAGTGCGCAGAAGATGTTTTTTTCTAAACCTTAAATGTAAAAGTTTGGCTCCCTAATAGGCCAGAAAAAAGGTTCATCTGTAAAGTGTCCATTGGGGGGGGGGGGGGGATGTGTGTGAGAATACAGTAAACTAAATAGTAAGGCACTAGGCTCCTGGTTTCTATAGGTGGAGGTATGCAGGGGCGGGTGAGATTAATGATGCGGCTATGAGGGAGAGGTAAAAAGTATACCTGATCAGCACTCTTGTCCTTTGTATTTGCAAAATAACACAAAGGTTTGTTTTAAGGCACTTTTTTATTTGTATGTGTTTAAAATTTTAAGATTTTCGCGACAGTTCCTCTTTAAGTACTTTACATTTTCTACATGTTTTTACAAATATATTTATTGCTATTAGCTAGTAAAGACTGTCCACAGCATGCTGGGCTTGGGTCTTTCCGATGGATTCTGCTGCACCTTTCTGCTTATGTTTCAATGTGAATGTATCATTGTAATATTATTGCATCACTTTGTGATATGATTATATTTTGTCCATTGCAGTGTGAACGTACCTTAAAAGGTGAAATAATGTTTGCCAAAGACCTTGTAATGCACACAGCCAAGATGGAGATCTTAAAGCATACCTGACCCAAACACTAAGGCCTAGTTCATACTACTGATTTTGTATGCGTTTGTTTTGCGGTTTATGATTTTGTGTGTGCAGAAAAAAGTGTACTTTTTGACCCGGAACTGAATGTCAGGTAAATTCGCCTGAAAAACACTTACAAAATCACTGTTCAAAGTGCTTTTATACCAATTTGCAATTTTTCCTATACCTTGTATTGAAGCCATAACACTTGTGTGTGACTGGAAGGAAAGCTTATCGCTCACATTGGATTTCATTACACAAGCGCTTTTAATCACGCGAGTGATTAAGGAAAAAAAAAAGCTCAAAATCTCATAGTGTGAACAAGCCCTAACTGTTCCAATAAATATATGAATACAGGCAGTCCTCTACTTACAAACCACTCAAATTACAATTTTTCATACATACAAACAAAATTTCTGTTTTTGAAGTTATATCGTTTTGTTATGTTACAGTATTGTAAAAACTGTTGTAAGTTTACAATAAATTAAAAGAACATTGAAAACAACCAAAAACATAGTTTATACCGTATGTCCAAATACAGAGTTGTCTGAAAGTAAATCAATGTGACTCAACTTACAAACAAATTCAACTTACAACTCCTGGAACGAAACCTGTTAGTAAGTAGGGGACCTCCTATACATTACTTAAAGGACCACTATCGCGAAAAAATTTAAAATGCTGTCACTTACAGTAGGTAGTAGAAATCGGACAGAACCTCTTATTCATTATGAAGAAATTCCCTGAAAAGGATTTGTACAATGATGGTGGCCAGTTTACCTGCTCGCTGCACACTTTTTGGGCAGTTGGACAGAGCAACTGCCATACACGAAGTGCTTTTGAAAATAAACAAAATCCTAAAAATCTCCTATGAGGAGATGGGCTAGATAAAAACCTGTTGGTTCTGTCAGATTACTACCTACTGTAAGTGACAGAAACATGGGAGAAAAGTAAATTATGGCTCATTTTACTCTGGAAGAAACATACTAATTTGTACGTGTTAACATGTATTTTAAATGTTACGGTTTTCGCAGTAGTCGTCCTTTAACAACAAAATAGGATCGGACAACCCTAAGTGGGCAATATACTTTTCTACAAACTAATGACTTCAGAACAGATTTTACAAGTCATTATTAGGTGGCAATATATGTGTTCCATTACATATTAGCAGTTTTTCTTCAGTTGCCACTGTGCTTTCACATCTGTAAAGTAGCTGTAACAATTTTGTATAATTTACTGCTATATTGAATTTTCTCTGCTTTATGACTGTTGTGTGTGAAAGTTTAGGGTTTTTATATTTTTAAACCACTGATCAGTATTTCAGCTGCCCAACCTGCTGTGCATTGCTATGAGCATCCTGAGGGTGTCAGTATCAGTTTAAGTCAGTGGAAAAAGGCATCTCCTTACAATTCCTGCCTGTACTTGCTGTGTGGTTGTAGAGTTACCACTGCTTAGAGACATTCTGATGCTTTTGAATGGCTTCCCACCAAGTGATTCTGTAGTGAGAGTGTAATAGAGATTGACATATTTATTGCTTTTTAAAGAATGTCTATTATTTTTTATTGGATTTATACTGTATTGCGCCAACATATTACACGGCACTGTACAATACTTAGGATTACAGACAATGATAACAGGGGTGACCGACAGCACAATACAGGCAATAGGCAATAGATACTTTACAGGTAATTAGCAATACGATACACAACACAATACATGTAGTAATACAATGCCAGATCATACACTAGAATGGTAGTGCTAATAATATAAGTTCACATATTCTGAGTAGAGTGCACAATCAAGTATGATACACAAGGGGAGAGGGCCCTACCAAAGGCTTACAATGTAGAAGGAGGGGTTGGTGACACAAAAGGAGGGGGTGCATCGAGAGGTTCTTGGCAGAGATAGTTAGAGCAGCGTCGAGGTGGAGTTAGGGGTCCTTGAAGAGGTGAGGCTGGAGTGCTTTTTTGAAGGTTTTAAAGGATGGGGCAAGTCTAATGGACAGTGGGAGAGAGTTCCGCATGATGGGGCAGCTCTAGTGAAGTCCTGTAGTCATGCCTGGGAGGGTGTGATGCGTGGGGTGGTTAGTAGGAGGTTGTTGAAGGAGCAAAGTGGGCGGCCAGGTATGTATTTGCTGACCAGGTCAGAGATGTAGGTCGGGCAGGACTTGTGTATATAGTTTCCTGGCAGTCCTGCTGATATTTGTGTCTGAATCACAACCCTGGAACAAGCATGACCAGTGTAGTCAGACATTATTAGCAGTGGAGTCACACCCGGTGGATTGTTTTAAACAGGAAGGGGTGACACAGAAAGCACAAAGTTACAAACTGTTTGTATATAGAATACATGGCACACATGAAAGGCGTCAGGGTATATGTAAATGTACGATTACGTTTTTATCAAAATTCCACTTAAGATTTTTTTGCATTTGTGTACATCATTATTGTACCTGTGTTTGATTCGATTTCAATTTTCGAGAAAAACAACAAATGAGCACAAAAATCACGCAGCCAAAATCCATGTCTGGGGACGGATTAGTCACGAGAAAAAACATATACAGACGTCCACAACATCTTCATTACAAAAACAAGAGAAATCCAGCTTCATAAGATATATAACAATAATCTTTAATAAGGAAATGCCAATAAAAACAATTAAATAAAACACAGAGCTGGGAACTTACATAGTGCGGAACAAAATAACTAATGCAAATACACAATAAATATCACAGGGTCTGGAGGATAAGCCCTCCAAGTGTGCAAAAACAAATGCATGTATGAGCATAAGCTACAATGGGTAGAAGCAGCAGAGGGTAGTCAATTACAATAGACAAATGTGGCAGGATACAATAAATATGCAAACAGCCCAACTAGTAATAACAATAACTAAATGATTGCAGCTAACCAATGTATGCTTACCCTGGATACAATGATGTCCACACAGTAAGGCCCAGGCTCGGTGTCTATCTAACGCGTGTCGGACGTCAGTCCTTCATCAGAGAAGAAGGACCGATTCATCGGAGTCTTATGGAGCTGGATTTCTCTTGTTTTTCTAATTAAGATGTTGTGGGCGTCTGTATATGTTTTTTCTCAATTTCAAATTTCTTCTGATTGACTAGAAACAATGCATTTTATTTCAATATTTTCTCTGGTCGATCTTTGAATTGACATGCTGGAAAAGCTATGCAACACAGCTTAATAAAAATAACCGAAAAAAAGACCATCCAAATGCTTTATACATTTCAGGATGAGAATGGATTTTTGCAATAGTGCTCAGAGCATGATGGACAGGCTGGACAAATAAGGGAAATGTATGGACATGAAAACTTGTGTAGAGCTTTGTATGATAGCATGAGGAGTTTAAACTGTGTCCTTTGGATAATTGGTAACCAGTGCAGAGAGGGGCTACCTCATGGGGGGTGTAAAGAGAGGTGGATGAGACTGACAGCAGAGATCAGCAAGGATTGATGGATCAATGACTTCCTGACTAACAGAACAGGTGAAGCTTGGCAACCACCTCTCCAGGGTTCGAACCACCAACACGGGGGCTCCACAAGGCTGCGTTCTGTCACCTCTACTGTTCTCCCTCTATACCAATAACTGCATCTCATCCGCTGACTCTGTGAAAGTCATCAAATTTGCAGACGACACCACTGTTATCGGTCTTATTGATAGAAACGGGGAACAGGAGTACCGCAGCGAAGTCGAGAGAATATGCAACTGGTGCAAAGACAACAACCTAGTCCTCAACGCAGCAAAGACTGTTCAGCTAGTGGTAGATTTCAGGCGAAACCCTACCCCCCTCCCACCTGTCCTAATTGGGGGTACAGAAGTCTCGAAGGTGACATCTGTTCGGTTCCTTGGCACAACTCTTACTAAAAAGCTGAAGTGGGAGCAAAACACCACCAAAATCCAGAAGAAAGCTCAGCAGAGGCTGTTCTTCCCACGCCAACTAAAGAGATTTGGCATGCCCAGGGAGCTGCTGACCAGCTTCTATACTTCCACCATTGAGTCCATCCTCTGCTCCTCAGTCATTGTCTGGTACACGGGCGCAATGGCCAGCGCCAAATACAAATTTCAGAGAGTCATAATGGACGCGGAGAAGATCATTGGATCTCCTCTTCCACCTCTCGATCTCCTCCACTCCGCCAGGATGAGGAAGAGGGCCACCATGATCTCCTGTGACCCCTCTCACCCAGGCAGCCACTACTTCAAGCTCCTCCTGTTGGGCCGTCGCTACAGGACCATACCATTCAAAACCACCAGGCTGAAGAACACCTTCTTCCCCTAAGCTGTCTGGTTACTGAACTCCAACCTCCCCCTGACGGACTCGCATACCATCGCGCTCTAGCTGGATCGATCTAACCGGTCCCCGCTGTTGCCTGCCTGGCCTATCCAGATAGACTCAGGGCTACTACCTGCACCCCTATTATTATTACCATCATTATTATTATTATTTACTGGGCTGTATTTGCACAGCAGTGAAATGGACGTTATGAACTGATTCTGCATTTTAAATTGTACGTGCTGTGCGTCTGTCTTACACTCTGTCTATGCCATGTGAACCACAACTAATTCCGATTACAGCTCCTGCTGTACTTGGCGAAATAAAGTGATTTTGATTCTGATTCTGAGTAGGGTGTTACAGTAGTCCAGACTGGATATGATTAGAGCATTTTGGTTGCCTCCTCTGAAAGGAAGGGACGCATTCTGGAAGGAAGTAACAGAAAGTAGTTCATGTGTTAATATGTAGTCTAAATGAGAGCTCAGAGTCCAGAATAACCCCCAGACAGCTAGCTTTAGGAGTTAAAGGATACCCGAAGTGACATGTGACATGAGATAGACATGTGTATGTACAGTGCCTAGCACACAAATAAGTATGCTGTGTTACTTTTTTTATTTCTCTGCCTGAAAGAGTTAAATATGAAGTATGTAAGTGGCTGACTCAGTCCTGACTCAGACAGGAAGTGACTACAGTGTGACCCTCACTGATACAAAATTCCAACTATAAAACCCTTTCCTTGCAGAAAATGGCTTCTGAGAGCAAGAAAGAGATAAAAAGGGAAATTTCTTATCAGTGAGGGTCACACTGCAGCCACTTCCTGTCTGAGTAAGGACTGAGTCAGCCACTTACATACCTGATATTTAACTCTTTCAGGCAGAGAAAGAAAAAAAGGAACACAACATAGTTATGTGTTCTAGGCACTGTACATACACGTCTATCTCATCATGTCACATGTCACTTCGGGTATCCTTTAAGGTTATTGGGTCGTTTTCTACATTGATAGTGAATTTGGGGTTGGAACAGAGAGAGAAGGTGGGAATATCACAATCTCCATTTTGTTTATGTTAAATTTAAGGAAACGGGATAACCTGAATGTGGATACAGTGGATAGACAGACAGGGACTTTAGATAATGAAAAAGAAAAAGTTCAGCTACACCAAAGGCTGGGTGAAAAAACGTTTCTCCATTTATTGATAAGTTCAGTGGATACAAAAAATGGTTAAACAGGCTCACGCGTATCGGAGCTCATGAGCTCCGATACTTTTTAACCATTTTTTGTATCCACTGAACTTATCAATAAATGGAGAAACGTTTTTTCACCCAGCCTTTGGTGTAGCGGAACTTTTTCTTTTTCACTGTTTGCTGAGCCTTCTGGTTCCTGGCTCCCTCAGGCCATTTGTATGTGGATGCTGCGGGTCCTCTACTGTTTGACTTTAGATAATAGTGTAGAGAAGTTAAGGGCTGAAAATAAATGTGGGTGTCATTAGCATAGCCTCATGGCCTCATGTCCGAGGCCATAAGTGTACAGTAAATGGAGAAGAAGAGGGGTCTAAGGACGGAGCCTTGTGGTAGTCCAGCAGACTGTAGGCATAGAGAGGAGTTGGTATTGGAATAAGAGACCATAAACAAGCATTCAGACAGGTAAGAGTGGATCCAGGAATGTGGTAAGGTCTTGATCCCTAGTGTCAAGAGGGTCTGGAGAAGCAGAGCATGATCAACTATGTCAAACGTAGAGGAAAGATGGATGCGTATTAGTACAGAAAAACTGCTTCTGGATTTTGCAACTAGGTGGTCATTAGTAATGACTGTTTCTGTTATTTTTGGCCCCCCGTTAACTGACTAAAATGGACTTGGACTATTGTTACCAAAGACACTCAAGGCCATCACATGACCTTGTTGCTTGTTCTGACCTCCTTGTATGTCCTACCTTGTATGTCAACCCCATTTATCAAGTGTTCAGCGCTGTTTAGTATGTTGGAGCTTTATAAATACAATAAATAACCATAGTGTCCTAGATGAAGATGAGGCATGAGACAATTTTGTATACAATCAAAGTTTTCCTTGAAAAATTGCTGGATAGGAGTGCTTGATCTTACAGCTAGTTTGGACTGAGAGGTGAAAAGTTCGTTACGAAAGCATTTTGGAAAGGCAATATTAGTAGAGATCTCCTGCCTAAATACTGTGAAAATATACAACAGCATGGGGCTTCCTGTTTAGTCATCACTTATGTAAAATATATAATTATTGTTTCTGTTTAAAACCAACAGAAGAGTTACAGTTTTCTGTCTGTGAGACTTGTTCTTTTTCAGTTTGGCAACCTGCTACGAATCAGCCTTATATTAAAGGATGCTTGATAAATTATTTTATTAATGATTATTCTTCTAATTGCTGTTTGTTACAAGTATGTATAAACGTGGATGTCTTTTTTTGAAACTATGGTTATATGCTTAGGTAAAAACATGTAAAGCATGGAGAGATTAGCATGTTCTTGGCTGGAAAGTAGGCTCTACCAGGAAAGGAAAGTCTGACATTTTGGTTAAGAAGGAAATACTGTAAAGCTATGTAGCTTAATCTATTCTTACTGGTGTACAATATCCTAATCTTCTCCCATCCTAAATTCATTGTTTTGGTAGTGTTCGAGAAGAATAAAAATACATGTAAACTGTGAAAATGTTAATATTTATTCAGAATGCATAGTGCAGATTCATAAAAAAATAGAAATTGGTGGGTCCCAATACCATAGAAGCTTAGTATTTGTGGTAGAGGAGACCCTGAACTTTTTGAGTAAGTTGTGGACTTTGTGGCATATGGGTTGAAGCAGCATATGATTACTTAAACTTAAACTAAACTTGGTTTTCCTCCTGCTGCTGTTGCACACTTAGCCTTATCTGAACCTACAAGAAACTGATACAGCCAGATGTAGAGCCTAAGTACATGTTGCACAATTGCTTACTAATTTTATAATCCTTTCTTTTCCTTCTATAATCTGTTGTAGTAATTGTTAGTCAAGAGTAGTATTGAGTGAGCAAAATTGACAACCAATTGGCCTTGATCATCAATGGTGTAGGGATTTGTGATTAATTGCAAAATCATTTATGCATGATATCTCTAAATTTACTAGGTGTGGAGAATAGTGGGAACAAGTTACTTGTGGTTATTATACCTCCTTCACAGTTTTTGATTCAAAAATAATTGTATGTATACAATCACATTTAAGTTTGGATGTTGGATTTATTAGATTCCTACCCCGCCCCCCCCCCCCCTTTACCTGGATCCATAAAGGTTATGTCTTTTGCTAGGTACACAGGATGCAATTTCTGATATTTACTGTCAGATCGACTATTTCCAACATGTCCGATCTGATTTTTTTTTTTCCAAATATCTTTTTATTGAGAAAGATATAATTGTAACAACATGTTCCAACATGGAACTCAGAAACATTTATACAGTAGGAATGTGCTTTACATTAATATTACCAGATAAGCATCGCATGCAATAGTATCAGTATAATTTACTTAGAAACCGTGTCAGATACAGAATATATAACCAGAGTTCTATTACCATGGTGGCTACCTTTACTGACTTCAGTAACCAATTATCTAGTGTATGAAGTAAATCTCATGTATTAATATATTGCGCTGCCCAATCAGACCACGGACCCCATATCTTGTCGAAAGAAAAGGTAATTTCCCTCAGAGTGGACGTAATTTTTTCAAGCGAAAACGTATAGTGAGTGCGGTTCACCAATTCTGCACATGATGGAGTGCTAGATTTCCATGTTTTAGCTAAAAGAGCTTTGGCTGCATTGCACAATTGACCTAAAAGTTTGTTTTGATGTTTAGACAGTGTGGGAATTTGTTTATGGAATAAAGCAGACCAAGGCTCCAATGGTACAGTCGTGTTCCATACTTCTTCAGCCAGAGCAAAAGTAGTATTCCAGAAATCGGACACCATATGACAACTCCACCATCAATCTAATTGGTCAACTGGAGATCCACACCCGTCCAATCTGATTTCCGATAGATTTTATGATCTGATTTTCCACAGAAGTGAACGGAAAGTTGATCGGAAATCAGATTAGACAGTTTGGAAATAGTCAATCTGACAGTAAATATGTCAAAGAAATTTCATCATGTGTACCTAGCATTATTTTTTATAAATGTTAGTTATATATTTTTATTAATGTGGTTTGGATTAACTTTCTCCTAGCCAATCGGACTGTGCAATCAGACTTTTCTTTAAAGCGATTTTTAGTTGATCATTTAAGTACATAACCGTAGCCAGGACTTTACTCTGCAGCCTTTCCAACTTGCAACTCTGCTAAATATGGCTTTCTTGAACCCCAGTGAGATACAAAAAGATCATCATATCTATGCCCCTCAATTCATTTACTTATATCCCCTCCTTTCTCAGGTTGCATTATAGAGTTTTCTTTGCTTCAACACAGAGGCCCATATGCAATTCATTTTTTTACCCGAGTTTTCTCCTGGGTGATATTTTTAAATTGGTCAATAAAATGCATTTTAATCTATCAGAAATCAAGCACTCAATCTCTGTTTCTTTCAGACATTATATTTGTCTTTCTTTTTTTATTTTTCTTCTTTCTGGTTGCATTAGAGAATTTGTATGCTCGTGACCTCAAATACTTTCTCTGTTTATTTTGTATGGTACCATTTTAGGATTGTATTTTCTATATTCTACTTTGCACATCCTATTGTTTACTCAATTGATATTCACTCTTCACTTCAGTTCCCCATTGGTATAACTGTAATGAAGCTCTAATAAGTATGTAATGTTTATCTTCATTTTCAATAAAGATGTTTGATAGCAAGAAAGCATGAAAATGCTCAAAATAATTTTGATAGTACTTTTTCATTTACTTTTTGGTGCTTTTTTATTTGAAAAGTGCTGGAAAGTTATTTTAATTTGAAGATGAAAAATTATCTCCAAGGAGAAAAGTCAGGTGAAAAAGTGAATTGCATATGGCCCAGAGTGTTTAATGGGGGAATGGTAGGTCTGCTTTTGGTTCTGCGCACATACTGGGTTTGTAGCAAACTCAATTTTAAAGCTGAAACCTTGGAAGCAGGAGTCTAGGGTTTCATAAATACAAGATAGTTTAATCAATATCAAAGGAGTGCAAACATTTTGCTGTGTGATGATCGTTTGGAGTAGTGCTCGTGTTTCTAGCACCCCTCATCCCTACACAGCTCAATGATACATGGTGAGGTAGAGCAGTCCCTGATCTGTTAAGGTCTGGAAGAGGTTAATGGGATTTACAGTGTAGTTTGCAAGGTGCTGAACATTTGAATATTATGGGTGATTTACCCGAAGGCTGTACAGTGAAGTTGAACTATGTGTACTTCAGTTCTATCCGGTCCTAGGCAAAAAGTTCCTGTTTAATTCTTTTCTGCCTAATTGGTTTTAGAAGTGATCAATGAGCGCTCCTCGTTGCACAACTCCTTCAGCAAATCATCCCCAATTGTCCTACTGCACACCTTCCTATGTTCTATTCAAAGATATTCTGCATTTAAACAAATGCACAGATGCAATGTCTTTTCTTTTCATTAACATTCTGTGCTACTGTGTGGTGAGTAAAGACTCTGGAAGAAAATAACAGATTATTACCTATGAAAGCTGTGTGATTTATGAGCAAAACAAAAATAGCTTTGGCTTACGTGGGAAAAAATATAAATCACTTTCTGGCTAGGTTATCTCGTACACTTCAAAGGATCTTTCTTTCTTAATACACAGTTATCATGCATACATAGGTTATTTTTAAAGGAATACGCTTGTTTTTTTCTGCCTACTTGAATTATTATTGTGTCTAAAACATGCATTAACCACTTGAGGACTCAGCCTTTACCCCCCCTTAAGGACCAGCGCTGTTTTTTCCATTCAGACCACTGCAGCTTTAACGGTTTATTGCTCGCTCATACAACCTACCACCTAAATGAATTTTGGCTCCTTTTCTTCTCACTAATACAGCTTTCTTTTGATGCTATTTGATTGCTGCTGCGAGTTTTACTTTTTATTATATTCATCAAAAAAGACATGAATTTTGGCAAAAAAATGATTTTTTTAACTTTCTGTGCTGACATTTTTCAAATAAAGTAAAATTTCTGTATACATGCAGCGCGAAAAATGTGGACAAACATGTTTTTGATGAAAAAAAACCCATTCAGTGTATATTTATTGGTTTGGGTAAAAGTTATAGCGTTTACAAACTATGGTGCAAAAAGTGAATTTTCCCATTTTTAAGCATCTCTGACTTTCCTGACTACCTGTCATGTTTCATGAGGTGCTAAAATTCCAGGATAGTATAAATACCCCACAAATAACCCCATTTTGGAAAGAAGACATCCCAAAGTATTCACTGAGAGGCATAGTGAGTTCATAGAAGATTTTATTTTTTGTCACAAGTTAGCGGAAAATGACAGTTTGTCACAAAAAAAAAAAAAAAAAAAAAAGGTTTCCATTTCTGCTAACTTGTAACAAAAAAAAATGAAATCTGCCATGGACTCAACATGCCCCTCAATGAATACCTTGAAGTGTCTATTTTTCAAAATGGGGTCATTTATGGGGTGTGTTTACTGTCCTGGCATTTTGGGGGGTGCGGAATTGTAAGCACCCCTGTAAAGCCTAAAAGTAGTCATTGCACTGTGGGCCTCTTAGCGCAGTTTGGCTGCAAAAAAGTGTCACACATATGGTATCGCTATACTCGGGAGAAGTAGTACAATGTGTTTTGGGGTGTATTTTTACACATACCCATGCTGGGTGGGAGAAATATCTCTGCAAATGACAATTTTTTGATTTTTTTACACACAATTGTCCATTTACAGAGTTATTTCTCCCACTCAGCATGGGTATGTATAAAAATACACCCCAAAACACATTGTACTACTTCTCCTGAGTACGGCGATACCACATGTGTGGCACTTTTTTGCACCCTAACTGCGCTAAGGGGCCCAAAGTCCAATGAGTACCTTTAGGATTTCACAGGTCATTTTGAGACATTTGGTTTCAAGACTACTCCTCACGGTTTAGGGCCCCTAAAATGCCAGGGCAGTATAGGAACCCCACAAATGACCCCATTTTACAAAGAAGACACCCCAAGGTACTCAATTAGGAGTATGGTGAGTTCATAGAAGATTTTACTTTTTGTCACAAGTTAGCGGAAAATGATTGTTATTGGGTTTTTTTTACCAAGTGTCATTTTCCGCTAACTTGTGACAAAAAATAAAATCTTCTATGAACTCACCATACTCCTAACGGAATACCTTGGGATGTCCTCTTTGTAAAATGGGGTCATTTGTGGGGTTCCTATACTGCTCTGGCATTTTAGGGGCCCTAAACCGTGAGGAGTAGTCTTGAAACCAAATGTTTCAAAATGACCTGTGAAATGCTAAAGGTACTCATTGGACTCTGGGCCCCTTAGCGCAGTTAGGGTGCAAAAAAGTGCCACACATGTGGTATCGCCGTACTCGGGAGAAGTAGTACAATGTGTTTTGGGGTGTATTTTTACACATACCCATATTGGGTGGGAGAAATACCTCTGTAAATGACAATTTTTTGATTTCTTTACACACAATTGTCAATTTACAGAGATATTTCTCCCACCCAATATGGGTATGTGTAAAAATACACCCCAAAACACATAATACTACTTCTCCTGAGTACGGCGGTACCACATGTGTGGCACTTTTTTGCATCCTAACTGCGCTAAGGGGCCCAGAGTCCAATGAGTACCGTTAGCATTTCACAGGTCATTTTGAGAAATTTGGTTTCAAGACTACTCCTCACGGTTTAGGGCCCCTAAAATGCCAGGGCAGTATAGGAACCCCACAAATGACCCCATTTTAGAAAGAAGACACCCCAAGGTACTCAATTAGGAGTATGGTGAGTTCATAGAAGATTTTACTTTTTGTCACAAGTTAGCGGAAAATGATTGTTATTGGTTTTTTTTACCAAGTGTCATTTTCCGCTAACTTGTGACAAAAAATAAAATCTTCTATGAACTCACCATACTCCTAACGGAATACCTTGGGATGTCCTCTTTGTAAAATGGGGTCATTTGTGGGGTTCCTATACTGCTCTGGCATTTTAGGGGCCCTAAACCGTGAGGAGTAGTCTTGAAACCAAATGTTTCAAAATGACCTGTGAAATGCTAAAGGTACTCATTGGACTCTGGGCCCCTTAGCGCAGTTAGGGTGCAAAAAAGTGCCACACATGTGGTATCGCCGTACTCGGGAGAAGTAGTACAATGTGTTTTGGGGTGTATTTTTACACATACCCATATTGGGTGGGAGAAATATCTCTGTAAATGACAATTTTTTGATTTCTTTACACACAATTGTCCATTTACAGAGATATTTCTCCCACCCAATATGGGTATGTGTAAAAATACACCCCAAAACACATTGTACTACTTCTCCCGAGTACAGCGATACCACATATGTGGCACTTTTTTGCACCCTAACTGCGCTAAGGGGCCCAGAGTCCAATGAGTACCGTTACCATTTCACAGGTCATTTTGAGAAATTTGGTTTCAAGACTACTCCTCACGGTTTAGGGCCCCTAAAATGCCAGAGCAGTATAGGAACCCCACAAATGACCCCATTTTACAAAGAGGACATCCCAAGGTATTCCGTTAGGAGTATGGTGAGTTCATAGAAGATTTTATTTTTTGTCACAAGTTAGCGGAAAATGACACTTGGTAAAAAAACCCATTAACAATCATTTTCCGCTAACTTGTGACAAAAAGTAAAATCTTCTATGAACTCACCATACTCCTAATTGAGTACCTTGGGGTGTCTTCTTTCTAAAATGGGGTCATTTGTGGGGTTCCTATACTGCTCTGGCATTTTAGGGGCCCTAAACCGTGAGGAGTAGTCTTGAAACCAAATTTCTCAAAATGACCTGTGAAATGCTAACGGTACTCATTGGACTCTGGGCCCCTTAGCGCAGTTAGGGTGCAAAAAAGGGCCACACATGTGGTATTGCCGTACTCGGGAGAAGTAGTACAATGTGTTTTGGGGTGTATTTTTACACATACCCATATTGGGTGGGAGAAATATCTCTGTAAATGGACAAATGTGTGTAAAAAAAATCAAAAAATTGTCATTTACAGAGTGATTTCTTCTACCCATCATGGGTATGTGTAAAAATACACCCTAAAACACATTGGTCTACTTCTCCCGGGTACGGCGATAGCACGTGTGGCACTTTTTTGCAGCCTAACTGCGCTAAGGGGCCCAACGTGCAATGACTACCTTTGGGCTTTACAGGGGTGCTCACAATTTAGCCCCCCCCCCCACATGACAGGACAGTTAACAAACCCCACAAATGACCCCATTTTAAAAATAAGACACCACAAAGTATTCCATGAGGGGCATGGTGAGTTTATAAAAAAAATTCTTTTTTGTCACAAGTTAGCAGAAAAGGATACTTTGTGAAAAAAAACAAAAAACAACAATTTATGCTAACTTGTGACAAAAAACAAAATCTTCTATGAACTCACCATGCACCTCACGGAATACTTTGGGGTGTCCTCTTTCCAAAATGGGGTCATTTGTGGGGTCTGTCCTGGCATTTTAGGGCCTCTGCAATCATTACATGTATGGCCAGTATTTCTGCTATACTCCTTATATTGGGCATACAGGTAGTGCATTCTGGGCTGAAAGGAAAAATGAATGGCAAACATCCCTTCATTCGCATCGATCAATGTGGATGAACAAATATCTGCCAAAAAATGTGAAACAAAAAGAAAAGAAAGAGAGACATAGGAGCTGCCACCCCAAAAATCCAAACCCACCAGCTCGTATGCCCAGGCAATCCTGATTTATTCATCCACATTGATCGATGTGAATGGAGAAATCATTGCTTGAGTTCTTTTTTGATACAAAGTGCTTGCCAAAGCATATGAACCCCAACACCACACCTTGGCCCATATGCCTCGGCAAACGTATCTTTTTTACTGTGGAGGAGAAATCTCGTCCTACAGCGCTGCATGCACTGATTTTGTGTAACCTGACAGAAGCGCAATGCTTCTGTCAGGATGCACCATCAGTGCTGCAGCTGATTGGTCGGTCGGTCGGTCGGTCTGGATAGAAAAAAGAGAGAAGAAAAACGAAAAAAACAAAACAAAAAGGAGGGGAAGGCGTCCGCCTGGACATAGGAGCTGCCACCCCAAAAATCCAAACCCACCAGCTCGTATGCCCAGGCAATCCTGATTTATTCATCCACATTGATCGATGTGAATGGAGAAATCATTGCTTGAGTTCTTTTTTGATACAAAGTGCTTGCCAAAGCATATGAATCCCCAACACCACACCTTGGCCCATATGCCTCGGCAAACGTATCTTTTTTACTGTGGAGGAGAAATCTCGTCCTACAGCGCTGCATGCACCGATTTTGTGTAACCTGACAGAAGCGCAATGCTTCTGTCAGGATGCACCATCAGTGCTGCAGCTGATTGGTCGGTCGGTCGGTCGGTCTGGATAGAAAAAAGAGAGAAGAAAAACGAAAAAAACAAAACAAAAAGGAGGGGAAGGCGTCCGCCTGGACATAGGAGCTGCCACCCCAAAAATCCAAACCCACCAGCTCGTATGCCCAGGCAATCCTGATTTATTCATCCACATTGATCGATGTGAATGGAGAAATCATTGCTTGAGTTCTTTTTTGATACAAAGTGCTTGCCAAAGCATATGAATCCCCAACACCACACCTTGGCCCATATGCCTCGGCAAACGTATCTTTTTTACTGTGGAGGAGAAATCTCGTCCTACAGCGCTGCATGCACCGATTTTGTGTAACCTGACAGAAGCGCAATGCTTCTGTCAGGATGCATCATCAGTGCTGCAGCTGATTGGTCGGTTGGAAAAAAAGAGAGAAGAAGAAAAAAAAAAAAAAAAAAAAAAAAAGCAAGCAAGCAGCAAAGCACTTCAATAACATTAACTTTTTAAACTTTATTAAATATGTTCAAACCAAACAATAACATTGGTAACCAAATATTAACTTTTTTGCTTACCTGTTTTTTTGTTTTTTTGTTTTTTTTTTACCTGCGAGCTGAGGATAAACTTCTCCTCCCCCATGGGTCAATGTGCAAAGTGCAAATCGCACAGATATGTGGCGAAGTACATTATGCATTCTGTCCCAAGTGAAAGGAGAGGTTTCTGGCAGGCCAGTGTATTTGGATCTCTCAAAACCTGATGTTTGGGTTCACACTGCATACTGGCCTATCCGGTCGGTCGAGCCCGCCGCACCGTCTCGCCCAAAATAGATCTTCAGGGAATACCACAAGAGTAGCATTCGGCCTAGTAATTAACTGCGTCGCCGTAGACTAACATGACTTCCGGGCCGACCCAAATTGCCGCAGAAGCCACGCAGTAACGTAGGCATGCACTAGCGTTAAGTCAAGCACTTCCGGCGTAGGGGGGGACCGCAAAGTGTGACTTTTGCTAGGCAATTTGCCCTAACGCATCGCGCCAGTGTGAAATAGCACTGAGAGACCCTTGTGTGCCTACTGCTGTGTCTGTAGTTCCCTAGGTTCTAAAAGTGTGCCTTCTCATGGTACCTCTCATAACACTCCCCTAGGCATAGGCCAGGCTGGTCAGGACAGCGGGGACAGTAAACGGGGGTGTCATGCCTTATTCCAGCCTTGCTGCAGACACGACATCTTTTTCTGGGGTTGCGTTGAGTTGGGGTACTGGGAATCGGGTAGGCGTAATGCCTTCCATGCAGCCGGCTAGTTGCATTTGGGGGTTGGGCTCTGTCACCTTCTGGATAGAGGAGTGCCGAAACAATGTCTTCCTGGAATTGAAGGAAAGATCCAGTTCTCCCAGCCTTACTGTAGAGAACAAAGCTGTTGTACATCGCCAATTGAATTAAATACACAGACACTTTCTTATACCAGCGTCTGGTTTTCCGGGAAATTAAATAGGGCCCTAACATCTGGTCATTGAAGTCCACCCCTCCCATGTTGGCATTATAGCTGTGGACGGCGAGGGGCTTTTCAATGACCTCTGTTGCCCGTGTAATTTGTACTGTCGTGTCTGTGTGAATGGTAGACAGAAGGTAAACGTCCCTCTTGTCCTTCCATTTCACCGAGAGCAAGTCATCGGTACACAAGGCGGCCCTCTCCCCCCGTTGAAGTCTGGTGTTAACGAGCTGTTGGGGGAAGCCCCGGCGACTAGGCCGCACGGTGCCACAGCATCGGATTCCTTCTAACTTTAAGTGCTGAAAGAGGGCCACACTTGTGTAAAAGTTGTCCACATAAAGATGGTACCCCTTCTGGAACAAGGGTGACACCAAGTCCCACACAATCTTTCCACTGCTCCCCAGGTAGTCAGGACATCCGACCGGCTCCAATTTTGAGTCTTTTCCCTCATAGACCCTAAAACGAGATGTATAGCCTGTGGCCCTATCACAGAGCTTATACAGTTTCACCCCATAAAATGTACGAGGGACTCATCTACACAGATGTTCTGTTCAGGGGTATAAGCATCTGCAAATGTGGATGACAGGTGGTCTATGAGGGGCCGAATTTTGTGGAGCCGGTCATAAGCTGGGTGGTCTCTTTCATGACAGGTGTCGTTGTCATTGAAATGCAGGAAGCGCAGGATGATCTCAAATCGCGTCCTGGACATGGCAGCAGAGAACACGGGCATGTTATGTATTTGGCGTGTAGACCAATAAGAGCGCAATACATTTTTTTTAGTAATACCCATGTTGAGGAGAAGGCCCAAAAAAATTTTAAGTTCGGAAACTTGGAGTGGTTTCCACCGAAAAGGCTGGGCGTGGCAGCTTTTCGGATGGGCGGTTATAAATTGTGTGGCATATAGGTTGGTCTCAGCCACAATTAAGTCAAGGAGATCCTGGGTGAGGAACAGTTCAAAAAAGTCTAGGGCCGATCCTAGTTCAAATGTCTCCACCTGGACTCCAGACTGGGCGGTGAAAGGGGGCAGTATGGGTGCGGCGGGATCAGGGGAATGCCAATCAGGGTTTGCCAGCACCTCTGGAAAACCAATGGGAGTACGGGCCCGTCTACTTGGTGGCTGCGGATCGGATCTTAATTCACGTACCACCGAACCAGTTTCTACTTCCAGGATGGTGTCCGCCACTTCATCAGGGTCTTCTGCGGAAGTACTGGTGTTGATAGGCCCAGGAGATGCTGCGCTGCTGGTGCATGCCTCACCAAGAAAAATCAGATCAGCGCCACTCTGCTGCCCTTGAGACTGATCTTCCGCCACCTGCAGTCCAGTGACATGGGGTGTGGTACGCCTGGCTCTAGCCGGGACCTCAACCTCGTCATCGGAACTATCGGTCTGAGAGCCACTGCTGTCTACAGGATCGTACTCTGAACCCGAAGATTCGTCGAATAAGTCGACCCAATCATCCTCATCCGACTGGTCCATGTACCTGTAGATGTCTTCATTGGAAAACCTCTTTTTTGCCATGGTGGCCTGCTAAATTTAGGAGGTATTCCTCTGAGACTACCCAGGAAAAGAGCACCTACCTAGCGAAAGGGAGTACTTGAGAGGTAGAAAGCTGTGGTCACTGAGTTTAGATAAAAAAAATCAAAACTGATGTTTACAGTGCCACAGCTTGTGTACAGTGTTTTTTGCAGTGATCAGAAAAAAGAAATTTCTGTCACTGCGGTGGGGCGGGCTGAACGCAGTGCAGGCGAACGATCAGGTCTGATCGGGCAAACACTGCGTTTTTTTGTGGATCCTAGAGACCCTAATATAGATCTGACTGTGATCACTAATAATCACTTACAGATACTATATAGTACCAATGCTGATTAGCGACAGTGATGACGCTAATTAGTGACTGTGGTGCAGTGGGCTGAGCACTAACTGACACTAACAACCCTTTTGCTTAGATAACTGGCCTAACTGTTTGTTACCACTAGTGATACTAAAAATTTTTTTAGATCACTAGGACAGTGATAGTGATGGTGATGGTGAGGGGGGGGGGGGGGGGGGTTGGGGATCAGAGAGCAATCACAAATAATCAAAAACAATCACGAGACAATTACAACACAATTACAGCAATCGGCGCAATCAAAGCCAATCACGGACCAATTGAATCCAATAACGTGACAATCAAAAACCAATTACGTGACAATTGAAGCCAATCACGCGACAATCGAAGCCCAATTACGTGACAATCGAAGCCAATCACACGACAATCGATGCCAATCACAGTGCAATTGAGACAATTGTAGCCAAACAAAGCACAATCAAGCCTTACAGACAGGAGATAAGATACACAATGGCAGGGGGGAGAATATACGCAATCAATGAACTAGGACGGTGTGGGGAGGATCGGAAGGGGTGGGGGGTGATCAGATACCCCTAAGGGGTAGTTGGGGGTCTAATCTGATGGATAGGAGTGACAGGTGGTGATAGATGGGTTATTGACGGGTGATAAGTGGGTGTTTACAGGGAAAAACAGATGTAAACAATGGACTGCTGATGTGATCAGGGGGGGGGGGTGTCTCGGAGGGATCTGAAAGGGTGGGTGGGTGATCAGAAGCCCCTAATGGGCAGTTGGGGGTCTGATCTGATGGGGGGCAGTGGCAGGTGGTGACAAGGGATGATTGACAGGTGACGGATAGGTGATTGACAGCTGATCAGCGGGCAATTACAGGGAAGATAGATGCAGTATACGGGGGGGGGGGGAGATCTGAAGGGGTGGGGGGTGATCAGATACCCCTAAGGGGCAGTTGGGGGTCTGATCTAATGGGGGGCAGTGACAGGTGGTGACAAGGGATGATTGACAGGTGACTGATAGGTGATTGGCAGCTGATCACTGGGGAGATAGACAGATGCAGGGGAGATAGATAGGTTCAGTATACAGGGGGGGGGTCGGGGGGAGATCTGGAGGTGTGGGGGTGATCAGATACCCCTAAGGGGTAGTTGGGGGTCTGCTCTGATGGATAGAAGTGACAGGTGGTGACAGGGATTTATTGATGGGTGATATGGGGGGTGGTTAGGTCTGATCTGCGGGCTGCAGGGGGGTACAGGGGGGTGTCTGATGGGTGCTGCGGGTGATCGGGGGGTCTGTGGGGCTCCTAAAGTGTGTGTGTGTGTTGCTATACTATGCCTGCTCTCCTCGCTGGTGGTCGATCGCTAAGTGTGACCACCAGCGGGAGGCAGGCAGTATAATACAGTTTGTTACGTAAACAAACTGTATTATACTCATTCTATTGGGCAATTTGAATGTTTACAGCCCGCCGGCGCTGCTGATTGGCCGGCGGGCTGAAGTCACATGGGGGCCGAAGAGTGTGACGTAGCGATCGCGCGGCTACAGCCGCGCGATCGCTCGTTAATCAGGCTGCAGCCGGCGACGCAGTACTGCGTCGCTGGTCCTGCAGCTGCCACTTTGCCGACGCACGGTATAAGCGTGCGGTCGGCAAGTGGTTAAGGTTTAGCAAGGAAAATCCTTCCTTGTCCACAAGTGTGAAATGAGTGTAAATAACGTGCAACAATGACATAAAGAGAAAAATGTGCATTTTAACAGCAATGACACAATAAATAGTGCCCAATAGTTCCTTATCAGGGAAGTAAGCACAGACATATATTCATAGCACAAGCCAGTCTGCAGGCCCTTCACCAGTAACATACAGCCTCCACCAGTACAACCTCTCTTGGGGCCCATACTGTATTCAGACCATAAGACACACCTAGCCTTAGTGGGCAGAATCCAGGGAAAACAATATACTGTGAAAGCATTTGTTTGGTTTGTTGCTTTGTTTTACCTTTATTTTAAAGAACTGTGTCTCAATGTACTATGCTGAACGTAGTAAATTTTCAGCCATTTCAAATACCTCACAGAAGTGTTTATTTTGTGCACTGTGGTAGTGCTTGTTCTGACAGCATCAGTACATAGTTATTTCATATTTTAAAACTGTAAAATGATTCATTTTCTCCTGGAAAACTATTACTGCTTTTTGTTTTTAATGAGCAGATTACATTTTATATATTATTTAACCACTTAAGCCAATCTGGACGAATATATTTGTCCAAAAATCGACACTCAAAGGCAATCTGGACGAATATATCCGTCCAGCAGTGTTGCTGCCCTTATTGCTGCCCTTGTGCACACATATCTCCGTGCAGGCAGCTCGTTCCCTGACGCTATTACAGGGGATCCATTGCTGTAGAGGAACCAGTGTTCCCCAGAGGAAACGATTCCCTGCAAATGAATCCGATGTCTTCAAACAGGAGGTATTTGATTCATTAACCGTGAAATGTACAAAAAAAATCTAGCACTCCCTGGTATCTTCTAGGAAGGTTCTTAGCGCCACCTAGTGGGCAAAAAGTAAAATTAACCACTTTACCACCAGGGGCGTAGAAACACGTACCGCCCCTGGTGGTGCCGCCGCTGTTTGCGCTCCCACGCTCGTGCACGCCGCCCGCTCGCACAGAGATCAATGAACGAGAAAAACATTCCCGTTCGTTGATCTCAGCCCCCCCAGCAATGATCGGCTGCTTCTATGAGAAGCAGCGCGATCATTGTGATTTTCTCAGACGCATTGTGCTTCCTGTAACCGTACTTCCGGATGCTTACAGGTCGCACGAACAAAAAAATACTGTGGCCAAATAGTAAAACTACATCCAAAAACATTTTATATAAATAAATACCTAGTTTTACATGATAAATTAACTCATTACCTCCACACGCCCCCATTTTTTTTTTGTAATAAAAAGAGAAAAAAAATTACAATTAAAAAAAAATACATAGTTACCTTAGGGACTGAACTCTTTTTAAATATTTATGTCAAGAGGGTATAACACTGTTACTTTATAAACTATGGGCTTGTAATTAGGGATGGACGCAAAACTGAAAAAAATGCACCTTTATTTCCAAATAAAATATTGGCACCAAAAATTGTGATAGGGACATATATTAAATGGTGTAATAACCGGGACAAATGGGCAAATATAATACTTGGGTTTTAATTATGGAAGCATGTATTATTTTAAAACTATAATGACCGAAAACTGAGAAATGATTTTTTTCCATTTTTTTCTTATTCTTCCTGTTAATATGCATTTACAGTAAAGTGGCTCTTAGCAAAATGTACCCCCCAAAGAAAGCCTAATTGGTGGCGGAAAAAACAAGATCTAGATCAGTTCATTGTGATAAGTAATGATAAAGTTATAGACGAATGAATGGAAGGAGCGCTGAAAGGTGAAAATTGATCTGGTGGTCAAAGTACAAGTGGAAAAAAACACAATAAATAAAAAAAAAAACTAAAAAAAAACTGATTGACTCCCCACCCTGCCCATTAACTACAAAAATAAAAACACACGTTTAAAAAAAAAGTACAGTTTAAAAATAAATACATAGTTACCTTACGGACTAAACTTTTTAAATATGTATGTTGTGAAGGTTTATTACTATATACCTTATAACCTTGAGCCCATAAGGGCTTGTAATTAATGACGGACGCAAAACTGAAAAAGATGCACCTTTATTTCTAAATAAAATATTTGCGCCACACATTGTACTAGGGAAATATTTTAAACGTTGTAATAACCGGTACAAATGGGCAAATAAAATGTGTGGATTTCATCCACAGTAGAACGTTTTATTTTAAAACTATAATGACTGAAAACTGAAAAGTAATGATTTTTTTCCATTTTTTCGTATTATTCCTGTTAAAATGCATTTAGAATAAAATAATTCTTAGCAAAATGTACCACCCAAAGAAAGCCTTATTGGTAACAAAAAAAACCCCCAAGGTATAGATCATTTACGTGTGATGAGTAGTGATAGTTATTGGCTGACGGGAAAATTGCCTTCGTCCTGAAGATAAAAACGCCTGTGGGCTGAAGTAGTTAAATCACCATATCCTATCACAATTCTATTGTGGTCTTTTTATTTTAGCCTGTATTCTTGGTACTTTTTATCTTATGAACAAATTGCATCAGAGAATTGTTGTGCATTGTACACATTCATGGAAAAATTATAGGTTTCATTATATTAAGATTTTTTTTAAGCTGTAAAAGTCTATTAGTATATATAGATTCTTTTGTTTAAATTGAACTTGGCTTTCTTCCACCTAATAATCCGTTTTTCATATCATACAGAAGTCAGTAAGCACATTACTGAATCTTTTATTGCAAGAATAAAAATGTTTTACAGTTCTCGTTTTCAGTTCTCGTTTTCTTTTCTATTGTGATAGATTTTCACACATCCTTCTCTGTAGTATGGGTTTGTATGTCTATGCAGCCCAGTGCTTTTGTAGTTGGGCTGCTTTCTTGATAAAAGAAGGTCAGACGTTTTTCCTATTTATGGATACCATGAATAGTACATGTAGCTATCTTGGAGTGTGGATCATCCCTTTCTGAGTCTCTATATGTTGAAGCATTAAAAAGGCTACTTTTACTTTTATTTCAGATCTGAGTAGTACAGTTAGTATGTGTCTTTATTGCATAAACTGTTATACATTGAACACAAATTTGTATAAAGCACTACATGTGTAATTGACATGACCCTGGTAACATTATGGAACATTACAGGATCTTCTCAAAAAATTAGCATATTGTGATAAAGTTCATTATTTTCTGTAATGTACTGATAAACATTAGACTTTCATATATTTTAGATTCAAATACACACAACTGAAGTAGTTCAAGCCTTTTATTGTTTTAATATTGATGATTTTGGCATACAGCTCATGAAAACCCAAATTTCCTATCTCAAAAAATTAGCATATTTCATCCGACCAATAAAAGAAAAATGTTTTTAAAACAAAAAAAGTCAACCTTCAAATAATTATGTTCAGTTATGCACTCAATACTTGGTCGGGAATCCTTTTGCAGAAATGACTGCTTTAATGCGGCGTGGCATGGAGGCAATCAGCCTGTGGCACTGCTCAGGTGTTATGGAGGCCCAGGATGCTTCAATAGCGGCCTTAAGCTCATCCAGAGTGTTGGGTCTTGCGTCTCTCAACTTTCTCTTTACAATATCCCACAGATTCTCTATGGGGTTCAGGTCAGGAGAGTTGGCAGGCCAATTGAGCACAGTAATAACATGGTCAGTAAACCATTTACCAGTGGTTTTGGCACTGTGAGCAGGTGCCAGGGCATGCTGAAAAATGAAATCTTCATCTCCATAAAGCTTTTCAGCAGATGGAATCATGAACCCACTTTTGAACCAGAAACAGCGGCAGAAGCGCCTGACCTGGGCTACAGAGAAGCAGCACTGGACTGTTGCTCAGTGGTCCAAAGTACTTTTTTCGGATGAAAGCAACTTTTACATGTCATTCGGTAATCAAGGTGCCAGAGTTTGGAGGAAGTCTGGGGAGAGGGAAATGCCAAAATGCCTGATGTCCAGTGTCAAGTACCCACAGTCAATGATGGTCTGGGGTGCCATGTCAGCTGCTGGTGATGGTCCACTGTGTTTTATCAAGGGCAGGGTCAATGCAGCTAGCTATCAGGAGATTTTGGAGCACTTCATGCTTCCATCTGCTGAAAAGCTTTATGGAGATAAAGATTTCATTTTTCAGCACGCCCTGGCACCTGCTCATAAACTGTTGAAGCTGTCTGCAGCCAGATTTGCTGTGTAAACTATCTAAACTTTAGATAAGATATATAGACAAGTTACTTGTTATAGTTATTTTTTCATCTCGGATCCGCTTTAAGGTATTTTGCTGAAGGACCCCTCATATATGCAGGCTTGCTGAACAAGAAAAGCCTAGATTTGAACCCAGGTCGCCTGTGTCAGAGGCAGAGCCCTCAACCAGTACACTATCTAGCCACATATCATCATGTAAAGCAAATTGCCCCCCCCCCCCCCCCCCCCATTCTATTTCCCCATAAATCCTAGGTTGTGCAGTCCAGTTACTAGCCTAAAGGTTAAGATTAACATGACATTCTGCATGGGAAGTTTTTACAGACGGCCGTTTGGTATGCGTGATTGCCTCTCGCGATACTGGTCCTTTAAATGGAATCAAGGCCCTTGTATCTTACATTTTGAGCCTCAGTAGATGCCACATGCTAGCCCTCATCTACTTTTGCTGAAGAACCTACAGAAAAACGTAAGATAAATGGACCTCAAGGAAGACCAGGGCTATCATCACTAAGTAAAAGTTATTAGATTTGTAGCCATTATATGTGCTTCAGTCAAGAGGCACAGCTATGATCCCTCCCACCTTATAGCATGCAGAAGATGTCAGCATTATGTAACTACACTAACTACAATAATCCCCAGGATGTACTCACCATATCTCCCTTATAATAAATGCAACCACCATTTCCCACATATCAAAGAAAGAGACATTGTTTACCGCATATGCAAGTTTCCTCCTCACAATGCACAGTTGGTGCAAAAAGGCTAATTATTACTTGCCCCCTTCCCACCCCCACCTGCATTCTCTGCAGTTCAGTGATGTACTCTCAACCACTGCAATTTGTCATGTAGCTTAGTCATGTGACTGAGTACATGACCTGCACCAGGACCAATTGAACAATTTCTGAACTACTGTACAGGCGCAGGTTACTGTGTAGTGTTCAGTGCACACCTGTGCAAACTGCAAAGCACAATGGAAAAACAGCATATAGTGACTTTGGCTTGGTGGTAAGGGACAGATACTGCCAGCCCTGCAGCACTAGCAGCCTCTAGGCATGCTCCAGGGCTTATTGAGATATCCTGCCTTGCAGATTCATAAGCCAAACTTTGAATGATCTCATGGTTCTACCTTCTTCTGTTCTGACTCTTCCAAGGCTTGGATTATCTACATAGTTTACAATCATTGTGTGAATCGGAAGTACTCATGTGGCAAACACACTGTGCTGTAGCTGCATTATTATTGGGGTATCACCTGGGGTGTCTCCCTCTGCCTAGATATTTTGGCTAGTAGAGCTCCAAATTGATCTCTGGATTCATACCATCCCTGTTTGGTAAATAACAATTTACGGTTAGCGTTATCTACCAAAATGTGTTCATACTCTGCAAGTTTGCGTTTATATTCTTGCTTCGCACTAAATGTAGGAGAAGTAGTATAGGCTTATTCTGCATTTGCCAGACCAGTTTTTGCAGTGCAGAAACTGCTTTGCAATTCTTGATTTCTTGACAAAAGATATTTTTAAGGTATAGCTTTGCCACGCTCCAAATTGAAGCATAAGATACTTCGTCCCCCTGGGCATCAATGTACTTCCGCAATAGCTGTTCCATAGAAATAATGGGTAGAATTTTTGTTATCCAAAAAATATTTAACTTCCAAAGATCAGCTCAAGGTGGAAATAACCAGGAAAAAGTAGCTTTACATGGTGAATGATCTGACAACACCGCAAGGAGATACTCTACAGATTTACAATTAGGTAATAGAGAGTCACTAGCAAGAATATAGTCTATACGCGAACGGGAGTGAAGCGACGATGAATAACAGGAGTACATTGATGCCCCAGAAAACACTGCATGCCAAACATCAGTTACAGCTACTATCTGAAGCATTTGTAATAGTTTAGTTGGTGCTAAAGAAGCACTAGCATTAGGATATTTGTCTAAGGCAGGGAACAGTACATAATTGAAGTCTCCTAGCCATAAAGCTGGCAACTATGGAAATTGAGCCATATATGAAAGTGCTCTTTTAACAATATCATACTGTAAGGGTGTAGGAATATATATATTGCTAGTATGAGAATCTGCACATTATAAAGAACACATCTCAGAAAAATAAATCTACCATCACTATCTGTTATACTTTCACAATATTGATAATGGGCTCTACGTGTTATAGGAATAGAAACTCCACGAGACTGAGAGGAGAACATAGAGTGATAAGTCCACCCTATCCAGGGTCTAGAGATGGCTCTTATTAGCGTATTATCTAAATGTGTTTCCTTGAGGACTATTACATCCACTGCATACTTTCTCAAGGTTTTGAGAATCACAGATCTCTTAATCTTATCCCTTATTCCCCGCACATTCCATGTTACAAATGAAACTTTAGCTTCCATAACTTGATTTCAGTACAGAATACCCCCCCCCCCCCTCCAACCCCCAATACCCTCTCCCCTAACTCCCAATACCCTCTCCCCTCACAGAAAACATAGCAGATAACAGGCTTAAAACACAGAACTAAATGAACACCCAGCTCCTTGCCAATGAAATGTGGCCGGAGCATACATCCCATACAAATACAAACTCTGAGGTGGTGACCCATGTATGACAGTCAAATTCCTCGGGGTGGGGGGTTCCAACAAGTTCCAAGGCCGGCATAAATTGAACAGGGTAGTCCAGCTCCGCTCTGGTATAATAAGAGGATTGTCCTGCCATGATTCATGTACACGTATAATCAGCAGGATTATAGCTGAGTTTAAATGAAGGAGGTTGTATTAGACTGCAGGCAGAATGTTCAAGTACAAACAAATGCACCGGAGTGAGAGTTATATGGCAGGATTAACTCTTGGTGCATTAACTGGTGAGAATGAAATTTCATGTGAGAGATATCGTAAGGAAACAAGATAGTCTTTGTAGACATGAGAAGAAAAAGGGCCCCTAGGAGGCTTGCTGGGGCGTTGCCACTGGTTGCGTATCAAGCCAGGAGAATGCTTCAGAGGCTGTAGTGAAGAAATGCGGTTTCCCTTCAGCAACAACCCGCAGGCGGGCGGGAAACAGCATAGCATATTGTATTCCACGTTGTCGCAGATTACGCTTCACATCAATGAAACTAGCACGCATTTTCTGGGTTTCAACACCAACATCAGGGAATATAGAGACAGTTACATTTTCCACTTGTATGTCACCCTTTTCGCATGCTAAACGTAGCACGATATCACGATCTCTGAAGTGTAAGAGTCGCCCGATGAATGTGCGTGGCCTAATTCCTACAGGCTGAGGCCTAGAGGGCATCCGATGGGCCCTTTCTACAGAGAAGCATGTTGTAAAAGCCTCACGGCCAAAGTGGGTGATAAGGAATTGTTCGCATTTAGAGTTTTAATCGTTTTTTTGATGTATGTTCTATTCTTTAACATCTCACTTTGCAGTGTATTGAGATATTTGTTCTCCTCCGTACTGCTATCTTTTTGTAAAATTCCCTTTTTTTTTTTTTTTAACTTGTTTTTAAACAAACATTCGCTGCATGATTGCGGAGTGCAATTATGATGAGCTTGAGTTTTCATCAAAGTCCTTATCGCATTGAAACTTTACTTTTTGCCTGATTTGATATTTTTGAGAAATTATAATGGATTAACGCAAGGTTCACATTTTTCACAAAAGTTAGAACTTTCTTGAAAATGCATTTCCTCATGTCCATTTGGTGAAAACCTGTTCTTGCATGCTTGCCCATATACTGTATTTTCGTGCATATCTATTCAAATCTGTTTTCTCATGTCCATAGACATTTGATAAAAGACCGTTTTCTCTTGCCCACATTTTCATGAGAATTCTTATGTTTTGCCTCAACCATATCTTTTTTTTACAAATATTTTTGTGTGTGAAAATATCAGAATGAAAATGGACATATTAGTTCATTAAACAAGAGGGCTGTCTGTTATGGGGATCGCCTTGTTTTTGCCTTCAGAAACCATGAGAACCTGATTAAATACAACATTATTATTATTTAGTAAATATGTAGCACTGACATCTTCCAGGTGATGCATTAAATCATGTTAGTGTTTCTGAAAACTCCTAGCAAGGCAGCAAACTGCTTATACTGTAGTTGTCCTGTGGGAATAGAAATACACTTTCACATGTTTATTGATCTTGCCTCAGCATTGCTGCAGAATCAGGCTGATGTGTTTTTATTAGTGTGTTCTGTGGATTTCTCTTTTTTTTTCATCTAAGGAAACCAGTCAGACTGCAAGCATATTAATAAGCGGCTTTTTGTTCCTGTGCGATAATAGCTTGCTAATCACTGCGAGGTCTGATTTCCTAGGACCAGTTTTGTAATTGTCTAACAATGCTGGCAGAGCTATTAGTGACAAATGAAGGCACATGTAACGCAGTAGAATCCCCACCTAATTCCCCCTGACCTGTGAGTGTGCTTAGAGGAGCTCATTGAGAACACTAGACTGAACGGAGAACTGTGTATGTCTAATAAATTCCTTCAGCCAATGATGAGCTCTGAATCTTCAATGAGGCTCTCTTGGCAGGCATGCTGGTTGATTTTAATAAAAATAGCCGCTTTCAGCAGAGCGAGTTCAGGATGCCAAATTTACAGCTGCCTTGCACGATTACTCTTAAAACTCCTTCAGGGCTAATTAGAACCAGTGAGCAAATGAAGTATATCGATTGCAGTTCTGTTGAAATAACCCCCTTCTTTTCCCCTTTTATTTTGTTTCTTGGAGAAATAAATGTAATTCTTTTCAGTGTGCCCTTCTCAAAGTGGTGTCTTTTCTTTTCAGCCATAACACAAAGACCACGTCATGGCTGGATCCTCGGCTAGCAAAGAAAGCGAAACCCCCAGAAGAGTGCAAAGAGAATGGTAAGTTGTCACGGTTCCTTCTGGAAAGGGTCCTGTTAACCTCTTCAGCACACAGCCTGCATGATATAAATGTTTAAACATGTTAATGAGCAGCTCAGGAAGGCATCGCTTTGGAAGAAGTCCATTTGTTGTATGGGGAAGGCAGTCATATGCCCGCTCTGGCATCCTGGCTTTTTCTTTTCTTTTCTTTTTTTTTTTTGTGCTCCTCCCCTCATGCTTGTATTCCCAGTCAAGGTTTACAACAAACATAGTTTTATTTTGTCTGAGACGTTAGTCTGTCAGACCCTCCACATCCGCCTCGGACGGGATTTGTATGTAGTAACAGGAGGACTTGGTTCTTTCAAAGAAGATGCAATGCAAGGGGGACCAACAGGACCATTTCAAAGGATAATGATTATCATATCATGTAACTTTAAAGGTAAAGACTCTTTAATCGCATCCTGTTACATGTTTTTAGCAACAGATTAGCTGCAAGGGTTCTTGTGTTAGGATTTTGGTATGTCTAAAAGGTCAAAGAAAAGGCCGAGGAAAATGCATTGTGGCTTGTGATGTGTTAACACTTTGGAGAAGGTGCTTGAAGAAGTCTAGCTCGGTTAATGGACAGAGAAGGTTTTTGTATGCACCATATATATCTCATATAGCTCCTTATGAAGGACGTCATTGTTTCATGAATAATGCAAAAATGCACGGGATCTTACAAAGCTATGCGTACGACGATGTAGCCGTCTGCCCACAACACCTGTAACCGGTACACCTGTGTGCTATAATCATACTGCAGCTAAAGTAATAGCACAGATTGCTGGTTTCGCAGCTAAAAATGTCAACTTAGGAGCCATTTTCACAGTTGGTTACAGCTCAGCATATTTTGTTTAAGAATCATTATGCTCGTTAGAAGACGATGCAGCTTTGCTTGTATGCAGAAGAGACCATCTGATGATCCCATTTATCAGTTAACCTTCAAGTTGGTGGAGCCAGGAACAAATCCGAGACATTTCTGCTATGCTCACTAGAGGGGTTTCTTTTAACTCATTGCAAGTGCATTGTGGTAGTGTAGTGTTCACACAGCTCAGTTTCACATGGCTTTTTTATATCAATGCATTATTTACTTAGCTAATTGAGGAGTGCTGGTATGTTAACCATAACAACCACACAGGTGCCAGTAGATTACAGTTTAGAGAAATCAGAACAATGAGGGTGACCTGTGATTGGTTGATATACTTTGCATACTGTTGCTTTTCTTTACAATTCCAGACATGTGGAATAGGAGAAATGGTAAAGATATGTTGTCTTGTGGGGTTCTACTGTATACTACATTGTGAGGACTTGTAAAATGCTTCTTATGCTCATAGACACTGCAGAGGAATGTAAGGGTACAGTGAGGGGCATCAGATTATAATTGTGGCTATTTTAGAACATTACACCAATGACTGCAGGAGAGTTTACAACAGATTTTGTGCTGATGGTTATATACATCACATCTTAATGCAGTCCATTTATAAGTGAGATGTGACAAGAAGACCGCATGCAAATAAAGCTGTGCTTAGTCATTAATTGAAGAAGAAATGGATCCATTCATAACTTTAATGCAGGTATTTACTCAGAAATAATGATGGTGTCTGTTCCAGGGCATTTGCATTGATATTCCATTTGCACTTTGCTGCATCTGCTGAAGCAATAATTGCATTTAATTGCAAGCCAGATTGATTTATACCTGTAACCACTTTGAACAGTTTCACAGAAATTACTTTTTATAATTTAATGGCTTGAAAAAGCTTGTGGCATGCCAGCAGTAAAACACGCCATCCTGCTGCTATATGTACCTGTTTACTAAGTGCTGTGAGGCCTAAGCAGCTGTTTAAGTGAAAGTTGATGTAATTTATGTGTAGGATTCTATTTCTCATCTCCAAAATGTGGGCGTGTGAAGGAGGCTCCAGTGGTCACCTGCTTTACAGTATAGGCATGTATATCAAGATTGCATATCTCTGTGCTATAATGATAGGCTCTTCACATTTTATTCACCTATAACAAAACCATCACTGCTTCCTGTGGTTGGACAGTTTTGGATATATCTACAGTAATATATTTAGGGATGTTCAGATCCTCCCGTTAATATGTACTAGTACTGAAGATTAATATAGGAGGGAAGCCAGGTGAAGGACCATTTTAACCCTGAAGTTAAATGACAGCTGCAGTTAGAAATATATGGAGGCTGCCATATTTATTTCCTGCTGGTGTATTTGGCTGCAATAATGTCTAAATAACACCAGAAACAAGTATGTAGCTATTCTTGTCATATCTAGTCATACCTGATGTGCTGCATGCTTGTTCAGGGTCTATGGCTAAAAATATTAGAGGCAGAGGATCAGCATGACTGTCGGGCAATTGGTATTGCTTAAAAGGAAAAATAAATATGGCAGCCTTCATATCACTCTCACTTCAGTTGTCCTTTAACATGGAGTCATTGCAGACATGTCATGTGTTAAGTTAATATTGAGGTTGCAGGTGGAGTGAAGAGGGGGCTGGATTTAAGTTTAAGGCTTGGAAGATGTGTTAACCTATTGATATGTTGTGTGGGCATAACTCCCAACTTTACCATTTACTGGTTTGCATTCATATACAAAGTCAGTGGCATGCAGGATCAATCACCGATCATGGTGTTCAATTTGACAATCTATAAGGTGCAGTCAGGCAGATCACTACTTAATAAGTATGGAAGTTAGTGTGGAAAAGCTTCTAAAGTAGGGACTGACCGTATTATGAGAGTAGCTTGTCTCCACTTTTCTAAATGTGGTGCTTGGCCTACTTGCACAAGTGTCCTTATTCCTGCAGCAATAGAAGAGAGAGCTCCAATCATGTAATACCGTTTAATAAAAAGTACCTAATAGGCGCAATATATTGCACATACAAGATTAAAATAAGAATGATGCTTGTCTCATAACAATGATTGTCCTCCAACACAGGTGCCCCCCTCATTAGCGTGGTCCCTACCATTAACTGCAGGGCAGGGGTGTAACAATAGACCCTGTAAGGGATGCAGCTGCAGGGGCCCCATGGGAGGAGAAGTTTCTTTTCCCTGTTCTGAGAGATTGACAACTAAAAAAAATGTTATGCTCTCTGCACAATTGTTCTAATGACTGCATCTGCTCAGCCACTGATAAGGAATCATACAAAGTTTTGTAGGCAAAGATTTGTAGACATTCCCTATTTGGTGTGCAGTAGGCTCTTGTGTACAGTGCCCAGCCCTCAACCTCTCTACCCCTCCCCAGGTGCTCTTTACTGTAGTGATGCTGGAGAAGTCTGCAGAGCCAGTTCTGCTCCATCAGAGATGGACAGAGTGAGTAATAAAGTTGTTGTAATAAGCTGAGGCTGGGAGCACACTCATCTGTCGCTATACTGTAAGCGTTTTCTGCACACCATGTGTGTCTGTGTGTGAAAACATGCACGTTTTATTAGAGAAGCTAATGTAATTGATAGAGACAATGTGTGCAGTGCTTTACTGCTGTCAGTGTTAATCTGCTTGGGTGAAACACATTCAAGTGTGCTCTAGCCAAGTGAATAACTTTGTTTCTCAGTTTAGCTGTGCAAAAAATGAGGGGGGCCCAAAGTTTTGCAGGGGACCCAGGGATTTTTAGTTATGCTCCTGCTACAGGGGCACCGTCTTTGCCAGATCCATAGGCCGTGGCATTAATCCATGCCATGCACTGATAAGGGTCAACCAATCTGAAACAATCTGCATGTTGGATTGTTGTGGCTCTGTGCAATTAACAAACTGACACATCATTGCATTCCAGTGGTTCTGAAGGTGTGGTAAGCTTACAGAGACAACAAAGGATGATTTGCATATTCAGCAGTGATGCATTGTGGGAAACAGCATATGATCACTCTAACCGGAATTATTACAGATACCTCTTTTTTAAGAAGGCAAACGTTTTCTTTGCTGAACATTTTAGTAAGAGGGCTTTTTGGTTCTTTGTAGCCCCTTACACATTCCAATGAATTCTGAATCGCCATGAACGAATGTAACATAGACTCTATGTAACATAGACTCAGTTAGCCCTTCAGCCTCTCGTGTGAAGGAGGACTAGGACTGTTCAAGGGAGATCCGAGCATTGTATTGTACATGCCACAAACAAATCTGCCTGCATATGGTGGTCTTTTGCTGCATAAGTGGAGAATAACATTAGTTCCTATAACCTATCTCCGTTTGAGAGAAAATGTAGCGTTTTTCCAATAAAACTGCTGGACGTGCAGTCATTTTTGATTGAACAATAACAGGCTTTATTTGAGCTTTTCTTGTACAAGAAATGTTACATTTTTCCTGCAGTGTTCCATGAAATAAGCTGGCAATATCTCCAAACATATGTCATACAGAGTATACACAGCAGTACAGAATATGGATGAATATGACATTCTGAAATACGTAGGTTTGTTTCAAATGCACCGAGTTCTGATAAGCTTCTGAAAGTTGTGGTTTTGATGTAAAACATGACACATGACAAAGAACAGTTCTGTTAAAGGTCAGCTGTTGCAAAATTTGCAAATCCTTCCCGATGGCAAAATGATTCATTTCAAACTTGCATTTTCAACAGGATTTTTATGTTTGTCCATGTATCTAAATTGATGGTTTCTCATTGGCATGACAACACTAAGAGTCACTGGACCAATGTATACTTGGCTAGGACTTTCTGTTGCTCTTAATAGATGTTTCTATATTTTGCCATATGTTTACATACGCTAACTTTATCTTATTAACTACAGGTGGTCTCCTACTTACAAACAGGTTCCAGTCCTGAAGATAGTTTTTTGTAAATTGAGGCATGTGTTATACATAGTGGTATCTTCCAAAGCAGATAAAAGCAGCACCCAAATGACCCGTTTTCAAGCATGTTATGGATCAGAATCGAGTACCAACAGGTTCAAATATCAGCATTACACTAAGGATCCAGCACCACTTTGTAAAAATGTTCTTTATTGTAACAAAGGTAAAACATGAACATGTAAAAAGGTGGTAGAGAAAGAAATAAGGAAATGCTTTAGGTTGCCTTACCAGATCTCTAAGTACGCACCCCTTTGGGGACATCCGGGCTTTCAGGCTAGCATGTCGCACGAGGGGTTCGGAATATGGGCAGATAGAGGTATCAGACAAATGGGACATCTCTTTAACTTATCTGAGGGAAAATGGAAAACCTTTGGGGAATTAAGGTCAGAATTTAATCTACCTAAGCACCACTTCTTATACTACGCACAAGTGAAATCACATGCAACAGCACTGGTGAAAAACTTGACAAGAGAACAGAAACCAAATAGCTTTGATACCTTTTTGGCTCCAGGACCAAACAGACTCCCCCTGTCAATAACACAAGCAACTCTGCTAAAACAACAGCAAGAACAGTGTGCGATAAACAATCTAAAAGCCTGGCACAAAGATATTCTGGACCCAGATTTGCTAGCACAAATTATAGATGGAAATAATCTTTATAGACAGATAATAAACAACGAAAACTGGAGAGACTCTCACTTCAGATTAGTTCATAGGACAAAATATGCCTTTAACATCCGATACAAAACCCCTCCACCTAATTACTCACCATGTTGCCCAAAGTGCCAAACACCGCAAGCTTCTCTTTTCCACTGTATGTGGGAATGTAAACCCATTAGATTGTACTGGAGTCAGGTTCAGAAATACATTAAGCAAATCTGCAACAGAGATATAGCAACCACACCGCAACTCTGTCTATTCCACTATGAAAGTGAAGTCCAACAACCCACAGCAGAAGTAACACAATTGAATGTAAAGCAGAAAACACCTCTACTGGGACACTTAATTCTTGCAGCAAGCAAAAAAGTAATCTACAATAAGTGGATCTACCCAAGCAATCCAACTGTTTGGGACATAGAGCAAGAGCTAATACAACTATTCAATATGGACAGACTGGATGCAGTGACACATAAGGAAAAAAACAACAAAAACGTTCTTCAAAAAATGGGCTAAATGTAAGGCTTGGTGGTGTATTCTCCACAGTCAGCATGCAACGCATGAGCTGACGTGGAGGAGGTACACACACTAGCACCAGGAAACAGGCTATCCCTAGTATAGTGGAGGGGAGGACTGACTCCAATAGGAGATTGTGGCGCACAGAGCCGGTGCAGATCTGACAGCCACAAACAATGCTTTCGTATAACGTCTCAGCGCAAAGAAGCGCTGAGCGCACAAACCAGAACTGAGGAGATCAGGACAGGTAGACAGAATGAACGCTTGCTAGCTAGCGGCTACTTAGCGACAGCAAGCGTCCAAAACCAGACAGACTGGAATGAGGCAGCCAATGCGATGCGGCGATGGCGTGCCTCACAAAGACAGGACAGGACAGTCAGAAAATAGCAGGATTAAGATAGATGAACGTAACACAGATAAATATACAATAAGTATGTTTTCCTAGCGTATTACAATTACAGCTATCAATGAAACTATTTGTAACTTCTGACTAACATATGTATATATCGGCAATGAACCAATATATGACATAAGCAGGAACGCTGACTAGGACTGGAGTAATACAGGGGACAGGACTCAGAAGGATTCGCTATCTCTTCGCAGAGATGAACGCAATCCACAAACGGTAACAGAACAGGATTCAGAAGGATTCGTTATCTCTTCGCAGAGATGAACGCAATCCACAAACGGTAACAGAACAGGATTCAGAAGGATTCGTTATCTCTTCGCAGAGATGAACGCAATCCACAAACAGTAACAGAACAGGATTCAGAAGGATTCGTTATCTCTTCGCAGAGATGAACGCAATCCACAAACAGAACCAGGAGCAGGGTAACTACCTCAGCACGGGTGGTCACGGTACGCGCAACCTACCAAAACGTGCTGGAAAGCTGACTAACTGCACACAGGATATAAACAGTTCGTGTACGTATACATCAGCGACACTGATGTATTAACGTAACACAAATACAAGGAAAATAATAAACGTGCTGGTATGCATATATATTGGCAATGAACCAATATATGATGCAAAGACCAGCAAAGTATCTTTATAACAAGAAACACGATCGGGGGCTAAAGCGACAGCAAGACAGGCTTAGGCTGAAGCTATGAAAACCCAAGGAAACCCTGCAGGAAGCAGATCTTTATACTGAGGTCATCCAATGGGAGCAGACATGCAGATTCCCACACAGGTGAATGATAATCAGTCACAAGCTGACAGCAGGGAAAGACAGACAAACCTATGCAGCTTGCATGGAAAGACATCAGAACTGCCTGAGCTGCAGCACTACTTCCAGCAATAGCTGCTGCAGCAGCGATCATTACACTAAATTTATTGAACATACCTACTCCAAGGAAGAGATACAAGACATAGTTACACCTTTTAAATATACAGAATGGTATGCCACAATGGACTTATTGGGAAAATTGGGCAAACTGAAGCTATCCTTGACAGGGTGCCAGGGATGTGGCAGGGCCTAAAGTTAATAAATGCGTCTCTTTTTCCCATAATGATTGACAGATCTTTGGAAATAAAAAGGCCTAAATGCGACAAGAAGCGTTTGAGGTTGGAACAGCAGACAACAGAGGGTGGGGGAGGGGTCAGGGGAGGGGGGTTAGTTGGGGGGGGAGAGGAAAATTAAAAGGAAGAGGTATAATGATATTGTATTTAACATTGCTGAATTGTAGTGAAATGTAATAATGGGTCCCGTTTCGGGAGGTTTGGAAACCCATTGACCCATTAATGATACGTAATGGCATGTTGATAATAATGCACCAAAAAAAGGTGGTAGAGTGGCTACGGCTCTCAGTTTCGGGACACTGCCCTTGTTTACACCACACAGCTTAATCATCATAGCAAACAATGCACATATAGAAATCATCAGCCAATCAGACCACACAAAAAATTGGACCGGATGAGGAACTGCAGGAAAAACAGGTACTGAGGACCACCCCTCAATCATGATTTATATATTTAAAAGAAAAATCTCACTCTCCCCCTCCCCCCACCGTTTGTCCTCACACAAATCTGCTATTCATGCTAAAAATCAAGTGACACTGCTCCACGTCGGTTGGCATGAATGGCTGGGGGTGGAGATAGCAGGGGATCACGCACGCCGATGTGTGCACATCCCCACTTGAATGCGATCACCGCTAGGGACTGTTAGACTGCGAAACCGCCATCTAATAACATTGTACAGCGCTGCAATCTAAGGCATCACTGTACTGGAGACAGCCGCGTGACAAGGCTGTCCCCCTGGAGGGCAGAAAAGTGATCCGTTGTCATAGGCTGAAGCCTGGCTGGCGGGGGAGGGAGGATTTAAAAAAATAAAATAAATACGAAAATTGATTTAAATGAATACTAAAAAATAAATAAACAAGGCAGGAGGAATCAGACCCCACCAACAGAATGCTCTGTTGGTGGGCAGAAAAGGGGGGAAAATCGCTTGTGTGTTGAGTTGTACGGCCGTGCAGTGAGCCCTTAAAGCTGCAGTGGCCTATTTTGTAAAAAATGGCCTGGTCACTGGGGGGGGGGGGATGTAAGGCAGCGGTCCTCAAGAGGTTAAGCTGCGCTGCTTTAGCAGACATGCCCCTACACTGGCAGGGAATGAGACATTTGTGCTCTATGTCTCCCACAAAAAAGACTGTCCAGCCAGGCCACTAGTATGCTGCAAGGGCCCTCCTAGACTGAGGATCCCCAAACTTTTTAGGTCAAGGGCCAGTTCAACATATTTCAGACTGCTCGGGGGCCAGAACATACATAAAATGTTGAAAAACATTACATTGAATCTAGCTATTGATTCCCCCCAATCATGCAAAGAGGAGAACTCCCAGCAGCAGTCATTCAGTCATGCGGCGCCTGAAGAACGTCTTTGTGCATCAGACGGTGAAGCATACTAAGGTGACAACCGTCCAATTAAAGTGGTATGAAACCCAGCATTTCTTCTTTGCTCCAAAAGATTATTTACAGCATATTATATACTACCACCATTTTTTTTTTACTAGAACAGCATTCAACTAGTTAAACACAGGACTTGCAAGCTCCCTGCAGGGAAAGCTGGATGCATCTGAACATGAGATAACATTATCTTGTGTTTACTTAATCGTATCAAGTGAGGAACGTAACATACTCTAGCAATTCAGACACTCCAGAACACAGACAGATACTCAGAAAGCATTTCTGGCTGCACACATTACAATATGAATACACTAGTTATGAATAAAATGCAATGTCAGCTCTCGGAGCAAAAAAAATGTACTTTGGAAACTTGTAATTTCTAAATGAATAATAATACTTCCAGGCATCCTCTCACCCCCACTGTGTACCCTTGCTGTGTTCTACACCTTGGATTAAAAAGGTACCTCATTTTTGCTGCTCTTTTCTTCCTCATAAGCAAGTGTATGCTTCTGAGAGCACGTTTTTAGCACAGTGTACTGGATCCGGTGCACCCAATGTCTTCTGCCCTCATCTAGTGCCAGCCTTTTTTCTTCTCTACATTGCGAATAATAATACTTATGCGCAAAAGCAAATATGATAACTGTATGGGATATAAAAAGTAGGAAAACATGTTTTTATTGAATATTATGTTTTATACCGCTTTAAACAGCAGTGTCACCTGATGCAGAATTGGATTGGAAGCCAGCGAATGACTCTCGCTGGTTTCTACAGTATGTGGGTGGATGGGTCGTGCCAGCACTGCTATTCTATATGCGTGCTGCTGACATTTAAAGGTGCAGTGGGCCACATCTATAAGTTATACATTTTGTATTTGGAGGGCCAGTGAAAAAGCCTCAGCGGGCCGCATTCAGCCCGCAGGCCATAGTTTGAGGGCCACTGTCCTAGACAATGAAGCACCATCTTGAAGTCCTGTGTGAAGTTGTAAATGTGGCTTTCGGGAACTATGTGAGTATGGGGAGATTTGGGGTTGGAGGACTATTCTTTGCTTTAGGTGAATATTGGTATCAAGGGAGATGCAATATGGTCAGAGAAACCTGTGTGAGGCTATAGACTTGGGTTGTATGTGCTGTATGTACTTTATTTCTACAGCGGAAAATGTGTATAACCACCTAAAAGCAACTATCAGACAATTCTAAGAGAAATGTAAGGCAATCATTTTAGCTGCTTTTAGATGGGAATTCTTCTGTTGATACTTGAATGATGATCCATCATTTATATAGGACAGTGCTGTGATAAATGCACTTGATGCATTGTTTGTCATTTAGGTTGTAAAGCTCAAATAAAGTATTCGGACAGGACGTTGAAGTTGTTATCCTAAATGTTCTAAATGCGTTCATTACGCTTTCTGGTGTACTCATCTACCGTCTTCATCAAAATGTTTTCCTCCTTATTTTGACACAGACAATTTACTTTAAATCGGTAGAAGGATGTTTTTACAGAGAATGTTTTATTAGTGTGTTTCATTGCTGTGTATGAAATAATAAATAATTCAGTGCAGGATGACAAAATAGGCATTTGTAGGTCAGTACATTGTAAGAATCGTTTACATCTCTGTAATCTTTTGATTTAATTTTTTTTTCCAACATAATTCAAGCATGAAGCATAGCATTTGACCTATGTTTTTTCATACAAACGTGAAGGAGTACAGCCATTAATTTCAACAGAGCCGGGAAGGGGTGTTGAGTCTCACCCACTGTAGCCAGAAAAATGAGAGCTGGAAAGGGGGGAACTAAATTTTGAATGACCAATTTGTCACTGAGAGGCCAAAAGTAGCCTGGCTAACACACTTCTATCTCTAGACAAAACAAGACAAATAAGTTATATTGCGCTTTTCTCGTGGTGTACTCAAAGCGCCAAAGCTGCTGCCTCTAGGACGCGCTCAGTAGGCAGCAGCAGTGTTTGGGAGTCTTGCCCAAGGTCTTCTTGGTGCTGGCTTACTGAACACGAAGATCCAAGATTCAAACCCAAGTCCCCTGTGTCAGAGGCAGAGCCCTTAACCACTACACTATTCCGCCACTCTAAACAACCAACAATAAAGTGTTCCACCAGCCACCAGTATATGTAAAGTTATTTTTATTAGTCAGTGAAAAATTATTTGCAAAATCTCAAAATCAGTCAACAATACAATTAAAATAACAGCGCTGTTAAATCTACCACACCATCTCACTCATCTACCACACGTCAGCCAATCAGTCAATCAAGCATGTTGGCCTCCTTTCACACCGTCCATTGCATCATGGTGCAATCGATAATTTAACCAGATTAAAGTGCGATGCAATTATATTTCAATGGCTTATTCACACTGGCATTTTTGAGGTGTGGTGTAACGCCTTCCATGGGGATAATGCACTACATAAAGTGTGGAACCTAGAAAAGAGCACAGTGTATGGTGCAAGTCACTCAGTTGTATGCTGCACAGTATATGTTAACATCCTGTCCTTGTATCGCATTAAAAATGCATCACTGCCTTGCGATCCGATGTTTCTGGATGCACAATGGAATGGGACATACAGTAGTATGAATGTAGCCTTTAGGTACTGCTGGGCTTGCTTTTGTTTATAAGCAATGGGCTGGGAAGATAACATTTTAAGGCTGCAAGACAACCAGGCATCTAGTAGGGATGGTCTGTGTGATGCAATTTCATCCAAATGTTTCTAATTTTATACAAATGTATTTAGTTTGAAAAAGAACCAGTCAAATGCTGCAGATTTGTATAAACTTAGCAAACAGATGCATCAAACCAGAATTATTTGCATCTCATTAAGCAATTGTAACATCTATACTGTTTTGGAGGGGCAGAAATAACCAGCTTCATGTGTTGCAGAAGAGGTACGGACGGTAACATTTCTAACCTCCTCCTGAAAAACTGGTTGCAAATATTTTTCTTGATCATTTTGAAGGAAAAGATATCCATATGAAGGAACTCCTTAAAGGACATCTGAAGTGAGAGGGATATGGAGGCTGCCATATTTATTTCCTTGTACTAGAACAGTTGCCTGGCTGACCTACTGAACCTCTGCCTCTAATACTTTTAGCCATAGTCCCTGAACAAGCATATAGCAGATCAGTTGTTACTGACATTATTGTCAGATCTGACAAGATTAGCTGTATGCTTGTTTCCGGTGTTATTTAGACACTACTGAAGCAAAGTAGATCAGCAGGGCTGCCATGCAACTGGTATAGTTTAAAAGGAAATAATTATGACAGCCTCCATATCCCTCTCACTTCAGTTGGCGTGCTCAGGCGACATATATAGGAAGTGTGAGGGCCCGTTTCCACTAGAGCGAATCTGCATGCATTTCCTGCATGCAGATTCACATAGACAATACCAGTGGATGGGACTGTTTCCACCTGTGCGGGATTCTGTGCGGTTTGTCGTGCAGAAAACATCTGCACGGCAGACCCATCAGAATTCGCATGCCGCACACCCGCACACGATTCGTTGGTAATGTAACTAAATAGGAAAACCGCAAGCATTCTAGTCTTGCATTTTTCCCCGGCGTTTACGCATGCGTTTCCGCTTAAAAACCCATGTCAATGCTTGCTGGCATTGACATGGTTAAAATCGCATTGTGCAAACCGCGAGCGATTCCACGTGAAAATCTGCATAGAAACGGCAACGCAACCGCACGCAACAGTGGCTGTAAAAACGGACTGTTTTCCAGGATCCAGATGGCTCCACAAAAAATGCAGATGTGAACCGGGCCATAAAGTACATACCATATTACAGAGACCCATACAATCTTACCCCAGCCATGGCCCAGCAGGCAGCCCATACATTCTTACCCCAGCCATGACCAGCAGCCCAAACAGCAGACAAAAGAGCCCTTTCCCTGAGTATTTATTTCTATAGACTCCTCCCCCTTTATCCACCTCCTGAGAGTCAGAATGTCCCTGAAAGAGAAACTTCTGGCACTAAAGGTGCGTACACATGCACTATTGTAACAAACGACGGGTCTGTCAGACGGTGACCCTCCCGCGGCGCGGTCGTACTGCCGGCAGTAGTACGTGAGTACAGGCTGTCAGCAGACTGATGAGAACGTTTTTGACTGATCCGCCCTGCCAATAGTGGAATCTTATACAACGTCATACTGGAAATGTTGATATATTTTTTAGCAGCACATAAGCAAAAGTGCAGCAAGGGTACAGCCAACAGTTGCAGTGAGACTGGGTTCAGCAACTTCAAGAGCAAATGCCTTGTAATGGCTGGGTCCTGGTACTAAATGCTCACCCCACAAGCCTCCAGCCAGCACAAATGTATGCCACTGGAAGGAGATCTTTTTAAACAATGTTGAAACAAAAACAGGGGATGTGCTATAGATTTTACTCTAGTAAAGGAAAACTATCAATACCCAAGTGTTCTAAAATGACAATGTACAAATAATGTCTAAGTAGCTGTGTAAACATTTTCCTACTTTTCATGTTAAATATCAGAGGCAAAGAATGTAATTTATTGAGGGTAGGATTTAGCTATATTGGGACAAATCAATTGCAGAAGGGGTGTCTTCTTCAATGCACAGCCAGAGTTGCATATCAGACTACAGAAAGCAAATATCAAACATATCAAACTCTGAAAGCAAAAACAGTATGAAAGGCTGTGACCATTAGTTACATTTCCTCTGCTCTCTTCAGACACTTCAGTCAGAAACACAGGACACAGGATCTGCAGCTGTCGGGAGCTCTATGTCTCTGTCACACACAGAGCTACACATAGAGTTCCCTGATCAAGTGTGAGGGGAATTTCCCCTCTCCTCATGGCTCAGTCAGCCGTCAGTTTTGGCGTCAGTAAAGTTTGAAAGTATTTTGATAACAGTAAACAAAGAGGTTGCTACTAAAATGTATACACCAGTACTTAGCAGCATTTCCCAAACAATTCCTGTGTCAATTGAAAAAAATATGTGAATCGATAGTATTCCTTTAAAGAGGATACCTGATACAAATGTAAGGTTTGGAACTCCTGCCCTTGTAATTTTTCACCTAATATGGATGAAAAAGTCTTGTTCTTGAACTCCAAAATAGTTTACTAACGACAAGCTAATATTTGCCAAATATGCAAATGTTTTGTTCCATAAGTTGCATTGGCAGATCTGGAAACACAGGCGACTTGCCAAACAAGCTGCGATTTGGTGGTAGTGGGAGCCCCACTTAACAGCCTCTACTTCAGGCCAGTTGACTATCAGTGCTGTAGAGCATTGCTAGAGTGCTTTCCTGATCTCATCCTTTCAAAGCTCTCCCAAGCGGTCGAACTGTACAATCAATTGGATTGGGTGCCACTGATGGTGGCTACCAATGAGGAACAATTGTTTTATTGATTCTTTTATCAATTGTTCTGTCAATACAATACAATACTTTTAGGATGATTCGATTGCTTATCATTTTTTCCTCCATTGGTGAGCCTGAATGAAATTGGATCTTTTATGGGCACATTAACAAAGAGAAGTTGTGTATAAAAGAGTAAAAAATACAATAAAAAAAATAAAATGTGGATTTATTTCTACGTGAACTTTTTTTTAATGTAAAGGTGGCCATACACTTATTGATACTCTCTTTTGATTCCTTGCAGAATTGATTCATTTGCTGGGAATCAATTCCCCAAAATGTCAGATTGATATTTTTTTTTCTGGTCCATTTAAAACAAAAATCAATTGAAAGAATCGATCGGACAGGTTGGAAAATGTAAAACAATTGGGGCCGGAACAAGAGCATTGGCAGATTGGTGGCCTTTTCGCTTTGCATTGCATCAAATAGTGCAACTCTGCAGTTTGATTGTTTTTTTTTTTTGTTTTTTTTTATAGAATCTTTATTTATACCAAAAATTTTTACAAAAACCATCAGTAATACATATCAATACATATCATATATCCTAATATCCACCAGTTACATCATTCTGGTCCATTTTCAAGGGGGCCATTTCTACTAAAAATAGATACTCCTAGTGGGCATCTTATTAATAAGCAGGTGTAAACCTTGTATCACCATATTATACTGTTAATTCACCTCCATTCCCATCACTATATATTTAATCATACTTTCTACCATCCACCCATGGTCTGATAGTCCTTCATTTCAACACACAGCTCTACCATTCAGTCAGTCATCCCCTCGTAAGAGAATTTAACCGGGAGGGGAAGGGGGGTGGGGGAGCCCCCGGAGCCACGAAGAGCCAGAGCGCTTTCCTCTTAACTTTTCTCTTTTCTTTCTTTTTCCCCCAGTGAATGCCCCTCTCCTCTTTCTCTCACTCCCTGCTCATCAGAGATGCATATTCCTCCGTGCCCACAAATAAGTTCCATTTTTCCCAACTCTTTTCTGTTAATTGTTCTCCTACCCTATTTTCCTGAACCAATTTCTCCATCTGAGAGATATGTGTTACTTCCCTCAGCCATTCCCCTACTGATGGGGTGTCCACTGATTTCCAGTGTCTAGCTATAAGTATTCTTGCTGCGTTTATTAGATGTTTCACTATTGAATGCCTATATTTTTTAACACTAAAGGGGTTTACATGCAGGAGATAAAAGTCCGGGTCCTCTGGAGGAGCTAACCCAGTTATTTTTCCTAGATATTTTCTGACCTCTGCCCAGAACGGCTGGATTTCCTGGCACTCCCAAAATATATGAAATAAAGTTCCCCTTTTAGTCCGGCATCTCCAACACCCTGCCTCCGCTCCTCTAAAGATCTTATTTAACCTATCCGGCGTCTGATACCACCTACTTACCATCTTGACTCCTGACTCCTGGATTCTTGTGGACATCGAGCTTTTATGGGCGAAGTATAATATCCTCTTCCATTCGGTATCTGTATATTCTTTTTGTAGGTCTCTTTGCCATATCTCTCTCCATTTCCCTGTCAGATCAGATTCCGTGTTCAGGAGATTATAAATTTCTGAGATGGAGCCTCTATTTTGTCCCACTCCCACACACATTTTTTCAAAGGGCCTCAAATCTCTAGAGAATTCTACTTTTGTACCTTGGGACCTTAAGAATGATCTGATTTGAATCAAAGACCATTCTTCCAGTCTAGGTTTCTGTAATATTTCCTTGAGCTCTGAGATTGATACCCAGTCTCCTTCCTTAACCAGTTTAAATGCTCTTATTTGTTCGGGGTCTCCCCACTGCATGAATGCCTTCTTATTACGCCCCGGACTAAAGTCGGGATTGTCTATTATCGGAAGGAGAGGCGAAGGCCGATTAATTAATTGAGTTCTACGGGAGTATAGGGATAGCAATTCCAGGGAGCATCTAAGGAAACATCCTGCGGGATGTGCAATTGACGTTTTCCTCTTTAGCCATGGGATCCCTGTTAAGGGTGTCTGTATGAAATTTTGCTCCAATCTCACCCATATTTTATCTTCTCTATTTCTGTGCCAATCTATTATCCTCTTTAGGGCTGCTGCTGCGTGATATATTTGTGGGTTAGGGACCGCCAGTCCCCCATTCTCTTTAGGCTGTGTCATAAGCCTATGATTGATGCGTGGTGGCCTAGTGTGCCAAATGAATCTCAGGAAATCTTTCCTCAATGTATCAAAAAAGACTTTAGGTACTCTTATCGGGAGAGACTGGAACACATGCAGCAATCTCGGCATGACATTCATTTTTATGATGTTAATTCGTCCGAACCATGAGAATTCTGGTCTATTCCAGTGATTCAAGTCCTTTTTTATTTCTTGTGCTACTGCTTTATAATTGCTATGGTATAGTTTCTGAATATTCGGGGAGATATTTATTCCTAAATATTTTAATGTGGAGGTCGTCCAGCTAAATGGAAAATTTCCTCTTAGATGTTCCACCTCCCCTTGTTCCATGGCTACCCCCATAGCTTGGCACTTAGGCCAGTTGATCTTGAACTTAGATAAATGTCCGTATCGTTTAAACTCAGCCATCAAACATGGCAGGGACACTCTTGCTCCTGTGAGAAAAAATAAAAGGTCATCTGCATAAGCGGCGACCTTGTGCATATCTCCTCCCACTTCCATGCCCTTTATATCTTAGTTTGCTCTGACCTTTCTCAGAAAGGGTTCTAATGTTAGCGCAAATATCAGCGGAGAGAGGGGACATCCCTGCCGAGTTCCATTAAGAATCTGTATAGGTTCTGAGGGTACCCCATTAACCCTAATTTTTGCCGAGGGAGAAGTATATAGTGCCAAGACTCTGCGCAGCATGTTCTCTCCCAGCCCCACATGCCTGAGGGTAACCTCTATAAATTCCCAGTCCACCCTGTCAAAAGCCTTCTCGGCGTCTGTCGATAGGCACAAGACAGGGGACCCAGACACCTCAGCTGATTGCATAAGCATCACTGCTCTCATGACGTTATCTCTAGTCTCTCTTCTCAGGACAAACCCAGCCTGATCTAGGTGGATCAGAGCTGGTAGCCTGGGTGCTAGTCACGCTGCCAGAATATGAGCAAATATCTTTAGATCTACATTCAGCAATGCAATAGGTCTATAACTAGTGCACTGTGCTGGATCCTTACCCTTTTTCTGTATGACCGAGACCACAGATTGCAAGGAATCCCTACCAAAATCCGTTTGTTTGTCCCCTCTCTCCGCCAAAGAATTCACTGCCTCCACCAGATATGGCGCCAGAGCATTTTTATAGCATTTATAGTACTCTGCGCCAAACCCATCCGGGCCTGGGGCCTTACCTAATTTACAATGGGCTATGGCCTTCTCTACCTCTTCTAATGTAATAGGTTGTTCCAGATTTCGTATATCATCCTCATTTAGCTTAGGCATCCCGGATTCCTGCATGTATTCCAGTATCTCTCCTCGTCTTTTAGTTCTACTTTCCTCAGTTTCCCCTCTCCCTATCCCATACAGTTCATCATAGAATTCCTTGAAAACTCTAGCTATTGATTCATTCCTATGATGTTTCCTGGAATTTCGATCGACAATAAAGGGTACATAGTTGGCCTGTTGCTGCTGTTTGAGTGCTCTGGCCAATATTCTTCCTCCTTTATTACCGTGCTCATAGAACGTTTTTTGGCATCTCTGGAGGGCATATCTGGCTCGTGTATACATTAAAGCTTTATATTTTTCTCTTTCTGCTGTTAATTCTCTAAGTATATCCTCTGTCCTAGTCCCTTTATGCTGTCTTTCCAGCCTCTCTATATTCGCCATAAGTTCTTTTCTACGCTTCTCACTCTCCCGCTTTAAACGGCTTCCCTCTTGAATTAGCTTGCCTCTAATTACACTCTTATGCGCCTCCCATAGTATCATAGGGGAGACTTCTTCAGATCTATTTATCTCAAAGTACGTATCTATGTCCTTTAGGACTCTGTCTCTGATGTCTTCTTTCTGCAGTAAATAGGGATTGAGTCTCCATTGTGTATACCCATGCTGTCTTTTTACTAGATCTATTTTTAAAAAAACAGGGGAATGATCTGACAAGGTGGCGCAGCCGATGGAGGTTTCAGGGCCATATGAGAGCAAATTTTGGGAAATAAATATATAATCAATACGTGAGTGCATATTGTGGGGTGGAGAGAAATATGTGTAATCTTTTAGTGCAGGGTGCTGGAGACGCCATATATCGCAAAGTTGCCTATCTTGCAAGGATTTCCTCCCTCTTTTAATCCCTTTGTATGTAAGGAAGGATTTACCTGAAGATGAGTCTATTACAGGTTCCAAAGTAAAATTCAGGTCTCCCCCAATTATTAGACTCCCTTCCGAGAACTCGTCCACCGCTCTCAGAAAAGTCTCCAGGAAATCCAGCTGTTTACTGTTAGGGGCATAGAATGTACCCAAAGTCAGTCTACATGTCTCATATTTTCCTTTTATCAATAAAAATCTACCCTCCGAATCTCTATATACTTCTTCCTCTTCTAGGTGAAATCCTCTCGCCATTATTATAGCTACTCCCCTTTTTTTCACATCTTCAGCGCTACTATATATAGCCTTGGGGTACCTCCTGTTAGTTAATTTGGGATGTCCAGAGTTTTTAAAATGGGTTTCCTGCAGAAATATTACCTCTACTCCCAGTTTGTAGCTCTCTTGTAACAGGGAAGACCGTTTCTCTGGTTTGTTCAGGCCTCGGGCATTCAGGGTCATAAATTTGGGGGTCATCTTTTTGCGCCTGGCCATGATCTCCATGCTTCTTCAAGGGCTCCCTTCCGTCCCCTCCCCCCATACCCCCCGCTCCCACCATTCTCACCCCATTCATGCCATTCACTCATGCTCACTTGAAGTACATACCCAGACCATTCCATCGGACCTTCTTTGAGGTGGACCAATTCCACCTGTACCCTCCTCAAGAGGGCTTCTGAGCTACGTGCTCTCTTTCTATAGGGTGGTCTATTAGACCTCTTCCCTATTCCCTTTTGGGGTTCCTCACCCCTAGGGGACACAATACTACGGATAACCTCAGTGACCCAGTCCCCCCCGTCCTCACCCTCGTCCTCAGCACCAGTGGGGAAAAAGAGAAAAAAAAAAAGAAAAGAAAAAAAAAGGGGGGGGGGCAGGAAAGGGAGAGGGAGGGAGGGGGAGAGAAACCGGGAGAGGGAGAAGAAGGGAAAAAAAAAATTGTTTTTCAATAGATTCCCTGCTGGAATCTATTGGAAATTGGTGTGCAGTTGATGGTAGGTATCCATTCATTTGGATCGATTCTTACCAGAAAGGAATCAACCATTTTGGAACATTGGGCAGAAATCTTTAAGGCTGGATTTCCACTAGCCGGCGCACGTCTTGTAGGACTTCCTCTTCTGAGAGTATGCAGCCAAATCCCAGAAGCTGCGCCATGCACGGCTATGTGATTCGCTGCCACTCACAAAAAAACTGATAGCAATGTCAGCCAAATCGCTATGTAAAGCGATTTTGCCAGCAGCACTGTTATCCTCTATGGCAAAGTTTCCCCACGGGATTTGCTTGCTAGTGGAAACGGGCCCTGAGGGGCTTAAGAGCTGCCTGTTTAGTTTGTATAGTCCAGAGTGCTGTAGCCTTAGAATATATGTTTGCAGCGAAAAATACTTTACTGCTTGGCTCTGCCGGAGGTGTTGGACACAGACGTTACTGTGCAGTACAGTAGTTTTTGCTTCACGTGGTTCCCCCCTTCCCTCCAGCATATGCAGCGTGGTGAAAAGCGTGAGCTTTCACTCACTGGTCCTGGCTGTCAGGATTCCTCTGCTTGCTGCAGTCCGGGTCTCACTTCTTTGAGGCGGCGCCCTGAGAAATCCTGACAGCTGTAATAAACTGTTCTTATCACCTTGCTTCGACACCATCGTCTCACAGACTGTGAGATCACTTGACTCTCCACACCGCAAACAGGATATAGACTTTCTCAGGCTTTTCCGATATTTACGTTATTTATTCAGGAAACAGGAATACAGATAGATACATTCATCTCCTGGCAAAGCAGACTTCCATGTTGCGTTACAGCTACTTGAGTATCTATCCTACTGAAAGTACCCAGGTCTTCTTGTATCTACTCTATGTTACATCTAGACTACCTATGTACAGCATACCTTATATCAGATTACAGAAAGGAAGAACATACTTAGAGAACTAATTGGGTTCCAGTCAGTATTGAAGCATAGCAGGAATCAGAGAGAGAGCGCCTTTTCAGCTCGTCCAGCTATTAATACCGACTAGGAAAGAGTTAAAACGTGACATCATATTCGCCACCCCTAGATCAGATTATTGGTGGACCCTACTCGTGGTGTCATCATACACGCCTACTCGATTAATATTTAATGTCACCTTTCCTTTACTTACAGGAATGTGGATGTTTTGTAAACATGGCCAATGTTTTCTGTTCTGGTGGTGGTACATGCCCAGGTCAGAGAGACCCGCGGCCTTGTTCAGAACAGCTTCTTGGTATGTTCTAGTTCTGCTGACAGAACTGCAGATTTTCTCTCTACAGAGAAAATCCCCTTAAAGGACAGGTCTGCTCATCAAGCCTTTTTGACTAACTCAGTCCAAATAACTGAGGCCTACTTAAATTATAACAATCCCCCCTAAAACGGCTTGACCCGCAGATCCCAGCGTCTGAACCTCCCAGTACCTGTTTCTCTTCTTGTATGTTTCACTTTTCGATGTTCGTGCTCACACAACTTCTCTGCTCTAGGCGGTTACCCCGGGAAGAGAGAGAGCAAGACCTCTTGGTCTTCCTGTACCCAGGCTCTCTGGGGAAGCCCTACTTCTAAGTCCCTCAACACCACATGCTCAGCATTTGCGTCACTTGCGTATCACTCACAAACTTGCATGACCACAGAAAAGTGAAACTCGTTTGGTTGTTACAAAACGGAGCAGTGCCAGGTGCCTTCTAAAAGAGCGCCTTTATACAATCAGCTCCTAGGTACTACTAAACCTATACCCGTAACCCTGTATATCCCTTAATTTAAACTATTGGTTCCGGAGATTGTTTATGAGGCACCAATCTCTGGACCAGGTTAATTTATTTTACGTAATTTTAACCCGCAACCTCACCTGGATAACGATGCCTAAAGTTGTCATCCCCATCCAGACGACCAGTGGGTGTAGAAAGAACTTTGGAACTGCAGATGCCCCATCCGAGTGTCCCTGGAACATCACCGGAACCTTTGTCCACCAGGGCAGACTGGAACTCACCTGCTCATTTTTGTGTTCTACCTCGTTAAGATCACCTGTATCATGGTGAAATCTTACCTCTAACTTAGTGTACTGTTTGTTTAACCTTTGTAACAAAATGTGGTCGTCTTGGATCAAACCCTGTTCCCCTTCGTCCCATGTCGTGTTCTCTTTCAGGACGGGAACTACTCGTGAAACTTTGACCTTTAGAGTTCTCTTAACAATTTGAGAAACAACGTCATCCAGCCTGGATGACAGGATCCATATGGGATCTCCACTCACACAATATGTTCCCCTTGGAAAATCCCCCTTATTGGAACAATTATGAGAATATACCTTGAATGTATCATTAGACCTTATGTTAAAAAACCAAACCCTTCCTTCAGCCACCGGAACTATTGGTTTGGCTTCAGGGTGGATCTTTTGAATGGTAGCCTCGCAGTCTGCGTTATTGAACCCGCAGGCTTCTTCACTAAATTTGGCTTGCCCCGGCCAACGCAGATACTTCTGCAAGAATTGCCCGCATGAGGACAACTCTACTTGCTTCACCTCCCCGTCTAGCACCAAAAAAGGTTGACCTCTCAGGTCCTGGTGTAAGACATGTGTTGAGGTGGGAACTAAGGAAGTGGCGGTGCCTAAAGGAATGTTGCACCGTTTCCATTTGTTCACCCAAACATCTCGAAGATGCCATGCAAAAGATCCTTCTCCAGAAAAGTTACTATACCTCCCCTTGTCCAATCTCTCGCTGACAAAATATGTCCCCAGCTGTCCTGATTGGACCTCTTCCCCCCTTACGTCCTGAGGCACAATATGTACCTGAGGTCGGGAAGACTGTACTCTCTGCAATCTTTCGATTAAGAGTACCTCTTCACTTACCCAACTATCATGAGGATAAGCTGCTGCATATGGACTGTGTAATATCGTCCCCTGTTGTGACCCGTGTAGTGTGGATGGGGTTCCCTGTGTTGGCTTTCCCTCCCCCGGGACCGCTCTCCCCACCCTCTTTGTCACCTGGAAATGTGGCTTGATCTCGATTGTTACTTCTTGTTTCGAGAACCACCCAACCTTGGCTTTCCAGCCTTTACGTGTGTATAGTTGTTTCAGAGGCACTCTCTGTTGGTAGCTCCAGAGTGTGATGTTGTCCCCTGCGTCTCTCTGGTAAGAGAATTGACGCCTCCTGCTCGTTCCTCTCCAATCTGGACCCATCTCACTCTGCATAACCAAGACAAGGTACCCCTGAATCACACACTCCACCTTTTGCATGTACCCATTATACTGCAATGTACCTTTTAACAAACCTTTGGATCGGTGCATTGATTCTGGGAGTGTGGCATTCAATAGCAGATTTACACTGCCATTAAATTCCCACTGCCCGCACACTTGACCCTTCAGACCTTTCACCCACATTGTGCCATGAAATTTGCTTTCTCCTGGCACAAGTGCTCCTTTCCTCCGTCCCTGCATGGTCCATCTGTGCCAAGCGGAGGGAGGTGTGAAAGGACCAGTACCTTTGTCACCCAACATTAACATGCTTGGGCCTTGCATTCTCATTAACCCCTTATTATACATGAGAATGTCCTCTCTTCGTTCTCCTAGGACGGAATGGCAACCTAGGATCACCATCAGCATGGTACACTTCATTATAAAAGCACCACCCTGGGAAAGAAAAACATTAGCACTTTGCATTATGCTTTGCTCCGACAGTTTTGTTAGTCTCTTTCCGATTTCAGGAATCTCGTGGTTTAGTCTCTTTCCAATTTCAGGAATCTCGTGTTTTAGTCTCTTTCCGATTTCAGGAATCTCGTGTTTTAGTCTCTTTCCGATTTCAGGAATCTCGTGTTCCTCCAAGCTTAGATTGGCATCTGGAACCTTTCGCTTATCCGACTGACATCTCCATCTTTGCTGCCAGCACTGCAGCTGTCTCAATTCCATATTGCCAAACACCTGAAATCGAAATACAAACAAATCAATTCTTATTAACCTGCCTGGCGTTCTATTAAGATCGCCAGGCAGGCTGCGGGAGGGTTTTTTTTGAATAAAAAAAAAACTATTTCATGCAGCCAACTGAAAGTTGGCTGCATGAAAGCCCACTAGAGGGCGCTCCGGAGGCGTTCTTCCGATCGCCTCCGGCGCCCAGAATAAACAAGGAAGGCCGCAATGAGCGGCCTTCCTTGTTTTGCTTATATCGTCGCCATAGCGACGAGCGGAGTGACGTCATCGACGTCAGCCGACGTCCTGACGTCAGCCGCCTCCGATCCAGCCCTTAGCGCTGGCCGGAACTTTTTGTTCCGGTTACGCTGGGCTCAGGCGGCTGGGGGGACCCTCTTTCGCCGCTGCTCGCGGCGGATCGCCGCAGAGCGGCGGCGATCAGGCAGCACACGCGGCTGGCAAAGTGCCGGCTGCGTGTGCTGCACTTTATTTGAGCCAAATCGGCCCAGCAGGGCCTGAGCGGCAGGCTCCGGCGGTACTGGACGAGCTGAGCTCGTCCAGACCGCCCAGCAGGTTAATGAATTGGGATTCGCCCTGCGGCTTGTACTCTTTACACTTTAAATTGATCAATATATATCGTAATTGATCTCGTTGCTTTATGGTTCTCCTGAACTCTGTTTACTCTTATTGGTAGATTGGAGTTAAAGTTCACCCCCCTACCTCAGTACTATCTTCAGTACTTACCTGTTTAAAATATGCTCCCGCGGACTTCACCTATGGAAGCTCGCTTTACCTTTGGAAGCTCTCCCCCATTGCAGCTCACTCCACATCCCCCCTTATCTGTCCATGCGCGGCCGTCGCATGCACAGATTACGGATGCCACACCTGATGCTGCTTTGCAGGTGAGCCTGCAATGCTCTTACTCATTATCGCATTTACTTATCTAGAACTTCATCGCGATACCAGCTCTGCTAGAAGTTCTGTGTGTTGTACCCTCTGACCAATGTTTGCTGTGCCACTACCTAAACTACCAAAAAAAATTGCTGCCTCCCTGTAGGAAGGAGCACTTTGCCCTTAAACTACACAGGGTGCAGGGCTAAGCATACCAGCGTCACATGCCTGTATGCAGATCCCTGAATGCCCACTTGGTAGGTAGTCACCTGGCAAACACCGTACTGATACACTGTCACTCTGTAAATGGCAATTCTATCCTCTGTATAATGCCCCATGAACTGCTGTCAGTCCTTGTTCTTTGTGCTACAATTGATAAGAGCTGGAAAAAACATATTTGACCAATCAGTGGACGAAAAAAAAACGCACAAACAAAAAAAACAGCCCCAGCCCAGCATAGACCTCTCAGTCCAGCTCTGGCCCTGTCCACTACAAAAACCGGAAACCCGGATTGGTCAACTCCCTTTTTTCCAACTCCGGCACCCCCCCCTGATGCGCTGCCCCCCCTTCTCAATTGGGAACTCATGCTGCACCACCCATCAAGGTGCCTCACTTACAGGAATAATCCCATAAGCAACCCAGTACAGATACTTCCCTGATCTGCGCAGCACTCGCAAATCACTCCCTGGGGACTATCTGACTTATACGTGTTTTCCTAGCTGGGAAACACTTCCTATTTATGAGCCTGCAACTTGCTTGGCTCCCGTATGCGGACACTCCCTGTGTCCAGACTTCTTCTGAGGAAATCATCTGGAAGCCAAAAAACCCAGTAGAATCTCTCTACTGTCCCCACTCAGGACCCCCCTCCCACCAGCTGCTTCCGTGCACGGCGCCTTGTGCCCAGCTGTGACGTGGGACCCGGGATCCCCCCCAGCACATCCTCCCCCCTGCCATCGGGGCGTGCCTATCAGTGGGCGCTTCCCGCCCCCTCCCCTCCTGATACATCATGCAGATGGGAGTGGCTTTCTCAGAAACCCAACGCCATGTTGAGTCATGGCATGCCAGCCAAAATGGCTGCTATCAATCTCCCGTAGCAACCGCTTAATCCTATACACATTAGGAAAAAAGAACCAGTTAGAACATACATACAATGTATATGCACACTAAACATTTCAGCAGAAAAAGCTCTTCCCCAAGCTTGGCATACCGCTCTACACACTCTCGGATGGAAAAACATCCCAAAAGAGAAATACCAGAAATTCCACCGTGGAGTCTCCTATCTCTGAACCACAGACTCTACCCAGCAGAACATCTCCCGAACACCCCTGCTGACAAAAACTACGTCCGAGCCCCATACAGTAGCACCACCCACTATCTCAGCTGTCACTCTAACTGTTGCATACTTTCAAAGCGACCCAGGTCCGTGGCTGCGTGCATCTGTATAGCTCCCCGAGAAGGAAAAAAAAGAAACATACTTCCAACAGCTAACACATGCATTAACTCCTACTAAAACCTCACAGCTGTCTCTCTCTCCCTTTCCTCACTACCAGTCTCCTCTCACTTCCCTCTCTCTCCTTCTCCTCTCCCCCCCCTCTACTACTCGAAAGCCTCAGCCCCCCCTTATCTCTCCTGCGGGGGACTCCCATATCTGGCAAACCTCCCAGACTCATACACGGGAGAAAGACAAAGGAGAAAGAAAAAACAAAACCTGAAACTGCACGCACCTACACCTACACAGGAAAACCAGTACGAACATACACTGGACAATTTAGAGAGAAAACACTGCTGGAACAAACTGTCAACATGTAATACCAACACTTGCATTAGAATTAAACAAATGAAACACTATACTTGCCTTATCAAAATCTCTTGCGGTGTGTGGCCTCTGTACCAGAAACGAGCTCTGAGTCTCCCAGCAATCTTGGCTCAGTTTTCCTCACAGGCGTCGGATGCGCTGAAGGTCCTAATGGGATCTGGCCAAACCCATTCTCTTGGACTGCCTTCCCCTATGTGTGGCGTACTTCCACTCCAATTAGGGCGCCCACATCGACCCTGCCACTGGGATTTTCCCGACTCACTCCGCACAGAGCTTATCTCTGCTTGATAAGCTTTGCACTTCTCGTCTCTGGCCTCCGTAGTCCGCTCTTAACTCTTCCAGCTCAGCTCGCTCTGAGCTTCTCCTGTTCTCTTGTGCTTGCTTCACAGAGATGTAAGTCGCTGCTTCGAGAAGTCTCAATTAGACTGACTCTTGTGCCCACCTGGATCACCAATCAACGACCTGGGATTGGCCTAGGGTTTTCACGGCACCAACTGTAATAAACTGTTCTTATCACCTTGCTTCGACACCATCGTCTCACAGACTGTGAGATCACTTGACTCTCCACACCGCAAACAGGATATAGACTTTCTCAGGCTTTTCCGATATTTACGTTATTTATTCAGGAAACAGGAATACAGATAGATACATTCATCTCCTGGCAAAGCAGACTTCCATGTTGCGTTACAGCTACTTGAGTATCTATCCTACTGAAAGTACCCAGGTCTTCTTGTATCTACTCTATGTTACATCTAGACTACCTATGTACAGCATACCTTATATCAGATTACAGAAAGGAAGAACATACTTAGAGAACTAATTGGGTTCCAGTCAGTATTGAAGCATAGCAGGAATCAGAGAGAGAGCGCCTTTTCAGCTCGTCCAGCTATTAATACCGACTAGGAAAGAGTTAAACGTGACATATTCGCCACCCCTAGATCAGATTATTGGTGGACCCTACTCGTGGTGTCATCATACACGCCTACTCGATTAATATTTAATGTCACCTTTCCTTTACTTACAGGAATGTGGATGTTTTGTAAACATGGCCAATGTTTTCTGTTCTGGTGGTGGTACATGCCCAGGTCAGAGAGACCCGCGGCCTTGTTCAGAACAGCTTCTTGGTATGTTCTAGTTCTGCTGACAGAACTGCAGATTTTCTCTCTACAGAGAAAATCCCCTTAAAGGACAGGTCTGCTCATCAAGCCTTTTTGACTAACTCAGTCCAAATAACTGAGGCCTACTTAAATTATAACAACAGCCAGGACGGTGAGTGAAAGCTCCTGCTTTACACCATGCTGCATATGCTGGCGGGAAACGGGGAACCACGCGAAGCGAAAAATACTTTACTGCTTGGCTCTGCCAGAGGTGTTGGACACAGACGTTACTGTTGATAATGATCATTGTGTAAACATGTTGTGTATCTGGTGAGCAGCACTTCTGTCCTATAGAGATGGTGTGGGGGTGATTGAGCTGGCAATTTTCCACTGTAGGCTGCAATAGCAGCTACCTGAGGATTCTCCAATGAATGCATTTTTGAATAAAAAGAAGCTGATGCTGGGGGAATTTATGCACGAATGTCACTTAAAACATTTACAAACCATTGTTTCAGACCATGAGTATTTTTAGCTGCTGTATTTTCTACCCCCAGCTTATACTCAGGTCACAAATTTTTTCCACTTTTTTTTTTTTTTTTAGGAAAAAGTTGGGGAGTTGGCTTATATTTGAGTATATACAGTAATTCACTGATGAAATTTCTGCTGTAGTGAGGGATTTAATCACACTGTCTGTAAATGTGCAATTATTTCTCTGGAGGCCAGGTTATTGTTGTTCTACATATGAATGGAAAACATGCAGGGTTGTCTAATTTCCCATGCCAGTTTTTCAGTTTACTGGGAAAGTCTCATTGCATAGCAACTGATGTAATGAAGTGTTACCAAGAACTTGCATTCAGATCACAAACTAACACATTTTTGTTTTCTTTTAATTACTATTAAGTGCTTACATATTTAAAGAAAGTGGGTTTTCAGGGTGTACAATAATTTGTAAAAGTCACATCATTCTTTTCTCATTTCAGCGTGTGTGTGCGTGCGTATGTGTGTGCCTGTGTATACTATGAGGGTTTACCTACACAATATTCTCGTAGTTCATACTACATGGAGGTGTTATAATTAGTCAGTGATTGACTAATCATAATTGAAAGTGTACACTAGGCTTTAGCGATTGAGGAACTTTTAATTCTAATCTTTCACCCCCTTAATAAGGGGCAACCAGATCATTACTCCCACCCAGGGTCCCAATAAGTGTTTAAAACACATACACACACACACACTGGCTGCCGGAGAGATACGTAGAGGGCGCATTTCTCTTGCGCTGACTCCCCAAAGTTATGGGACCCGATACCGACAATACAGAAGGCTGAGGATGGTCGCGTGGGAGTGTTCTGTGCGCATGGGGCTGGAGGAAGCCTCAGCTTTGTATAAAACTATATTTTAAAACGTCTCTGGTATCCTTTAAAAAGCAACAGCATTAGGCCTAGTTCACACTACAAACCACAAGCGCTAAGCACTTTTGTGAGTAATTTTGTGAAGCAATTACAGGAGTTTTGGTGCAATTTGTGTTTTTTGCTACCAATTTAGTATGCATTTTTTTTATTATTATATTTTTTTTTCTTTTTTTGTGTGTGTGTGTGTGTAGACAAACAGGTAGTGCATTCTCAATGTCTTTTAAAGCAAATTTTCCTAAAAAAACAAATCATAGTTCAAAGTGCTTTTAAAACAATTTTTCCTGTACCATGCATTGAAGCACAAACGCTCAGATGGTGCTCACTGCTCATGTGAGAACACTCAGATTGGATTTCATTACACAAGTGCTTTTACAGCGCCTTTAGAAAGATTTGTGATTTAAAAAAGCTCTAAACACTCATAGTGTGAAAAAGTGTGTTTATTTAGACCCTTTGAAAAGTTGTTGTCCCACTGCCTGTACTACACATGCATGTGATTCAAACAACTGCATGCTTATTCTCATTAAGTAGCTTCACCAGCACTTTGCTGGCAAACACTGCAGCTATTGCCTTGTGCATGTCAACCTGTAATAACAAACAAGAGGTAGAGCAAGAAAGCTTGGCACTATTGAAACATTTATTGCCAATGGCATACAGCTGCATAATACAAAGCCATATTAGATGCAAGGTTTATGCAAAACTTATCTTGCCAGCAGCGGGAGTGCAGGGTTTCGGCAGTGGGTGAGCAGCAGCCCTGGCACTTACCACCATAGGGCCTCACTGAACCACATGGCCGAGGCTATACCATGTGCTCTGAAACAAAGTGTCAGCAGCCAGGACCACCAACACAACCTGGCAAAAAGTCCCAATAAATGGGACTATAGAAAGCTGCAAGGAACAATACCTAGAGGAATGGAGGAGTGGCATAAAGAACTTCCAGAAACTTCCAGACTACCAATCACCGCAGAGGGAGTACACCATGGCCCTGTATCTGGAGAGGCTACACCTGCCCAAAGACACAGACCCTAAACCTGTACCGTCTGAGCGCCCACCCCCTGGAGATAGAGACAGGGTGGGATGCCCCAGAAGGAGAGACTGTGGAGGCAGTGTAACCACGGGGCCCTGGAGGATGAGGCCCACTTCCTGCTACTCTGCAGCAAATACTCACCTCTGAGGACTGCCCACTTCCAGAGGCTCTCCATCCACATTCTAGATTTCACCTCCACAGATGAGGAGAGGAAACTTTAAATCCCACCTGAGAGTAGAGGAAACAACTATGCAAATAGTGGCCCGTTGCTAACTGTTACCAACTGAGAAGAACGTGATACCCCTCATACTGTATCCTGTACCCTCCTCACCCTTATGGACTGTTTACCCCAGCTCCCTATACCTTTCCATTAATCCCACAACCACCCCTTCACATGCTAATGTTTTGCTTTGGCAGTGCTAATTGTATTTGGTCCTGCCAATGATACTTTTTTGGATTTTGTTGCCATGCTCTGATCACCGTTTCACTATAGATTCGCTTCTTCTGAGGCTTGTTGAAATAAAATAATAAATGAAAAGTTAAGATAGCTTTGCAGGTAGATCTGCTGCCAGTATCAGGCAGCGGTAGGTAACCCCACATCTGACTCAATGTCCCCCACAAAAAATAATTAAAGGGACGTTGGTCTGGCATGGATTACTGGGACACTACACATAAATACCCTTGATATGAAAATGAACAGAAGTGCATCAAAAAGCATGAAATGCAAATGAATATGAAGAGGGCAGGGCTTAACCACAAACCGATAACGCTCCTTCCTGGAGACACTTAAAAAGGACACTTGCTCCAGTTGTATTGTGCAATACAAGCCTCAGAAGAAGCTAGTTTATAGTGAAACGGTGGTCAGGCCATGCACCCAACGTCACCCACTGCTGTAGCCTTGCACTCCGGCTGCTGCCATGATAAGTATTGCATATACCTTGCATCTAATACAGATTTGTATTCTGCATCTGCACGTCATTGACATGTTTCAATAGTGCCAAGCTTTCTTGCTCTACCTATTATTCGTACAAGCATATACTCCAGCTTAAAGCACATTGAACATTTGGGACTTGTTCAGCACACACAGCTCTGTTGTACCCCTGCTGCAGTTGATTTGTCTGTGTGCTTGCCATTCTCTTTATCTTTGCAACCTGTAATAACAATTGTTAAGAAATGGTTAATCTACAGTGTGATCTTGTGAGTCTGTGTGCAACTGCCTGTTAGACTTTCTTTATAAATGGTGCGAGTGGTGTTTTTTCTATAATGTAGTAATTGCCTCTTACCACAGCTTTTGTAAATCAGCCCCACTGTCTGTAGTAACTGTGACAACACACTCTGATTTCACTTTTAACAACTGTATGGTATCTTTCTTTTTTCCCTTTTTTTTTTCCTGATTCATTCAATTTTGTCACAGATGTTAGACACATGAAACTCAGACTGAGATCCTGACGGTTGTCATGGATACAATTAAATAGTTCCTTCACTTGTCAAAATAGCTTTACAGCACGTTCATTCACATCACAGCTGAGTTTAACCTTGTCTTTTATCTACATTTCCTTTGTTCGTGTGTGTGTGTGTGCGTGCGTACGTACGTGCAAGCGCGCGCTCACACATGCGTGTCTGTATCTACATCAGCTGCAGCTGTTTGTACCAAATTTGAAGAACTGCTGTCATAAAGCTCTTATCTACCCATTTTACAGACTTAATTGTTACAGTGCTTGTAATTTCAGTACACCAGGCAGCATTAAATTGTTTATCCTAGGAGACATCAACCGCATTCTTGTTGATAAAATAAGCAAATGGATAAAAGGTCTAAATATGTTTTATTAAATGCCGTTATGATGATCTTAAGCACATCTGATGGTTTAAAGGCAGCTAGCACAAATATCTATTTTTCTTTCTGTAAGTCCCTTTTCAATTTGCCATTGTCACTAGTCTAAATGGAAGAAAAGTAAAACGAGCAGATATTGGATCTAGCACTTGTTAGAGGTAGACTCTGCCCTTGTCCTCACTGCCCTTTGAATTCCACAACTGCTTGGAGGTGTTGCTGACACTTCCCATGGAGAGTGGAGAAAGAAGCGTGTGACATCTGTCCCTCATCCCCTTTCATACTGTACCAAAGGCTCAAAATATGCTTAAAATCAAGACTGACACTTCTTGTAAAACAATAGGAACGTGTGCATCTTATTAAAGGGAAGTTCTACTTTCTTCAGCTATGTTAATTTACAAAAATCAATGGTAATCTCTTTGTAGTTTTGACAGCCTATCAACTGTGTACAGAATTGGAACTGTCACACGTGTGTCACAGCCCTCTGCTGGTCACTGGGTTAAACAAAGTGGGGAAAATGAGTGTCAAAGTTGCTACCTGTGCAAGAAAAGGGTAACTTCTGGACGGTCCATGCTCCGATGAGTACAAGTGTCATGCTTGCAGAAAAGTGCAATTTGACTTTACTGTCAGTTTTGAAAATTCATAGCTGGCTGCATATGGAAATGAAAAGATTGTTTATATTTTCTTAGTTTCAATCTTCCCATGAAGGAATTTCAATATAACATCATTGCTTGCAATAGACCATATGGAAACACCAACATGGTATATAGGCTAGGTTTGCATACATATGCCATCACAATTTCCAAAAAAACACACCATTTTGAGGGTTAAAGGATTACTATTGCATAAAAAGCAGGCAGTTAAAATCTGACAGAACCGACAGGTTTTGGGCCATTCCATTTCCTCAAAGTCCCAGTGCACACCGAGCGGTTTTTGGAGCGATCCGCCGGCCGCATCCGCCTATAAAAACGCTTGTCTAATGTATTGCAATGGGATGGTGCACACCGGCGGTTTGCGTTTTTTGCCAAGCCGCAAACGCGCCTCCTGCTGCGCGTTTGCGGATTTCGGAAGCGTTTCGTCCTCAATGTAAAGTATAGGAAAAACACAAACCGCTCTGAAAAACGCTACTTCAGAGCGGTTTGCCAGGCATTTTTGTTACAGTAGCTGTTCAGTAACAGCTTTTACTGTAACAATATGTGTAATCTGCTACACACAAACGCACCCAAAACCGCTAGGTATGTTTAGAAAACCTCTCTAAACATACCTAGAATCGCTCTGAAATCAGCTCCCAAAACCGCTAGCGTATTGCGGATCTGCTAGCGGTTTTGGTGTGCACTGGGCCATAGGGGATTTTCAGGGTTTTCTTTGTTTTCAGCAGCATTTCCTGAACAGCAATTTAAGTGCCAAAATAGTAAAATACCAGAAAGCCTCCCTACTCACTTGCACACTATTTTGTCAGTTTGCCTTTGCAATTGCTGTTCAGGAAATGCTGTTGAAAATAGAGAAACCCCTGAGAATCCCCCATGAAGAGATGGACTTGCCCAAAACCTGTCGGTTCTGTCAGATTTTAACTGCCTACTTTTTTCGCAATAGTGGTCCTTTAAGACCCTTGCCCAGATGTTTCAGACACTTTGGGTAGAGCCTTGCAGCAAAAGTTATTTTTAGCTCTTTGTTGCTGGTGTCTATATGGTCAGTTTTGAATGCCTCTCACATAATGTACATCTTCTACTTTGATGCAGTGTTTTTGAATTAAAGCGGACATCTAGTTACTCGTAGGCTTCTTGCACACCAAGACGTTGCATTAGGTGGCACGTTAAGGTCGCATAACGTGCACCTAACACAACGTATGGTGCTGCAAGAGCCGACGGTAGAGTGAGCCGCGTTAGGCGGCTCGAGTCCTATAATGTCTCCCAGAGTGGCGCTGATTGGCCAGCGGGACCACGTGATGCGGAGCGAGACACTCCGCATCACGTGGTCCCGCCGGCCAATCAGCGCCCGCCAGTGCAGTGAATATTAAGTAGCCATGTGCGCGGCTACTGTAGCTGGCTCTCCCCGCCTCCTCTCCGCCCCCCACTGCGCATGTGCAAACAGTCTAACGCGGCTATAGCCGCTCCAACGCCGTAGCATGCTGCACTTTGCACAGAACGTGCAGCGTTACATGTAACGCAACGTGGGCTGTGTGAACAGCCCACTTGTGTTACATTGCTGTGCGTTGGGGGAGCGTTACAGGCGCACTAACGTGCGCCTGTAACGTCTTGGTGTGTAAGCAGCCTTAAAGTAGATTTCCAACTAGGGCATTTCTTTTCTTATGGTGACTACAATCAGAATAATTTAAGCAATTGATATAAATGATTTACTTATTGATCACAACAGTACAAACTAAGGAAATGATGCCAGTATAATCAAACTTATGAGATTTAATCCAATCTTTCTGATGTGGGGGGTGTTAAGTATTTAGTAATGATTCTTCACGCTGGTGTGTTGGTATATCATATTGATTGGCCATTCTAAACATCAGTTCATTTAAATTGTCCTGTGTATGTTCTGCATTGCATCTGTGCCCATCAGTAGTGCATAGGTGGGAAAGAACAAGGCTTTTAAATAAAACAAATATAACTTAGATACTATTGTGTGTGTGAATTTTAAAATATAGCTGGGAAAACCGATATAGGAGCAGATTTACAAAGTCTGGCACAAAGTATCTAGAACAAAAGCAGAACTGTCCAGAAAAAAAAACAATTAGTTGTCCAGTTTCATTTAAAAGGTAAGGTTGATTGATTGATTGATTGATTGCTAGAAGCACAATTGCACTGTTCCTCCAGTTTTCTTTGTGCCAAACTTTGTGGTTGATCTTGAGAGATCTGCTAGGTGCCTGAAGGCAGCTATAAGTGTGCAGGACAGACAGTGATATGCTGGCTGTCCTCCTGCTAGTTGGGACATCAAATAATTTCCTTTTGTAGTCTGCATCGTGGGTCAGCAGCTGACACATGGCTAAGTGGTGACAAACACGGCTATTCAGTTACATTACATAGCAACCGGATGGCACTTACTGCCTGGCAGTTCGGTGGCTGAACTGCATAGCAACGTGTGCAGTTCAGCCTTTCTGTATGAAGGTGACCTAACTTCTTTTACCTTCAACTAAATGACAATATGTATTTAAATATTTGTGTGTAGGTAGTTCCTGGTTAAGGAATAAGATGGTGACTGTAGGTTTGTTCTTAACATGAATCTGTGTATAAGTCGAAACATTGGGCCATCTCTGTCCCCTGTACCTTCTCTATGCCACCCCCTGTGCCACCTGTTTCCCTCTCTGTGTCACCTCTGTTCCTTCGGGCATACCTTCAGTGCCCCTCCCTGTGCCACCTCTGTGTTACCCAGTCCTAAGAAAGTACAGGAACAAAGATATGAAAGATGTTCAAAGCTTACTCTAATCTCTCCATCACATTTGACTATTTCCTGTTCCTCACTCGTCTCCTACCACTACTCCCCCTTCTGCACAGTTAACCCCCCATCCTTTTCTCAGAAACACTGCCTGCCACACCCATTACTGTCCTACGGCCTCAATAATAACACTGTAGAGTTAAGGTGTCCGGCCTCTGGTAACAACTGTACCCTCAGTGAAAGAATCTACTTTTCAGGTTTTCTTCAGTGTTTGATCTGTCGTTGAGTAACGTTGAGTAAAGTAAACCTATCCACTCTGTACACGTTTTTATTGTCCAATGCACTTGCTGCCAAATCTGTAGTGCAGTAGGGGCAGGGGTGTCTGATCACAAACATGGATATGCTCCACAGATGATCTGTACAGGGATTGGAGCAGTTCACATAGAGGAGAGCTTGTAGAAGCCACCAGGTGTAAGTTGCAGTTGGCCCTCTTAAAACAATGTCTGACTGAGCCCTGGAAGATCCCTGTTGTTGCCCACACTTCTGACTTCTGGTCTCACAACATAAATGTTGGCCTTTTGGGTTAGGTAAAGGAAAATGAGTTTTTGGTTTGGAAAATGTCAGTGGCGTAGCTAGAGATTATGGGGCAAAACTTTCATGGGGCCCTCCGGTGCAGGCACTCTTTAACTATGCCACCCACCCCTACTCTATGGGATATGAGTTAATTAGCCATTTACATTCTTTTGCATTCTACACTGCATACAGTCCATGGGCACTGATAGAGGGTGGAGGAACGCAAGAAATCTACTAGCTAATACATCAAGTACCCACTGGGCCCCCTCTGCTCCAGAGCCCCATAGCAGCTGCTATGACTATTGCTACGCTCCTGGAAGAGGTGGCAGGTGTGATGATGGGAAGCCATCTTTTAAGGGTACTTTCACTCAGGTGCACTGTGTTTTTGTGTAGCGGACACTGTGTAGAACACTCTAATGCAGTGTGATTCAAAGTCTATTGTAAGAACTCATCAGTTGCGTTGCAATGTAAAAGATTCCATTGTCACAACGCAGAACATGCAGTGTCAGCGCCTTTTTGAAGTAAACCCTCTTATCCTATGCTTTAAACATGAGACATTTCGGCTAGGTTCACACTGGGACGTTGTGCTACTAGGTCAAAACAGGTTTGGAAGGCAATGGAGGGAAAAAGTCCGACCCATATGTTATACGTGCAATTTGACCCATACAGTTAATGAAAAGTAGGCTGAACTGCATCTGTAAACACGCATGTTATGTTGCAGCACACAGCATGCCTTGCGTTATGCCGGCTGATTTATCCACACCGCACTGCTAATGTGCCAATGTGAATGTACCATCCTACCAAATAAAAGCCTTAATATGTGCGTCCATGGGCTGCGTCTGTGTCATCCTCCAAGTGCGGAAGCACAGAGCTGTTGCCATGCTCGGGCTTCCAGCGGTCAATCTAGAGCCTGCTTTTGAAACATGCCTAATTGACCAGTTACATTATAATTGCATTGTGTTAACAATTCATTTATATTGTTGGCGCAATGCCCCAGTGTCAATGAACCAAACACCTTTGAAGAGTTCTGATCAGCAGCTAACTGACCACACTAGTTCCCATACTACTACCAATAATAAAAAGAAAGTTATTCTGTTCCAGGAATATACAATATGTAAATGCAAAATGTTCACTTCATATTTTATTTTTTAATATGAAGCTTTCAGAACCATTAATCCACTATTCTAGAAATGTGTATGTAGGTGGCAGGTTTACTTGTATTAGTTAATTTTAAACATTTCCTTAAAAATTACACTTTGGAAATCTGTTACACTTGCGTACAAAGTGTTTTGTTCCAGAAAAAATAAATGACAATTCTTTTTAACTTGAATTGAAAGGCTGTTCTCTTCACACAAAGCAGTCTGAATCAGAAATAAGAAGGTGGGGAAGAGAGCAGAAATCACTGTTCTGCACAGATATAAACATAAAGTGATGATTTCTTACAGAATTATAACTCATAACCTCTGATTTATTCACTGTAGCACTGCCACCTGCAGGCTGTATTCAGCTTCAGGAAATTGTTATATATATAGAGCAGGGGTCTCAAACTCGCGGCCCGCGGGCCATTTGCGGCCCTCGATACAATATTTTGTGGCCCCAGGGCCCCAGAGCTTGTAGGGGCCCCCAGTGGCTACAAGAGGAAAAAAAAATTAAAATCGGCCTTATAGTTTTTGAGAAAATCGATTTTAAAGTTGCAAAGGAAAAAAATACACAATTAAAAACCCGCCGACTTTAATGGTTAATAGTAAATCCACCTTAAATGCTAAAAAACCCTAAATTTGCAGGATATGTTAAGGAGATCATTAGGAATAAGAAGGAAAAACAATTTTTCAAAAAGACCTTATAGTTTTTGAGAAAATCGATTTTAAAGTTTCGAAGGAAAATAGTATACTTTTAAATGCGGTAAATGTCACTTTTAGTAGCAAGCCTAACGGTAGTGTAATTTTACATGTATCAAAAGAAAGAGCAATACGTTTCCTGACAGGGCTTCCAGGAGGTCCATACGCAGCCGCAGCGCTTTGGCAAGGGTAGCGCTAAACAAGGGCTGCAGACCCCCAAATCCCCCGCGCAAACATCCACGACTGCGCTGAGGGGCAGAGCTTCCAGCTGTAGCTCTGCCCCTCCTGACGTCAATCGCCGAATGGATCGCTGCCTCTCCCCCGCCCCTCTCTGTGAAGGAAGAGTGAGAGGGGTGGGCAGAGGCGGCGATCCGGCGATTGACGTCAGGAGGGGCAGAGCTGAAGCTGAAAGCTCTGCCCCTTCCAGGAAATGCCGGTGGATTGCCCCCCCGGGGCGATTTGGGGGCTCTGCTGCCCTCGTTTTGCGGCGGGGACACGTGAACTCCCTTATGCGGCCCAGCCTCATCCTGACTTTGCCTCCTGCGGCCCCCGGGGAAATTGAGTTTGAGACCCCTGATATAGAGTATATGCAGGTTAGTTCGTTATTGTTTGAAATATGCGTTTCTAAATTATGTTGTGAAGTTAAAGGGCACCAGACGTGAGGCAAAACAAATTAGATGCTTACCTGAGTAGAGAGAAGTTTCTGGTTAGTCCAGAGGCTTTCCCCATCATCTTATGCCCTTCCCCTCCTGCACCAGGACCCTTGGAAAATATTTGATATTAATCTTGAGTATTCCTCAGGGCTGTGCTCCCCTCTATGTATGAGCGCAGTCACACTGTGCAGGTGAGAAATAGGGAGTGCGCAGTAGCTGCAGGTGCAAAACCTACTGGCACCTGCGCAGTGCTGCTGTGCTTGTACCCTGAAGAGAGTGTGGCCCTGAAGAAGTGGGTCTTGGCTGCAGCAAAGCGTCAAAGAGGATAGGGGAATCTTCTGGAGCATACAGAGGCTTCCCTCTACCAGGGTATTTAGTTTGTGTTTGTTTTTTTCAGTTCAGATTCACTTTAAAACATGTCTATATTTCCTTTTTCCTTAAAGTGTTCTGAAAGTCCGCATTTCTACTTTGCTCTTAAAGATTCCTCACAGCCTAAAGCTACTATCCCAGAATTTTTTTTAGCAGAACATCACTGAAATTGTTAAACAAAGCACTTTGTCCTGCTATTCAGCTTCAAATCATCATCCAAACTGGAGATAACAGTATCTTTGTTTGCATTCCAATGTTGATACATGTGTGTAAACACAATGTAACAACTGAAAAGGAGCTCTCTGCGAAGCTCTGTGCTTCAAGCACACAAACAGCTCAGAAGAGCTAATTAGAAGATGTTAATATATAATAAAAAGCAGTTTGAATAAAATGCAATAGCAGGTTTCAGGGCAAGATAAACTACACTTTGGAAACTTGTTATATTTGAGAACAGAGGCGCCAAAATAATAAAAACAGTATTTAAAAGTTTTAAAATTGCTTAGGAAGCAGTGGTGGACTTGCCTCCCACAAGCAGGCACAACAAAAACTGTGTATTCAAAAAAGGGGATATTTATTAGTACACTCCAAAAGTAGATCGCAACGCGTTTCACAGGTCAAGCCCGCTTCATCAGGCAAATACAGGAAGTAGCACACAACTGGGGGTAAGAGGCAACACATTTGTACATTTCCTAACATACTGCATAAGCATAAACAATAATGAGCATCTTAGAGTGAAAAGATTCAATGAATGTTATTGAATATAATAATGTCAATGGGAAGGGGAGAAAAAAGGAAGAACCGGGAGGAGGGGTTTTATTTTGAAGGGGGGGGGGGGGAAGGGGGGGGGCATATTTGCCTGATGTAGCGGGCTTGACCTGTGAAACGCGTTGCGATCTACTTTTGGAGTGTACCAATAAATATCCCCTTTTTTGAATACACAGTTTGTTGGGCCTGCTTGTGGGAGGTAAGTCCACCACTGCCTCCTAAGCAATTTTAAAACTTTTAAATACTGTTTTTATTCTTTTGGCGCCTCTGTTTTCAAATATAACACGTCTTATATCCACCCTTGGTGGAGGGGGATACCCCTTCTTGTCTTCAAGTCTACAGAGAGCGACTTCTTAATCCTGAGTGAGGACAGGCTAATCTCCACACCTGCTTATACAGTGGTTGCCTGGAGGTAACCCTGGTTTGTGAGTATCTAATTTATACTCGTTCCATTATCCTTTTGCCTGTACATACTACACGATATTGGGCTCTCGGTTCTTCTCTTTCTCACTTTGGAAACTTGTTATTTGTAAACAGACAATATTACTTATGCATAAAAGCAAATATGATAACTGTATGAGTAATAAAAAGTAGGAAAACACATTTTTATTGAATGTTATGTCGGAGTTTCAGACCACTTAAAGGAAAAAAAAAACTTTATAGAATCACCTTGATGTACTTTGTGTTTTATGAAGCTGCATTACACTGACCCGCCAAAGATGGCCCGGAGGTGGGGTTTAGTTGATCCTTCCCTTGAGACTCTCTATATGCACTATCTATTTGAGACTATCTATATGTCACAGTGAGCCACTAGGAAAAGGTGATTTGTAAGGCTAACTAGCTATGTGATATAGCTAACTAGCTAACTAGCTGTTAAGATGAGAGGCGTAATTGTGCCCAACTGCTGTGTATGCACAGCAGCAACCCCCCAGATCTCAGAATCCCTCTCCCTACTGAATTAATCTGCATACAAAAGAAAAAAGAGGTGTGTGCTTGGACCAGATTAGATACTGGCTGCCAATAGTCTGTTGGCTGATTAAAACTGCGCAATAAATGCATATTGCATCAGCTTGCCAGAATGTGCAGGGTCTAAACTAACTCATTGCTATGCCTTGCAGGAGTTGGCCCAAACAAATTGTGACTGTGTCTTTTCAATATACTTAATGAAGCTGTAGAAGCATGGAGGAATGCAAAATATGTTAACCACTTTACCCCCGCCCTTACGGATTTCTCCGTCCCTTTTTCCATCCTTTAACCCCCAGGGACGGAGAAATCCGTACTTTGCGCACTCCCGCTGCTGCTCGCGCTCCCGCTCGTAAACACGCCGTCTGCCGCTAGTAAACCAACGGCCGCCCGCTCGCCCAGAGATCAACGAACGGGAAAATCCATTCCTGTTCGTTGATCTAAGCCCCGCAATGATCCGCTGCCGCTCGGCTGAGCAGCGCGATCATTGTGAGCAATAACAAACTCCCAGCCTCTTTCTACTTCCTGCAAGTGTCCGGAAGGACGCTTGCAGGTCGCATGAAACAAAAAGTTACTGTTGCCATCTTGTGGCCAAATAGTAAAACTACACCCTAAACATTTTTTACACACAAATAAACTAGTTTTACACAAAAAATTAACTCCTTACCTCCCACACTCCCCAATTTATTTATTTTTTGTAATTAAAAAAAAATAAAAAATTTACAATTTAAAAAAATACATAAATAGTTACCTTAGGGACTGAACTTTTTAAATATTTATGTCAAGAGGGTATAACACTGTTACTTTATAAACTATGGGCTTGTAATTAGGGATGGACGCAAAACTGAAAAAAATGCACCTTTATTTCCAATTAAAATATTGGCGGCAAACATTGTGATAGGGACATAATTTAAACGGTTTTATAACCGGGATAAATAGGCATATACATTTAATGGGTTTTAATTACAGTAGCATGCATTATTTGAAAACTATAAAGGCCGAAAACTGAAAAATAATACATTTTTTCCCCACATTTTTTCCTATTTTCCCATTAAAACACATTTAGTATAAAATTATTCTTGGCATAATGTCCCACCTAAAGAAAGGCTAATTGGTGGCGAAAAAAACAAGATATAGTTCATTTCATTGCGATAAGTAATGATAAAATTATAGACGAATGAATGGAAGGAGCGATGAAAGGTGAAAATTGCTCTGGTGGTCAGGGGGTAAAACCCCTCAGTTGGGAAGTGGTTAAACTCTTAAAACACTGACACACGTGATTACTTTGGTTTTCTGAACTTACTGGCTGTTAGATCTATCGGTTCCATTGTGAAAGTTGCTGAAAGCCTGGGAAGTGAATAGCCATGATCCCACAAGAGTCATTGCGATTAGCCAAAATCACAGTCTCCCTGCATGCAGCATTTTCAGACCGATTTCATAAGGAAAAGCAAGGCCCCAAATTGCTTTACCTGAAATAGCTCTCCACTTTTAAGTGGCAAAATTGTTCTCAGAAACACTATCTTCTTTTAGAGCATTTTGCTATCACAAGTGTGTCCCAGGCTAAGGCTTAGTTTGTTCTTAACTGTTAGGGAGATGGAAATGATTATGTTAAACTTCCATTACATATAGCCAGAATCTCTACTAGGGATGGTCAAGGAGATTCAGATCATTTTAAACTGAAGCAAATTTAAATTTTATGCAAATGTATGCAGCTGGAAATTAGACTAATTAAAATTGTGGACTGTATTTAAGTAGTCAGTTTCCTAGCTGCATAGGTTTGCATAAAATGAACGTAAAATTTGCATCAACTCAAAATGATTTGCATCTTATTGACTGTTTCTTATCCCTACAGATATGCATGATCCTTCTCTCTGTGGATAGAATGTACCATGGCAGTAAAGCTAATGAAGCAGTCTGGGTAATAAGGAATTGTTATGTCAGTAATTACTGATGCCGAATGAACCGGAACTAGGTTTATTTACAAGTTACTGGAGTTCTGTAAAACCTCAAGCCATGCTTTGCTTTGCATCCAGTACATGCAGACAGACAGGAAGATGAATGAATAAGACTAGAACAGCATAGATAGATTCCATACAATCATGCAGTATCAGAGCAGTGTCCTAGTAATATTACAGTGCCATCTACAGGCCAGAAGCATGAACCCCACATTTCCCCTCTTGCTACAAAAGCTTCTTTAAAGAGAGTCTGAAGTCTTTTAAATATCCTCCTTATTAGACATTTATGTAAAGCAGTATCAGCCTTGTTAAAACGCAGCATTCCCATGGCAGAACAAGGTAATTAAGCCCCCAAATTCCTGGGGCAAAATGTGGGGTGCGCTTTCATTTAGAGGCAGAGCTTTGTGCTGTAGCTCTGCCTCTACTTGCGTCAATCCCCACTGATCGCCGCCTCACCCTGCCCGTGTCTTCTTTCACTGAGAGGGTCAGGGAGAGCCGGAGATCCACGTGGATATTGACGCAACTGGAGGCAGAGCTACAATGCTACAGCAAAATCCAGGACCTGGAAAGCTGTAGAATTTTGCCCCGGTATTTGTTTAATGATCTTGTTCTGCCATGGGAATGCGGTGTTTAGCTAGGCTGATACTGCTGAACATAAATGTCTAATAAAAAGAGGATTTTTAAAAGGCTTCAGACTCTCTTTAAACCAATGTCAATTATGTAAATTTTAATACAACATAACACAAAGCAATACTGTGCAAGTTAACTATATCACATAGTCCTTTGTCCAGACAGGTGGTCTTCTGACTCTTTGAGTAGATCTGGTTAGTTCGGTTTCCACTTCTCCAACTTGGTCATCATTAGTCGCAAATATAACCATGTCCTCCATCAAATGAAACCTAGAACAAGTCCTGCCTAACAGATGCAAGACCTCTGGCATTCCTTGTATGTCTATTAGATGGTTCATAGGTGTAAGGTTCTTGTTGCCTATTTACTCTAAGTGGGTTACAAAAATTGTGTTGTCCCTGTTTCAATATTTGAGGTCGCTTAACTCTAGTTAGAGATCCAAGCTGAAAGTGGACTTTACTATCCCTGCATTTCAGAGCAGTATACGCCTTACTTTTATCCTGTCGCACTTTAACTGCCCCAGCAACGGAGGATCTTGGAGGCACTGGACGCTGTGGTGTCCTGCGGGCTACAGCAGATTTGGCACGACTGACACTCTGTGTAGACATCCGGGCGCACTTTCATTTTGTGTAAAAATGTATTTGCGCAGCCCAATACATTGTCCATATGATGAACACTGCATGCTTGTTGTATTTGAGAATATGAAGTTATTGTGATAAGACCATCTACTAATTTGTAACTTTAATATAGAAACCATCTCTGCCCATTCTAGCTGAACCCTTCTTAACAATGTAGAATTTGGCTTGCACCTAAGTTGATTGAAATATAACCATCACTGGCAGACAACCAATCACAAGAATAGGTTTTCTTAGATTATGTAAGAAGACAGAGGTGCCAGAAGAATAAAATATGCTAAAAATGTTAAAATGAGAGGAGGCAGTGGTGGACTTACCTCCTCCAAGCAGACACATACGAATGTTGTGTAAATTCAAACAGCAAAAGATTTATTTGTATACTCCAGAAAGTGCAACCCATTTCGCGGACATCTCCCGCTTCATCAAGCAATATAAAAGGAGCATAAAACTCAAACAGGTCTGGTATAAAGCTCAGCGCCTCTGGGACACAAACACTTTAAGGGAGGGATCACACTTGTGTTTGTGGGAATCACAGATGATTCCCCAAAAATGATTTACCGCATATGTGTGTTTTGTGTTCATTTTAATATGCTGTTATTTTTTTTCTAGTACAGTAGCCAGTGATTGTAATAAAGAAATGCATGAATTGTGCTTTTCAGAATAGCAGATGCCTCCTAAAAATGCAGTGGCCCCATAGGCAATCATTGCATGTGTTTTCCCAATGCTTCAAAACATTGCAGTTGTTTAATAATATGTGTATATAATGTACTGTTATGTGCTTCTGTCTATTGCTATATTATTGTAGTTTGCAAACTTACATTGTGCATGACTAGGCTTAATCAGAACTTTACACAGCTTTGCCTCTAAAAAAAGGCACACAATATGGCTGTCTGTTTGTATAAAATAACCTCATAAGTGAATAAGAAGATCTTCTGTAGCTTTGTAATATGATGAGTGGTGCAGTGAGCCAAAGTAAACCTGTCTTCAGTTTCAATTTGTCAAGCTACTACTCTGAATGAAATGCAAGCACCACGGGAATTGAAGTTACACTCTGCTACCAACAGATATTGCGCCAGACATCTATTCCACCAAGCAGACAGAAAGGTTTTGTGCAACTGGAAACTGCTTTACCACCTATTAATATGGCAGTTTAAAGGTAACCTTAAGTGAAAGGCATATGGAGGCTGCCATATTTATTTTATTTTAAACAATACCAGTTGCCTGGCACACCTATTGATCTCTTTGGCTGCAGTAGTGTCTGTATCACACACCTGGAACAAGCATACGGCTAATCCAATCAGACTTCAGCCAAAGCACCTGATCTGCATGTATGTTCAGGGTCTATGGCTCACGGCCGGTTCACACTCGGCACTTTGCTCATTCGGCTCCGCAATTGCGGTTTGCGGGCAAAATCTTGCGATTCAGCATGATTTGCACTTGTGATTCACGTACAATAGACAAAGAATCACAGAGCAATCGCCCTCAAAACACTGCATGCAGCACGTTTGCGATTGATCAAAATCGCAACCGCTGCAGTGTGAATGTATCCATATGGATACATTGTAGCAGCGCTTTGCTGATTGCAGGCGATCAGCAAAGCGCTGAAGAATCACCCCAATGTTAACCAGCCCCAAAAGTATTAGAGGCTGATGATCAGCAGTACAGCCAGGCCATATGCTTTGCTTAAAAGGTAATAAATATGTCAGAGTCCATATTCCTCTCACTTCAGGTGGGCTTTGAGACTCTCGTATAGAGTTCTGGGGGTTAGAGATTCTAAAACCTTGGTGACATATCCACAAATGCAGCTCTGAAAAAACAGATGTGGTGTAGCTTCGAAACCTTCCGGGTTAACAAATTCAGTCATGGGTTAGTGATGAGTATTTTGGCACTGGCAGACCTTTTATGTAAGGGCCCTTTTAAACTTAATCTGTTTCTGTGCATTGTAATGCAACGCAAAATGTGTAGAAAAGTAAATCACATGTATTCTTATGGTGTTCTGATGGTGTATTTTACACCATGACCGGTGCAGCACCTCCTTTATTAACAATGCGTTAACGCAACAGATTAAGTGTAAAAGGGCCATAAGTGTTTTCGTTTTCTAGACTTAATTAGGTTTCAATTGTGGTAAAAGTTAAGGTTGCCATACCGGTTGAAGATTGTCTATTTAACCTTCTTGCCGGTAATCCCGAGCTAGGGTCGGGGCGGAAAACCGCAGCTCAGAGCAGTAATCACGACCTGTGCTCGGGGTAGCCGCCGGAAGCTGTATGGAAAGCAATGCGCATAGCGGGCGTTTCAACATACATTCCAGGGGATTGCGACGTCAGCCCGCCATTCTTCTTCTGCTCCTCCGAGGCTCTGTTTCTCCCTGGTGAGATAGCCGGCTGTTGTCATGACGACAGCTGGCAATTTCACTTTAGGGTTGCAATGCCACCCGGTGGATGGAGGGAAAACTGCAGCACAGGAGCCAGGGAGGTGAGCGATTACTAGAACTGCTGCAGATCTCACTGGCAGGATGATTTTTTCCAGGTTTTGGGGTCTGAAAGGGCGCCAAAAAATGCACCACTTTTAGACCCTAAAATCCAGAAAGAATCAAAACACTAGGGGAGTTAAGGGTCTATTTAATTGTTTATTTAAGGGTTAGAGTTAATGTGATCAGTTCATACGGAATAAGATCAGTGTGACAGTCAGATCTCTGTTTAAATTATTTAAAATCTTTTTGTGTTTGTTGTCGAGTAACTGAGACTTTTTAGTACAGTACTAGATTCTGGAAGCACATTATTACTGTTAGGATTTATGCTTGCTGGCGCTGAACAAGACATTTCCACTCGTAGGCAAACCAGTCAACTGAAGTTATTGCCTGACTTTACCAAGCAAGCAACATTACAGCACATGCAAGATTGATCTCAATTACTCACAGTCCACCATTGTTTTTGAAGTCTTTCAATTGGCATGCTGAAAACATCCAGCTTTTAACCACTGGCCTGTTCACATTCATTACTTGATTGGCTGAACTTGGACCACTCTTCTTCACTACTGGTACTATTCTGCTCTACTCCCTCTACTACTGCCTAAAATTTGTAAATGCATATACCGGTAAGCTCTTTGGATCCTGACTGCACTTCTTTGGTGCACCAGCTCATGCACACACTAACAGACTGTGACTGCTCTACAGGATGCACACTTGCTTCCAACCGACTCCCAGCCAAGAACTGCTCTCTGCAGTCTAAACCACCAAGCTGCTTTCCTGTGTATCCGTCTTCTGACTTAATAGTGATTCTAGCCTGGTAACTTTACCAGACCGACCAAAAAGCGCTTTACTTGTGGCTGTAGTGTACATCTAGTGGGATTGCTACTATAGTCTTTATAGGATGTTGAATATGAAAAATGCTAATGGCGATTTCATAATAATGCGATTATCATAATTTTAAATGGCTACTTTAATGTACACATTTCATGTAAGGTTTCATGCTTTTACGCCTTTAGATTTTGGTATTCATTGTATTGTGCTGTGCTTTATCATACATTCTAAGCAGTTCACTAAACATCTGCTTGATGTGTTTTAAAGATTGATCATGAAAGTGCTGGTGATTAGTTGGACATATGTGCACCGGTGGGAAATGAGTGCTGCGGAAAAAAATAAGCATCATAAAAGTGTTCTGCCATTAGCTTTTATTGCTAAAGCCATTCCCTGTGTTTCTTGAACTCCTCAATAAGCTGCCAGTTTTGGATTATGCACTTGCACACAAGTTTGCTTAGAGTGTCATTGCACTCCAATATGCTATATTTTATTCTGCTTCAGAGGCCTGTCACTTTCCAGGATATGGGGGGAGGGGGGGGGGGCAAAAACAGCTCTGACTTGGGCTACAACAGACAGTTCTGATATTGTGGTGGTGGTGGGTTTTTTATCTCTTTCTTAAAATACTGTTTTAGTTTCACTTATACATCTTTTAAGATCCTCTGATGAAGCCCTTTGTTATGGATGAAACCTGTTAGATATTTGTGGGGGCGCTAGTCTAATTTAGGAGACCTTGCAGAAATTCCCATAGATCAGTGCCTCCCACTAACTTTGCAAACTAATTTTGCCAGTCCGATGATGTTACATTTAATAAAAAATTTGATACCACTGTAGGCAAAAAGTTTCTCCAAAAACTCTGCAAAAAAAAAAAAAAAAGATAAAGCCTGATACTTACAGAGTAAGAGGCCTTGGAATGACACAGTTCCCTGTCTGGCAGCCATCTTGCCTTGTCAGGTTAGCTAGATCCTGGCTCCTGATTGGTTGTTTTGTTGCTGAGTAAAAAAAAATAAAAAATAAAAAAAGCCTTGTAACAAAACTTGCACGACCACTACACCTAGTGGTGGAAAAGGATATAACCAGGATATAGCATTGAACTATTCATTTTAAGGGTGGTTCTATGTATTTTAATCATAAAGATAACTTGCTTTCCTGGAATCATTGTACCCTTGCCCCCCTCCCTGGCCTGTGGGCTCTGTCCTTGCTTCACTTGGAAAACTTTTTATTCTAACTCTATGTCCACCTGGATAGTGAAGATTGCACACCAGGACCCTTGCCTGCTCACGGGTTGCCCTAACCCAAGGTTCCAACCCAAAGCCCAGTGAGTGAAGCGAGCAGGCAAGGGTCCTGGCGTGTAATCTACACTATTCAGGTGCACTTAGAGTTGGAATAAAAAGTTGTCCAAGCGCAGCAAGGACCGAGCCCGCAGCCAAGGGAGTGAAGCGAGCGGGCAATAGGCCAATGATTCCAGTAAAGCAAGTTATTTAACCATTTATGCAGCGCGGACATTAGCTTCACGTCTGCAGCGGCAGCTGCTACAGCTGCATTGACGTGGTAGTCACGTCCCTGCAGCTTGGGGCTGTGTGGGCAACTGTTACCGGGAGCAGGGGGAGATTGGCTGCAGGGGACAAAAGTTTCCATTCATAATTTCCCCACCGGCACTGTGATCGCAGGCTTCTGATGGAAGCCTTACGTCACTTCCCTAGTTACAATCTAGCAATACACGGTATCATAAGTAGCGTACCTGTACGCTACATAGAATTTTGCTAAGCCGGGACATCTTGTGGCCAAATAGTAAAATACACCTACTGACTTTAGGGGAAAAAATATCTATGTCAAGAGGGCATATAATTATTAAATAATGGGCTAAAAATTAGTGATGGATGTAAAACTGAAAAAATGCACCTTTATTTCCAAATAAAATATTTTCACCATACTAGGGATATAATTTTAGCATTGCAATAACCGGGACAAATGGCCAAATAAAATGTGTGGATTTTAATTATGGCAGCATGAATTATTTTAAAGCTATAATGGCTGAAAAATTAAAAATAATGAATTTTTTCCATTTTTTCTTATTATTCCCATTAAAATGCATTTACAATAAAATAATTCTTAGCATAATGTACCATCCAAAGTAAGCCTAATTGGTGACGGAAAAAACAAAGTATTCTGTAGATCATTTCCTTGTGGTAAGTAGTGATAAAGTTATTGGGGAATGAATGGGAGGAGCGCTGAAATGTGAAAATTCCTCTCGTCCATAAGGTGAAAAATACCCGCGGGTTGAAATGCTACCATGCACCGTTTAGGGTGCATGGTAGCACATTGAAATTCCACTCCATGCTGTCTAGCTGGACCTGCGTCTGTACTCTGTTTGCTGCTTGAATATAGATGCTGGGGAGACCAAATCTCCTGCAGTAATTTAGGAGTCTGTGAGGAAGGTCTCTTGAGCTTGACTAGCCGTACATTTTCTCATTGATGACAGCTGTGCATCTATTGTGGTGAAGGTCATATTTGGATAGCTGTATAGCACTGGCCCTTATATGTTACACACTACTTTTGCAGATGATTGCATTTTATTGTATATCTAATAAAATGCAAAGAAAAATGTTTTTTTTAAACTCAGAAAAATGACAGTTTAAAAAACATTTTTCTTTGTAGTTTTTGAGAAAACTGATTTTAAAAATACAAACTCTTTTTGAAAAATTCATTTGTAATTACAAATGCTTACAATTACATATAAAATTAATTACGCTTTTCCCCCGAAATTTCGCATTACGATGCGTAAATGCGAATTACGATGCGTAATTACAGCATTAGCGTAATTTCTGCTCATCCCTAATTTCCTCTTCTACTCCCTTCAGTTTTTCGGGGGCAAAAGGAAGAAAAGGACAAAATGTGATCTTTGCATGGGTTGATTGCTGCTTGATGCAGTTCAAAACTATGCAGCTGGTGGCTGACCCAACAACCAATCCATAAAAAAATGTATCACTCCTTCCTGTCATTCCTTCATTTCATATGCTGTACAAAATAGGCTGGATGTTTATCAGTCAGAAAACTAGTGCTAGGTACACACTATGGTATTTTCTGGCAGATTTACTGTCTGATCGATTATTTCCAACATGTCAGATTTGATTTCCGATCGATTTCCGACTGTCTTCCATTCACTTCTATTGGAAATCGATCGGAAAACACATCGGACATTTTGGAAATAATCGATCTGACATTAAATCTGCCAGAAAATCTCATAGTGTGTACCTAGCATAGCAGTGAGTAGATTACAGGCAGATTTGATCAAAGCAATTGTATCTGCCTAAAAAGCTGTCAATTGTGAAGACTAGTAAACTGCAATTAATTATGTGAACTGATAATTAAACTTTGTCTGACTACTGATGCCTGCAAGTCATTAACACACTGAATTCTAACCTTGTGATTCTGTAGACCAGTCTTTTTATACTGTTCTAATTACAATCTAATTACTGTATGTACAACCCTGGACCCTTAAGGTGCATACACACATCAGACTGTAGTCTTTGGAAAATGAAAGATCACAGACCAATCTTACCACCCTTCATGTAGTATGAGAGCCATACCTTCACAGTCTATTCTATGGAGCTGAACTCCCCATCAGAAAAAAATCTTTGCAAGATGCTGCACACACAGATGCTGCACACACTCAAAAGATCTGTAGCTGCAAAAGATCTGTTGCTGCCAAAAATCCATTCCTGCAAAATGCAATGATAGTCTATGGGATCTGCAGATCCTCATACACACATTATTTAACTGACATTCATCTGCAGATCAGATCCACCAGGATGGATTTTCAGATCTGCGGATGATTGCTTGATCTGCAGATGAATGTCAGTTAAATCATGTGTGTATGATGATCTGCAGATCCCATAAACTATCATTGCATTTTGCAGGAATGGATTTTTGGCAGGAACAGATCTTTTGCAGATACTGATCTTTTGTGTCTGCACAGCATCTGTGTGTGCAGCATCTTGCAAAGATTTTTTTCTGATGTGGAGTTCAGCTCCATAGAAAAGACTGTGTAGAGTATGGCTCTGATACTACATGAAGGGCGGTAAGATTGGTCTGTGATCTTTCATTTTCCAAAGACTATAGTCTGATGTGTGTATGCACCTTTAGAACCAGTTCAAGGCCTTGCTTTGGGACCACTGTGGTCTACAAGAAGCCTTTTGTGCACAGAAAAGTGGTTCTTGGTCTACTTAGCTCAAAATGACCATGATGCAGATTTCACAAGAGGCACTGCTAATGATCTGGCTGCAATGTATCATATGAAATTTGTATAAAACTCGGATTAAAGGAACTCAAGCTGAGTATTGGAGACTGCAGGCCATAGGTTTTCAGAAGTTGTAGTGATCCATTGAACTTAGTACTTCAAAGTGTCTCCCAGCAGCTTGTACACAGCCGCAGAAAACTTTGATTACAATTACCGGTACGTACTTGATGTTTTTGAACCTTCCTCGTATCCACATCGTATTAACGCACTTGTAAATATGTTGTAGCTGTGTATAAGCTTTTAGGAGCAAAACTTTGAGGCATCTTTTCTATAGATCTCAGCTTGGAAACCAACTTGCCACACCTATTAACTCTCTGGTATCTGTAAGGCTAGATTTTGTGAGGTAAAGTGAATGAACTCTATAAGCAAAACATTTTTTTCTTTTTGTGTGGTGTGTTAGAAGCTCACAAATTCATTTTTCTTGTTTGAATTATTTTACGTTAGGATCGCAAGCAAGTGGATGCTAAGTAGTTTTAGGAGTCTGCCAGTATACTCATAGATTTTGGAACTGTTCACTTTGTGCCTACAACCACTAATACATAGTTCAAAAAATGTCTGATACAGAATACCATCACTATACATTCATTATACTCATTTTGTAAGTGCTTGTCATTTAATATTGAACTTTGATTGTCAGCAGCTGTACCTTTTATTATACAGTTTGTCAAATACTCCAAATTCTCTTCTGTTCCTGAATTCTCTGAGGGTCGCAATTCTTCACAACCCAGGAGGTAAAAATGATTGAAATTCTTTACAACCCCACAGCTTTGCTAGGTTTAGTGCAATGACACATTCATCCACAGGATATATACCCATAGGGATGTTCACTCTACATATATACAATAATCACCCCCACCCCAGTAATGGCTAAGAGAGACTTTTCCACTGGAATATGCAGAGCACCAGAACATTCCTAGGGAAAATACCAGTTGTTTCTTAGGAAAAGTGGAGATACACTAGGGCCTGGGACCCACTATGATGCGTGTGATTTGCAAAATCAAATTTGGGTAGCCACTAATGCAGTTCCTCCGGACGTAGGGCTTTGTCGATCGCAGGAAAAGCGCAAACGTTCCAAAAATGCTGCTAGTGTTTCCAAGGCCTTTCATATTCTCACACATAATGAACCTTACAGCTGAAAAATTGGATCCTTTTCCATAGCTTGGCTGCCGCTGTTCCCATGTAAAAACACTCTCACAGCTTGAATTGAGGCATGTGTACATAATCTGGATCACATACGGATGGAAAGAAACTATTTTCAGTTAATTTTGGTATCAGGCATGTGGAGGCTATCGTGCTCTACTGGTACCTGATTTTACCCTACACCTACCCTATTTTCCCTCCTGGTTCTGTGCATAGCCCTAATCTCTCCTCCCATCTGTGGCGTATTATTATTATTATTATTTAGTATTTATATAGCGCTGACATATTACGCAGCGCTGTACAGTGTATATATGTATCTTGTCACTAACTGTCCCTCAAAGGAGCTCACAATCTAATCACTACCATTGCCATATGTCTATATTATGTAGTGTAAGTACTGTAGTCTAGGGCCAATTTTTTTTTAGGGGGAGCCAATTAACGTATCCATATGTTTTTGGAATGTGGGAGGAAACCGGAGTGCCTGGGGGAAACCCACGCAGACACGGAGAGAACATACAAACTCTTTGCAGATAGTGCCCTGGCTGGGATTCGAACCAGGGACCCAGCGCTGCAAGGCGAGAAAGCTAACCACTACGCCACCGTGCTGCCCAGTGTAGCTAAGGAGCTGTGGGCCCTGATGCAAGTACTCTATACATAACAATTGATACGGTGCACCAAAACCTGCCAATGGCAACTACAGTGTCAGAGGTGCAAGAAGTGGATGGGGAACAGTTTGTTAATGACTACTTCTATTTAAAGTATCTATAGAAGTGATTATTATGAGCACAGGACCAATAGAGAGCTAATACTGCAGTTGAGGGAGGGCCCTTTGGGACCCCTCAGGACCAAGGGCCCCAATACGGTTGCAACCTCTATCGCTACGCCCCTACCTCCCATGCCTAGTTCAAGTCCCTTCCTTTCTCCTATTCCTATTGGTTCAGTAAATGAGCAGGAATTTTCAAAAACGAATATATTTTAGGCAAAGGAGACAAAATAAGTTAGGAGTGATGAGAACATTTGAAACTGAGATAATGATTTAAGGAAGGAAGGGAAAATATACATTGCCCTGGTCACTGGTATTGGTTGGTTGTATAAAGGTTTAATGGTGACAGTGTGAAAACTCTGTAAACTAAATACACTAAACAAGCTCTATTCATTGGAATAAACAGACAATGGTGTGCACTAGAGGGTGTGTATAGTATTTCATTTTTATTTTTTCACTGGGAATCCTAAAACTGCTTCCCAAATTCTGATACTGCTGTTGGCTAGCCAATCTTTTGTTTTTAGTGAAGGTTTGCATGTAAGGGGATTTTTTTGCTCATCACTAGTTAAAAGTTCTGTGAGGTTTATAATGCAGTCTGTCTTTCCTAATCTTCAGGAAGATTCCCTCAATTCATGTCTTGGTTCTTTAGCATTAGTCATATAACCATCATAGAAATCTTGAATTGCAAGGCAACTCCTGTTCCAGCAAATCATTTGGCATCCTAAGGGTCCTTTTGTGCTGTGTATGTTGCGATACTATCACAACGCAACATTGCCTCAGTCGCATCGCATGCTACATATGCGATGTGACTATGTACAGCAAAGCATACAGTACAATACGTGCATTGCTTTGTTGGAGCCTGTAGCGCAACATCGCACTGCGAAAGCTCCTTTGGAATATCATTGCATCGCGTTGCAATGATCTTGTCAATTGCTGTGGACACATTGTGAAAGGACCCTAAATCTGTGTAAAGAAAGCACAATATAGAGAACTGTATAACAGAGATAAATGTAAACTCATGAGTAAAGTTGTATGTGTTTAAGAGAAAAGAAACTGTTCAGGAAAAAATGTCTAGACCTTGTGGTACGTATTAAACCTTGACCTCAGGTATATTTTCTGGAAAGAGTGATGCTGTTTCTCAGCATCAGTTAATCTTCATGAAAATGATGACAGCTTATGTTAGTCTTTCCATATACCCCCCATGGATTGTAAAACAGGTGTCTATGTAAACTCACCGTGTGTTGCTTAATATAGTCACCATCATTTATAGTGCTGCCGTTTGGCCAACTGTCAGCTCATTAGAAGTGTTAATGAGGCATGCTGAGCAGTTCTACATTGTCATACACTGAACAATAACATTGAATTCGGTAGTATTTTGAAGAGTATACGCAACAATAGCCTTTAGACATATAACAGTAATGTCAGATGTTAATTGACCAAATCCACCTAAGGGCTTTTTTGTTAAAAGAAAACAACACAAGTGCAGATGTGATGTTGTACTTGTATGTCTTTCATTCAATTATTGATGCTTTTTAAATGCAGCATACAGTACATTAGAAAAACGCAATGCAGAGGCACAAACGCAAGGCATGAGTCTAATTGGTAACACATACTGTATAGGCCTCAATTCATTAAGCCTAGTGTATTCTGTAATGCAGAAAACAGACAAATTTACCGATCATCTTGCGAAATGCCAATTCACTAAACCTAAACCACTCAAAAGTAAAATGACCAACTAGTGAGGTAAATTATCGACTTGTGTGGTAAGTACCTCAAGAAATGGCCAGGAATTGCAATTCGCAAAAAGTAAAGTATTCGGTAAATCAAGTAAAAGTGATTGGTATTTACTTTAAGCTCTGTCCAGATGGTACCTCGCACTCTTCATGCAGTAACATTGCCCTGCAATGATACTCTGGAGCAGTGGCGTAGCTAAGGAGCTGTGGGCCCCGGTGCAAGTTTTACATGGGGCCCCCCCAAGCACTTTATACATAACAATTGAAATGGCGCACCAAAACCTGCTAAGGACAACCACAGTGTCAGAGTTGCAAGAAGGGGATGGGGAACAGTTTGTTAAGGTTTATTACTATTCAAAGCATCTAGACGTGATTATTACCAGCACAGGACCAACAGAGAGCTAATACTGTGATAGAGGGTGGACCCTTCGGGGCCCCTCTGGCCCAAGGGCCCCAATGCGGTCGCTACCTCTGCACCCCCTATTGCTACGCCCCTGCTCTGGAGGGTGGGACTTCAGAATAGCAGAGCAGGAGAAGGAGACATTTAAAAAGGCTTTTATGTATCCATTTAGATGTGCATATCTATATACTTGTATACAGCTCCCTCTAGTGGCTGCAGCACATCTAAATGGATGTTGGGGATGAGAAAAAAACCAACGCATGCACACCACTTGTGGGAAGACTCACAGCTTCCTTCCTGACCTGCTCCACAGCTAGTGAGACTTATTAGGGCTTGTTCACACTACAAGAGCTTTTCTAAGCTCCTTGTGAGTTTAAAAGCTCTTACTAATGTTATCCTCTGTGTGTGTTCACTAAGCAGGGCTTAGTGAATTGAAGAACGTTTTTTCGGTTCATTACCAAACTTCACCCGCACGCAGGTAATCGTAGTGAATTTTGGGGAAAAAAGTGCAGAATACCGAAAGTTGTATTTTACCAACCTAAATTATTTTATTGTATTATATAGTGGGAAAGAGCTCTCAGACTGTCACATAGTATTGAAAAAGAGCTAGATCAAAAATGAACCCTAGCTTGTAAAAAGGTTCTTAGTGGCATAGTAACTGCATAAAGGTTCCTGCATGAGAGGGGACCTCCTTCAACCGCTGTGTTCTGTACATGGCCGGGGCTACACTGGGGCATGCTAGGGCACTGCCCACCCCCTGTTATCCCCTGTGCCCCTTCCCCTCCACTCACTAACATACAGTTAACTGTTTCCAGGCTCCATAAGCATACAGTGAACAGATTAGGGTCCGTAAAAAATGCTCAATGTCAGCCTGAGTCTATGTAGGCATTTAGGCCTTGTTCACATTATAAATTGCCAGCGCTATCGCAAGCGCTGAGTGATTTATTAAGCAATTTTCTAAGCACATCAGTCAGGAAGTGAACTCTTTGTCCCAGGAATGAATAAATACAATGTATCTATTCATGAAAGTGCTGGGGAAATCACTATATGAAGTGCTTTTTCAAGCACTTTGCGATTTCCCTATACCTTCCATTGAGCCAAAGTAGGCAGAAAATGGTACATTGTTGTACAAATTAGCTGCGCTCATAAAAGTCCCAACAGATATTTCTTGTGTGCAGCTAGTATTCAGGTTTTGCTCTCCGCTTCCACTCAGGAATGGTAGCCGTGCCCACTTCGGTAAGAAACCACCACCACACCCCACGCAGTGGCCACTCACCGCTATGTTATGACCCTCAGTCAAGTGGGTCTTCAGCGCCTATGGGGTCATCTGGCCGCCCCCTGCCTTTCACCGGAAACCTTCTCCCGAATTCCAAACTGCTGTCTGTTGGTCTTTTAATCACCTCAAAAAAGACATACCAGAGCTCCCATAGCGTAAAATTGTAAAAAACTTTTAATTATAAAAAAGATTGCACACTCACAAGCTAGGCTGAGGTTGTTCACATAGAGTTTTTTTGGGCTCCACCCCAAACGTTGGCCGCCGGGTTGGCTTGTTGCGCTGTGTTGCCTCCCACCGCTTGACACGTCCGTCCCCACGCCTGCTAGTTTGTAGGCCGCGTGCGCTTGACCGGTTTCGTCGCTAAATGCGACTCCTCAGAAGCATGCGCGGCCCTATATTAAAATCTATTTTATACCCTATGCGGAAAATCATCCCTCCTCCCTAACCCGGAAGTGACTTTACCCATTATCCAATGCCCGCGCCGTCCCAGGGCGGAAATGACCTCTCCGTTCCCCCGGCAACCACCAGACACTCTTCAGAGCAGAGTCCACCCCTACCCGACGTCAGAGCGGCCTGCCCGCAGCCATCTCAGCTCCGCCCCCTGAAATCAGCGCGTGTACGGCGCTCGGTTTCCATGGAAACTTAGAGCATCGCGTCCCGAGCAATCCCCGCCTTCTCCTCCTACGTCCATACTAATCACCCCACACCAATTCAGCTCCGCCTCCAGTAACCAATCCGCTCAGCGCATTTGGTTGCCCTAGAAACTGGAGCAGAAGTGTGCGTGGAACCTTTTTTGGCAAACAGAAGTTTTTATCATATTTGCTATGGGCTATTTGAAGTTAACTCAATTTGCAGAAAACATTGCATATTTCATAAGCGGCCTCCCCGGATGCCAACCTGGGTGCAGCTCTCACATTGCCAACCACTACGTTGTTACTACACATACATATATCATATCGGAGCGGCAATGTGAGAGCTGCACCCAGGTTGGCATCCGGGGAGGCCGCTTATGAAATATGCAATATTTTCTGCAAATTGAGTTAACTTCAAATAGCCCATAGCAAATATGATAAAAACTTCTGTTTGCCAAAAAAGGTTCCACGCACACTTCTGCTCCAGTTTCTAGGGCAACCAAATGCGCTGATCGGATTGGTTACTGGAGCTGGAGCTGAATTGGTGTGGGGTGATTAGTATGGACGTAGGAGGAGAAGGCGGGGATTGCTCGGGATGCGATGCTCTAAGTTTCCATGGAAACCGAGCGCCGTACACGCGCTGATTTCAGGGGGCGGAGCTGAGATGGCTGCGGGCAGGCCGCTCTGACGTCGGGTAGGGGTGGACTCTGCTCTGAAGAGTGTCTGGTGGTTGCCGGGGGAACGGAGAGGTCATTTCCGCCCTGGGACGGCGCGGGCATTGGATAATGGGTAAAGTCACTTCCGGGTTAGGGAGGAGGGATGATTTTCCGCATAGGGTATAAAATAGATTTTAATATAGGGCCGCGCATGCTTCTGAGGAGTCGCATTTAGCGACGAAACCGGTCAAGCACACGCGGCCTACAAACTAGCAGGCGTGGGGACGGACGTGGCAAGCGGTGGGAGGCAGCACAGCGCAACAAGCCAACCCGGCGGCCAACGTTTGGGGTGGAGCCCAAAAAAACTCTATGTGAACAACCTCAGCCTAGCTTGTGAGTGTGCAATCTTTTTTATAATTAAAAGTTTTTTACAATTTTACGCTATGGGAGCTCTGGTATGTCTTTTTTGAGGTGATTAAAGGCCAACAGACAGCAGTTTGGAATTCGGGAGAAGGTTTCCGGTGAAAGGCAGGGGGCGGCCAGATGACCCCATAGGCGCTGAAGACCCACTTGACTGAGGGTCATAACATAGCGGTGAGTGGCCACTGCGTGGGGTGTGGTGGTGGTTTCTTACCGAAGTGGGCACGGCTACCATTCCTGAGTGGAAGCGGAGAGCAAAACCTGAATACTAGCTGCACACAAGAAATATCTGTTGGGACTTTTATGAGCGCAGCTAATTTGTACAACATTGGACTTTTAGGAATTTTATAGCAGCGCACCACCGAGTGTTTTACCACCCTGTAAATTTATATCAGCGCAGTGTTTTGAGATTTTAGAAAATGGTACATGTAGCGCATTTGCGATTTCAAAGAAATTGAAATGCTCACATGTAAACACTATCATAGGAAAACATTGCACAAGTGCTTTTAGGGCAATTTCTAAAATCGCCAGCGCTTAAATATATCCGCAAATGCTCATAGTGTGAATGACCCCTAAGTAAACCACAAACACTGTGAATCCAGCACAGGAGACTTGGGCACAGCCAGTGCCACCATAGACTGTAATAGGAATTACTACTATAGCGGCGCACAGTAAGTAACTTCGGCGCCGTCAGGCGGAGCTGAAGTTGCTTTAAAACATTGTAATTCGTCCACCAGCAATAGCTGGAAGCCGAATTGCATCATTCCCCACCATCCATGTGGACCTAGAGGGGGAATAGTAATTAAGGTCCCCGGGACTTGTGCAGCAGCAGGATAAGCCGTATATCGTCTGTATCCTGCACCCAAGTCTCCCGGCGGCGAATTCTCTTGTACGCGTAAACCAAGGGTCTTATCTATTTGCCATAAATACCTCACAATCCTTATCCTTTGTCATTAATGTATCTGGATGACACTGATATTAAAAAAAAAATATCTCTGTTCTAACCTTGTCAGTCAACAGGAATAGAGTCTGGAGAAGGCTTACAAGCTGAAAGCATACTGTTTTTATTTTAAATTCACCAATAAACTTGATCTTGTATTTTAAAGACTTGAAGTTCGGAATCAGGATAATAATCTTGATTCAAAACTTCCTGTCTGTAAAATATAAGCTCTAATCTCCAGCAATGCTTAACTACTAAGATAAGGAATTGCACACAGTGTTTCTCTCCTTCCTGTCTCGTGTCGTGAGACACAGGCTGGGGGCTAGAATGATTTGTCTGTGATTTCCACACTGGAGCAGCTTGCTAGCAAGTAAGGATTAAAGCATGCCAGCCAAGTAGCCTAGTGCATCTGTAGGTAAATTATCTTCAGTAAGACCACCATCATTTGGACAATGTGCTCTGCCCAAAACCCTCGGAGTTCTGTTTGCAATGTTTACATGCGGTTTCTATCATTGCTGAACTAGTTAGCAAAAAATATATAAAGCTCATAATACAATTCGATTATGATCACCCAAATGGGCCCCCGTCAGTCAGCCATTATGTGCCCCCTTTGAACCTCCCCAAAAATTTGAAACTGTAGCTGCCACTGGTTCTATCACTGGTTCTATGCTGGTAATAGTAATAACTTGTAGATGTGCTTTGAATAGTGATAATTATTAACAAATTCTTCCCCTCCTTTGCTTAAATATCTCTAATTGAGGCTGAGGGGGGGGGCCAAGTTAAAACTTGCACTGGACCCCATAGCTTATTACCTACACCGCTCATAGTACTGATGAGGCTGAAAAACACTAGAGGTGAAAAAGCATGATATTCTTATCAAATAAGCCAGACAAGTACAGTATAAGATTGGTTAGGAGGATATTCTTTTAGGCTTTTATCTTTAAATTTCAGCCCCATCTTTTCTTAATGGTATTTTATTTGAAGGTTAGCAGATTTCTATTTTAGCGTTTGTCAGAGAACAGAGCAATAGTGTAAATGCTGCAGAATTTTTGGATGCTTCATTATGAAAATAAATTACAAACTATACAAAGTGGGCCAGCATGGTGGTGTAGTGCGTGGCACTCCTGCCTTGCAGTGTTGGGTGCCTGGTTTGAATTCCACAAAGGGCACTAGATGCACAGTTTTCTATGGGTACTCCAGTTTCCGCCCACCTCCCCAAAACATACAGAGACGTTAATTGGCTTCCCCCTAAATTGGCCCTAGATTATGATATACTGTATACACTACACGATACATACATAGACATATGACTATGGTAGGGACTAGATTGTGAGCCGCACTGAGGGACAGTTAAACGACAAGACAATATACTGTACAGCGCTGTGGAAAATGTTGGTGCTATATAAATACTAAATAATAATAATAATAAAAATAATAATCGTGAAGTCTTATAAAAATATTGAAAACGCCCTAATAACATTTCTATCCAGTCTCATTCACTTACAAATTACCTTTAACCACTTGAGGACCTAGGGCTTTCTACCCCTTAAGGACCGGCCACTTTTTTTCCATTCAGACCACTGCAGCTTTCACGGTTTATTGCTCGCTCATACAACCTACCACGTAAATGAATTTTGGCTCCTTTTCTTGTCACTAATAAAGCTTTCTTTTGGTGCTATTTGATTGCTCCTGCGATTTTTACTTTTTATTATATTCATCAAAAAAGACATGAATTTTGGCAAAAAAATGATTTTTTTAACTTTCTGTGCTGACATTTTTCAAATAAAGTAAAATTTCTGTATACATGCAGAGCGAAAAATGTGGACAAACATGTATTTGATTAAAAAAAAAACCATTCAGTGTATATTTATTGGTTTGGGTAAAAGTTATAGCGTTTACAAACTATGGTGCAAAAAGTGAATTTTCCCATTTTCAAGCATCTCTGACTTTTCTGACCCCCTGTCATGTTTCATGAGGGGCTAGAATTCCAGGATAGTATAAATACCCCCCAAATGACCCCATTTTGGAAAGAAGACATCCCAAAGTATTCACTGAGAGGCATAGTGAGTTCATAGAAGATATTATTTTTTGTCACAAGTAAGCGGAAAATGACACTTTGTGAGAAAAAAAAAAAAAAAAAAGTTTCCATTTCTTCTAACTTGCGACAAAAAAAAAATGAAATCTGCCACGGACTCACCATGCCCCTCTCTGAATACCTTGAAGGGTCTACTTTCCAAAATGGGGTCATTTGTGGGGTGTGTTTACTGTCCTGACATTTTGGGGGGTGCTAAATTGTAAGCACCCCTGTAAAGCCTAAAGGTGCTCATTGGACTTTGGACCCCTTAGCGCAGTTAGGCTGCAAAAAAGTGCCACACATGTGGTATTGCCGTACTCAGGAGAAGTAGTATAATGTGTTTTGGGGTGTATTTTTACACATACCCATGCTGGGTGGGAGAAATATCTCTGTAAATGACAATTTGTTAATTTTTTTTACACACAATTGTCCATTTACAGAGATCTTTCTCCCACTCAGCATGGGTATGTGTAAAAATACACCACAAAACACATTATACTACTTCTCCTGAGTACGGCGATACCACATGTGTGGCACTTTTTTGCACCCTAACTGCGCTAAAGGGTCCAAAGTCCAATGAGTACCTTTAGGATTTCACAGGTCATTTTGAGAAATTTCGTTTCAAGACTACTCCTCACGGTTTAGGGCCCCTAAAATGCCAGGGCAGTATAGGAACCCCACAAATGACCCTATTTTAGAAAGAAGACACCCCAAGGTATTCCGTTAGTAGTATGGTGAGTTCATAGAAGATTTTATTTTTTGTCAAGTTAGCGGAAAATGACACTTTGTGAAAAAACACAATTAAAATCAATTTCCGCTAACTTGTGACAAAAAAATAAAATCTTCTATGAACTCGCCATACTACTAACGGAATACCTTGGGGTGTCTTCTTTCTAAAATGGGGTCATTTGTGGGGTTCCTATACTGCCCTGGCATTTTAGGGGCCCTAAACCGTGAGGAGTAGTCTTTAAACGAAATTTCTCAAAATGACCTGTGAAATCCTAAAGGTACTCATTGGACTTTGGGCCCTTTAGCGCAGTTAGGGTGCAAAAAAGTGCCACACATGTGGTATCGCCATACTCGGGAGAAGTAGTACAATGTGTTTTGGGGTGTATTTTTACACATACCCATGCTGGGTGGGAGAAATACCTCTGTAAATGGACAATTGTGTGTAAAAAAATCAAAAGATTGTCATTTACAGAGGTATTTCTCCCACCCAGCATGGGTATGTGTAAAAATACACCCCAAAACACATTATACTACTTCTCCCGAGTACGGCGATACCACATGTGTGGCACTTTTTTGCACCCTAACTGCACTAAGGGGCCCAAAGTCCAATGAGTACCTTTAGGATTTCACAGGTCATTTTTGTTTCAAGACTACTCCTCGCGGTTTAGGGCCCCTAAAATGCCAGGGCAGTATAGGAACCCCACTAATTACCCCATTTTAGAAAGAAGACACCCCAAGGTATTCCGTTAGGAGTATGGTGAGTTCATAGAAGTTTTTATTTTTTTGTCACAAGTTAGCGGAAATTGATTTTAATAGTTTTTTTTCACAAAGTGTCATTTTCCGCTAACTTGTGACAAAAAATAAAATCTTCTATGAACTCACCATACTCCGTACGGAATACCTTTGGGTGTCTTCTTTCTAGAATGGGGTCATTTGTGGGGTTCCTATACTGCCCTGGCATTTTAGGGGCCCTAAACAGTGAGGAGTAGTCTTGAAACAAAATGTCGCAAAATGACCTGTGAAATCCTAAAGGTACTCATTGGACTTTGGGCCCCTTAGCGTACTTAGGGTGTAAAAAAGTGCCACACGTGGTACCGCCGTACTCAGGAGAAGTAGTATAATGCGTTTTGGGGTGTATTTTTACACATACCCATGCTAAGTGGGAGAAATATCTCTGTAAATGACAATTGTTTGATTTTTTTACACACAATTGCCCATTTACATAGAAATTTCTCCCACCCAGCATGGGTATGTGTAAAAATACACCCCAAAACACATTATACTACTTTTCCTGAGTACGGCGGTACCACATGTGTGACACTTTTTTGCAGCCTAGGTGCGCTAAGGGGCCCAACGTCCTATTCACAGGTCATTTTGAGGCATTTGTTTTCTAGACTACTCCTCGCGGTTTAGGGCCCCTAAAATGCCAGGGCACTATAGGAACCCCACAAGTGACCCCATTTTAGAAAGAAGACACCCCAAGGTATTCTGTTAGGTGTATGACGAGTTCATAGAAGATTTTATTTTTTGTCAAAAGTTAGCGGAAAGTGACACTTTGTGGAAAAAAAACAATAAAAATCAATTTCCACTAACTTTTGACAAAAAATAAAATCTTCTATGAACTCGTCATACACCTAACAGAATACCTTGGGGTGTCTTTTTTTCTAAAATGGGGACACTTGTGGGGTTCCTATACCGCCCTGGCATTTTACGGGCCCAAAACCGTGAGTAGTCTGGAAACCAAATGTCTCAAAATGACTGTTCAGGGGTATGAGCATCTGTAAATTTTGATGACAGGTGGTCTATTAGGGGGCGAATTTTGTGGAACCGGTCATAAGCAGGGTGGCCTTTTAGATGACAGGTTGTATTGGGCCTGATCTGATGGATAGGAGTGCTAGGGGGGTGACAGGAGGTGATTGATGGGTGTCTCAGGGGGTGGTTAGAGGGGAAAATAGATGCAATCAATGCACTGGGGAGGTGATCGGAAGGGGGTCTGAGGGGGATCTGAGGGTTTGGCCGAGTGATCAGGAGCCCACACGGGGCAAATTAGGGCCTGATCTGATGGGTAGGTGTGCTAGGGGGTGACAGGAGGTGATTGATGGGTGTCTCAAGGTGTGATTAGAGGGGGGAATAGATGCAAGCAATGCACTGGCGAGGTGATCAGGGCTGGGGTCTGAGGGCATTCTGAGGGTGTGGGCGGGTGATTGAGTGCCCTAGGGGCAGATAGGGGTCTAATCTGATAGGTAGCAGTGACAGGGGGTGATTGATGGGTAATTAGTGGGTGTTTAGGGTAGAGAACAGATGTAAACACTGCACTTGGGAGGTGATCGGACGTCGGATCTGCGAGCGATCTATTGGTGTGGGTGGGTGATCAGATTGCCCGCAAGGGGCAGGTTAGGGGCTGATTGATGGGTGGCAGTGACAGCGGGTGATTGATGGGTGGCAGTGACAGGGGGTGATTGATGGGTGGCAGTGACAGGAGGTGATTGATGGGTGATTGATAGGTGATTGACAGGTGATCGACAGGTAATCAGTGGGTTATTACAGGGGAGAACAGATGTAAATATTGCACTGGCGAATTGATAAGGGGGGGTCTGAGGGTAATCTGAGCGTGTAGGCGGGTGATTGGGTGCCCGCAAGGGGCAGATTAGGGTCTGATCTGATGGGTAACAGTGACAGGTGGTGATAGGGGGTGATTGATGGGTAATTAGTGGGTGTTTAGAGGAGAGTAAACGCTGCGCTTGGGTGGTGATCTGATGTCGGATCTGCGGGCGATCTATTGGTGTGGGTGGGTAATCAGATTGCCCGCAAGGGGCAGGTTAGGGGCTGATTGTTGGGTGGCAGTGACAGGGGGTGATTGATGGGTGATAGGTGATTGGCAGGTGATGGACAGGTGATCAGTGGGTTATTACAGGGAAGGATAGATGTAAATAATGCCCTGGCGAATTGATAAGGGGGGGTCTGAGGGTAATCTGAGCGTGTAGGCGGGTGATTGGGTGCCCGCAAGGGGCAGATTAGGGTCTGATCTGATAGGTAACAGTGATAGGGGGTGATTGATGGGTGATTGATGGGTAATTAGTGGGTGTTTAGAGAAGATAACAGATGTAAACCATACATTTGGGAGGTAATCTGACGGCGGGTTTGCGGGAGATCTAATGGTGTGGGTGGGTGATCAGATTGCCCGCAAGGGGCAGGTTAGGGGCTGATTGATGGGTGGCAGTGACAGGGGGTGATTGATGGGTGATAGGTGATTGGCAGGTGATTGACAGGTGATCAGTGGGTTATTACAGGGAAGAACAGATGTAATGAATGCACTGGTGAATTGATAAGGGGGGTCTGAGGGCAATCTGAGCGTGTGGGCGGGTGATTGGGTGCCCGCAAGGGGCAGATTAGGGTCTGATCTGATAGGTAAAAGTGACAGGTGGTGATAGGGGGTGATTGATGGGTGATTGATGGGTAATTAGTGTGTGTTTAGAGGAGAGAATAGATGTAAACAATGGATTTGGGAGGTGATCTGATGTCGGATCTGCGGGCGATCTATTGGTGTGGGGGGGTGATCAGATTGCCCGCAAGGGGCAGGTTAGGGGCTGATTGATGGGTGGCAGTGACAGGGGGTGATTGACGGGTGATTGACAGGTGATTGACAGGTGATTGACAGGTGATCAGGGGGGATAGATGCATACAGTACATGGGGGGGGGGTCTGGGGAGAATCGGGGGGGTGGGGGGGTGATCAGGAGGGAGCAGGGGGCAGGGGGGGGGTATAAAAAAAAAATAGCGTTGACAGATAGTGACAGGGAGTGATTGATGGGTGATTAGGGGGGTGATTGGGTGCAAACAGGGGTCCGGGGGTGGGCAGGGGGGGTCTGATGGGTGCTGTGGGCGATCTGGGGCCTGGGGGGGAGCAAATCAGTGTGCTTGGTGCAGACTAGGGTGGCTGCAGCCTGTGGTCGGACACTGGGACCACCAGGGCAGGAGGCAGCCTGTATAATACACTTTGTAAACATTACAAAGTGTATTATACACTTTGTATGCAGCGATCGTCGGGTTAACATCCCGCCGGCGCTTCCGCATGGCCGGCGGGATGTTGCGGCGAGTGAGCGGCGACAGGCGGAGGCGGAGGATCGCGTCACGGATGACGCGATCGCTCCGCCCATGCCCAAACAAGGACCGCCGCATTTTGTCAATACGGCGGTCCTTGCGGCGTCTGCTTCCCGGCCGCCATTTGTCTATACAGCGGTCGGGAAGTAGTTAATCAATTCCTGCAATATGGAAATGTGTAAACCTTCTGTTTGTGTACCTTTAGGATGTTTATATAAGTCTGGCTATTCTTCCAAAGTGCACGCACACTGCTCACATCTGTTCCCTTTCAGCCTATAGCATGGTGTGGTTGAATTGAAATAGTTACATTCTTTATCAACAACTACATGATTAAATCCACCACACCCCTAAATTCACTTTCTTTTTCTGATTTCTCTTACACTGCATTTGCGTTCTGCAGGGCCGGTTCTCTCATGAAGCATGTAAAAAATTTGCATCAGGCGCATAGATTACAGGGGCAGCATTTTTGTAACAGCATGCAGTCAGAGTAGGAGGAGAAGCAAGAGGAGAGTGAGGTGAAGAGGTCAATATTGGGGAAAAGCAGCTTATTGTGCTGTGTGAGGAGTCTGGCAGTGAGTCATTTGACATGCACAGCAGAAGAGAGGATGTGGCACTGCTGTCCTGACTGAGGAGGGGGCGCATCCTCACAAGTTTGCCTGAGGCAGCAAAAATGTCTAGAACCGGCCCTCGCGTTTTTGTATGCATTTTCTGCATGCTTTTTTTTAATTTTTGAAACGCATTTTGACCCATAGCATATATCATTATCAAAATGTTCATCATGTGCATAAATGAGCAGAATGCAGGCAGTTTTTTCTCGCAATCCAAATGCTAAAAGGAAATGCCCAAAAAATGTTAAATCAGTCCATAGCCATAATTGAATTGCTTTGCGTCTCTGTGAGAGCAAGGTGGACAAAATGTTCCCAATTGTGCATCTGCTGTTTTGTGTCAGGCCTGCTACAGAGACTTAGCAGAAGAGCTTTATTTGCCAGTCCAGCACTCATTAGAACTCTCAAGTATCTCTTCAAAAAAACAAGTCAAGTACTAATCCATAAACCGCATCTATAATATGCATTATGGCCCATACTCACGGGCTACAATTGTCGCTGCAACGCGCAGCGCGCGTGATGCGGCGACAGGTCGCCCGTGAGTATGTGCCGTTGCACGGGCGCGCACCCCGAACTGTCGCTCGTCACGGATTTCGCCAGGCGATTGAACTGCTCAATCGCCTGGCGACAGTTGCCGCCGCAATTCCGCCGCAACTGCACGGACTAGCGACAGCAACCTCCATTGAGGAATACGGAGCTTCCGGCGGGGGGAGGAGGAACGTCGGCGACAGCTTCCGTCGCGCCGCTGGTCCCTCTTCCGCGTGTGTACACGGAGGGACCTGGCGAGGAGCTGTCGCCGGCCTGTTGCCCACACGCTCACGTGTGCTTGCGACAGGCCCAAAAAATTGCTCGTGAGTATGGGCCATTAAAGGACAACTGTAGTTAGAAGGATATGGAGACTGCCACATTTATTTCCTATTACCAGTTGCCTGGCAGTCCTGCTGATCTATTTCGCTGCAGTAGTGTCTGAACAACACCAGAAACAAACATGCAGCTAATCTTGTCAGATCTGGCAATAATGTCAGACATGCTTGTTCATTCGCCAATATAACTTTGTTACTTATCATACCTAAATGATTTATGTTTTGTTTTTGCTTTGAATTAGGCTTTCTTTGGTTGGTACTTTTTTCTAAGAATTATTTGTATACATTTTAAAGGGAAAAATAAGGAAAAAAAAACATGAAAAAAATAATTTTCTCAGGCTCCAGCCATTATAGTTTTAAAATAAAATGTGCTACAATAGATAAAACCCATATAATATTTTATTTGGAAAAAAGTTGTATATTTTCTGTTTAGTGATTCTTAATACTATATTTACCTCCTTGCCGGTTATCCCGACCTGGTGGCACTTTGCTAGCTGCGTGTACACGCCGATCGCCGCCGCTACCCGCCACGTTAGAGGGCCCCCCCGAGACCCCGTGCGCAGCCTGGCCAATCAGTGCCAGACGGCACTGAGGGGTGGATCGGAACTCCCTCTGACGTCACAACGTCATCGCGATCGTCGCCATGGCGGCAGGGGAAGCCCTAAAGGAAATCCCGTTCAGAACGGGATTTCCTTATGGGCAAGCGCGGCGGCGGGGATCTGAGGTGTGGGAGGTGTGGGCACTAGGCTAGCTACATGATAGAAAAAACAATTCTCCCAAAAAAACTTTCCCGCGGCCCAGAACGGCAGGGAGGTTAATAACTACGAGTCTTTATTTGCAAAAATAACAAATATATAACCTCATGATATACATATTACAAAGTCCTTAAGGTAACTATATATATTTTGGATTTTTTTTTTTGTTTTTTTAAATGGTGTCTTTTTCTATTTTATTTTTTACAAATGTTTATTTTGGTAAATATAGGGTAGGGGTGTAAGAGGTTAAAAATTAATTTAAAAAGGTATGTATTTCTATATATTAAAGTTTATGTGTGCAGTTTTTTACTTTTTGGCCACAAGATGGCGCCACACCGTAAACCGCACAAAGGAAGTAGTAAGTGTATCTTTTAAGTTTCACTTTAATAAATGCCGGCGTCTCACTGACGTCGGCTTTCATTCATCACAGGCACTGTTCAACGAATGTAACATTTTAGCTTATTAGATCGTGTTTCCTGATCTGTACCACGTTTACTGAGCGCTGGCGATATCGGGAAACACATTTCAGTATTACTAGCAGCACTAACACTAATTTATATACCTTTTAGGAAACCACTTAGGGCCTGTTTTCACTGGGATGATTACTGCTAAACGCCAAAGTGCTAGTGCTTTTTAAATCGCTATGGCAGTGATCTCACTGCTGCGATTGCCGCTGATCGCGGGTGATTCGCTATTAGTGGCAATCGCAAAACTCTGTGCTTGCAGCATTTTTCCGCAATTGTCGAGCGATGGCAATACAGTGCTTAAAACGTGCTAATCGCGATTGCTCGAAAATCACGAGTGTACAGTGTTTTTACCTCGCTAATCATGCTAAAGTCACTGCGCAAAACGCTAGTGTTAAACACTAGCGTTATGCGCTTCTAAGTGAGATTGGGCCCTTAGAGTGCTACATACCATCGGCATCCCTAAGCAGAATGGGAGTGTTATTTTTGACCAAATATCACTGCTAAGATTTTGATATGAAGGTAATTTACCGTTTCATTTCTTAAAATAGAAGCAGTCATAGTGAAAGATGAAAGTGCTTTTGGGAGGGTTTTATTCCACAGCATGTGCAGTAATGTATGCAGTTTTTTCAGCCTGGAGCGTTAAGGGTATCTGCAGGTGCCTGAGTTACAATGACATTACAGCTAGATAGAGATACAGAGTGTCTTTGTGATGTGCGTGTTCCCAGTCCAGATAAAGCTACAACAAAGGGGTTTTCTGTTCTGTGACTGGAGTGCGTCAGAAAAGGTCAGCATACAGCAGTCAATGGAGCTGGTACCATAGGTATTGCATACTTAATTTTCCCTGTATGTTTGGCAAACTGAAATGTCTGTCTGATAAATGCACTTTAGACCAGTGATCAAAGTGAAATCACTCTGGATATGCTAATAAGATATATTCTGCATTTTTCTATGGTTACTCATATTTATCTCCGACAATGCATTCAACATCAAGGAGACAGAGCGTTTGTTTTTATGCAGAGGATAGTCCTTGGATTAACATACCAGGCAATAGAAATATGGCTTTAAAAGCGAAATAATGAATTCAGGTTAAAGCTGAGCTACATATGTTGTCGGTTTTCAAGGTTCACACAAGGAAATGTAAATTACAGCAATTTACATGCATAATTTCCTTCATGGGGCAAACAGTATAACTGATTTGTAGTATGGTATATTTTAATTGTTCAAAGGAACTCTGGTAAAAAAAAATGTCTAGTGCCTTGTTTTGTGATGGGTCCATTTATTGTTGGTAACTGCTTTTTACTAATCAATAGTTAGAGGGCTAACTTTGAGAGTATTTTGTTCAGGGTTGCCAAGTTTTAGTAGAACAGATCTATAGAGTCCCCAAACATTGCATTTATATTTGGCATCAGAGGGTAAAAAGGAACCACATCTACCTTGCTGTGGCATGAACATTGTACAACTGCAAAATGGTACAACACTTTTCTCTGACTACTCGGATTGATTCTCAACTACAAGTACAGATGAGTTTTTGTGACTGATTTCTGGAAGATACCTGAAATGAATGTAGTTCATTGGTCCTAACCACAAGTAGATTCATATTGCTGTCCCTTCTTGCTTGCTGTCCTGGAAACCTTCAGAGGTTTTAATCAGGAAAATGGTATGGAGCTGTATGGGACTCCATTATGTCCTATAAAGCATGTTTAGTCCTATCTTGATTAGTGTGAACTCTCTGATTGTGTAACAGTGATCCCAACCAGGGGTGTAACAATAGAGCCTGCAAGGGAAGCAGGCGCAGGGGGGCCCGGAGGAAGGGAAGTCTTACAGGTGGCCCGGAGGAGGAGAAGCATGTCACCTGAGACGGGTGGGCACTAGGACCTGGGAGGAGGAGGCGGTGGCATACTAACTGGACTACTCGGAGCTTCCCCATGCTCACCGTCACTGCCCCCTCAATCACCCAGGACGTCCGCATCACAAGTCGGCCACGTGGTCCCTCCCGCAACTCCATGCACTGTTGCAGTGCAGGCTGGGATGAAGAGGAGAGGACGACGCTAGAAGCTTCTGCTAGTGAGACCCAGCCTGCCTGCAGCCAGCATCACTGTGTGCTGACTGTGTGACACTGACACAGCCTACCCTGCGGCTGTGTCTGAGAGAGACCCGGGGACAGGACTACTTGTAGAGAGGCTGGGGCCGCACAGTCAAAGTCGGGGGTGTAAGTTGTTTTTTTTTTCCCTTTATCCATATACCTGCACTACTTGACTACATGATTTATTTTTTTTGAGGGAGAAGGGGGTGGTTTTGATTACTGTTGGAGGGTGGTGGGGGGTTCTGGTGCCTGCCAGCCTGATGTATTTTGTGTGAGTACTGGGAAGGGTGGGGTGCCTGTGTGATTTTCACTTTGTGGTGGTTGGTGGGCGATTGCCTGCATAATTATTTTTTTTGGGGGGGTGGGGGCTTTCTGATTTCAGTTTAGTGGGGGGATGGGGGGGAATGCCTTCCGGTTTTATATTGTGTGTGAGGGGGGGTGATCAGAAGGGTGGGCATCCAAAGTTTTGCTGTGGGGCCCAGTGGTTTCTAGTCTTGATGCAATACTGCCTGTTCCCCCAAATTGACACTATGCATAAATACTAGCAGGGGATCTTGAGATCACCACCTTGACTGTTTTGTTTCATACAGTCAGGCTTCCTCTCACACACTTCAGAAGCTGGACAGCCTAGGTCTCCTCTCTCATAGTATGCGGACTAAAACCTCTTGACACAACATTCTCTTAGGTAGCTTCTGGAATCAGTTTGACTGTGCAAGGACACTCTTGACCATTCCCACCAGCAGGTTAATAAAGTTTCTAAAGTGTAACTGTCATGAAAATCAATAGCATTTCAAATACATGTGTATGCATACATATGAGAAGTAAAATGCACTGTAAATGACTCTTACCTATGTAGCTACCACTGGTATTAGGTAAAAGTAGTAGCATACGGAATACTATACTAAAAACTGCTAAATGTTACATATGTACACATATACAGTGGATATAAAAAGTGACCACCACATCTCTTCTGACTTTTTTCTTTTCTTTTCATTTTTCTCCTTTCCTTTTGTGCTATCTCTGCTATGTCTTTCCTTTAGTTTTGGCTCTTTTCTTCACTATTTTGCAAAAGGTGCACAGTTTAATATACCCAGAAGAACCCATCTTTCCATATGTAGTGTCTTAGAGCTTATTTCCCCAACCCTGTCCTTAAAGGATACCTGAGGTGACATGTGACATGATGAGAGAGACATGTGTATGACTGTGCCTAGCACACAAATAACTATGCTGTGTTCCTTTTTTTTCTTTCTCTGCTTGAAAGAGTTAAATATCAGGTATGTAAGTGGCTGACTCAGTCCTGACTCAGACAGGAAGTGACTACAGTGTGACCCTCACTGATAAGAAATTCCAACTATAAAACACTTTCCTAGCAGAAAATGGCTTCTGAGAGCAGAAAAGAGATAAAAATGCTCAATAGTTCATATATTTTAGCTCTGGCATACTTCAATGAATGTGTCACTGAGCAAAAACAATTAAACAGTTAAAACTTAAAAAGTAGGTTTAAACATAAATTAAAACTGTGGAATATCTTAAAAAGTAATTTTTAGGAGAAGGAAGATAGATACAATCATTTATTTCCTTAGTTTATTTTCGCCTCGGGTGTCCTTTAAAGGATACCACAGCCCACAGGCTGTGGTAAAATAAATACAGCATGTGTAGGGAAAAAAAAGGACATACTCACCGCTCCCCTCGCTCCCAGCCGTCGGGTCCCGCTCGTCTGCTACAGCTCCCGGTACCGGCCGACTCATCTGACCCAGACATACTGCTCTGCGCATGCGCAGTATGTCCAATCATCTTCCCTTCTGCCGTCGCATGATAACCGCAGAAGATCGGACACTCCCCCGCCTCCTCCCTGCCCAGCGTGTGCGCTCCACTAATAAAGCTAGCGTGACATGCTAGCTGGAGTCACGCTGGGAGCAGCGATTTGGAGTTAGAGTGGAGGGGGAGTGAGTTGGGATGGACGGGAAGCCGGCACTTTCATAATAAGTGCCCGCTTCCCGTCCATCCCAACTCACTCCCCCTCCACTCTTTCTCCAAATCGCTGCTCCCAGCGTGACTCCAGCTAGCATGTCACGCTAGCTTTATTAGTGGAGCGCTCACGCTGGGCAGGGAGGAGGCGGGGGAGTGTCCGATCTTCTGCCGTCATGATGCGACGGCAGAAGGGAAGATGATTGGACATACTGCGCATGCGCAGAGCAGTATGTCCGGGTCAGGGGTCAGATGAGTCGCCGGTAACGGGAGCTGTAGCAGATGAGCGGGACCCGACGGCTGGAAGCGAGGGGAGCGGTGAGTATGTCCTTTTTTTTTCCCTACACATGCTGTATTTATTTTACCACAGCCTGTGGGCTGTGGTATCCTTTAAGGCCCACCAACAGTACAGTTTTTGAAGAAAACCACAAACATGCACAGGTGAGGTAATTAGTGTCTCAGCAGAGCTTATTATCTACCTCTGTGTATTTTTACAAAACATGCACTGTTGATGGGCCTTGAGGACAGTGTTGGGGAACACGTTGTTAGAGTTCCTATGCATTTCCCTTTGGCTGAGGTTTCCATGGAATTTTCCCGTAGGGCCTCGGGGACCTCGCTCTTTTAGCTGCCCTCTTTGCGGAGGATTTTGCCATGGGACTCTCTTGTGCTCACATGAGGCAGCCATGTCAATTTCATTAGGATAATAATTTGTGAGGATCACAAAGTGCACCTTAGATAATGGGTCCATGATGCCTTTTGTCTACAGAGCCTAGCGAATGTATGTCGCACTTCATAAATTATGCACCTTTAACCACTTAAGGACTACAGGCTTCTTCCCCCCCTAGTAACCAGGCTATTTTTTTACTAATTAGGCCACTGCAGCTTTAAGGCCTCACTGCAGGGCCGTACAACCTAGCACACAGGTGACCCCCCCCCCCCTTTCTGCCCACCAACAGAGCTTTCTGTTGGTGGGCTCTGATTGCTGCTGGAGTGTTTGTTTATTTTTTAATACATATTTGTTTGTTTTTTAATAAATGTAGCTATTTTTAAAATTATTTTCCATCCCTTCCTCCCTCCCCCCCACCAGCCAATTACAGCGATCGGCTGTCACAATGGATCGCTTCTCTGCCTTCAGAGGGGACAGTTGTGTCACACGGCTGTCCCCAGCACAGTGCTGCCATAGACAGCAACGCTGTATCATGTAAATAGACGGCGGTTTCGCCATCTAACAGTCTCTTAGCGGTGATCTGCCATTTAAGCAGAGATGCACATGCGATCTCCTGCAAAACAACGCCCCAGGACTTCACGCCAATTGGCGTTGAGTGGTTGTGCTCGTCTCGCTGCGGACTATTGGCCAGGTCGAGCAGTGGATTGAAACTATTGGAAGTCAGTGCTTGGATACCTCGTCTTCAGGAAGGGTAACGTATTAACGTGCCCCCAATTGAATTTCATGCAAATCCTTGCCGGAGAGGCACATCATGTAGTGCAAGTCTATCTTAGACTCTTTAGGTTTTGAACTGAACTAACACTGAATGGATTTACTTCACTAAGGACTAATGATTCATCATTCCTGATCGAACAGGTTTATTTATTTATTTATATTCAGAATTGGCTGGTGGGTGTGTTCTAAAAGCTGCGTGTCAGACCGGGATCCCTTCAACCTTGCAAATTGAATGTAAATATAAAACAGACTGTTCCACGCGCTAACTCAAATGCTAAAAAGAAACTGCTTTATTTTGCACACTTGTCAATAATTATCAGATACATATAGGTCTGATTAAAATCACTCACATCTCACACATCCATTCATTCACTGCCTAATAGAAGGGCCCTTCTATCTAATCAGTCCAAAAAATCCCAAAAAGCGTACCGGTAAAAATTCGTACCGGTAGCCAGGTTCAAGTATATAGGCTCTTAAAATCCCAAAGGATTTCTATTGGTAGTAGTCCCCCCCCCCCCCCCCCCCCCAATAAAAAAATAGAATAAAATGCAGCTTTTGCCATCGTAAACATTTCTGTAAATCTGAGAAAACTTGAAAACAGTTCCTTCTATTAGCTAGATTGTCACTCTCCTCTTTGCGTACAAAGCTCAAAGCACTGTAGTGTATACTCCACGGGTTTTGGATCTATATAACTTACAGTGTGACATTATTCAGTCTCACTGCTCCTTTGATGATCCGCCAATTCCCCGCCTGTTTGTCATACATTGGCTTCACAGCCATATCCTACACGGTCCGTCCGCTGCCTCCCAGCTCTTGCAGAGACTGCCAGTTCCAGAGTATAGTTCTCCCTACCTCCGCTGTGCTGGTTCCGGTCGGCTTCTCTTAGTTGGGTGACATCACCACTGGGGTTTGGAACTGTCTCTCAAACGGCTGCTGCGCGCTGCAGCTGATTGATTCCAAAAACCCTACACTACTTTACCAATCGTATAGATCAATCGTGTAGTAACCCCATATATTAACCTTGACGCATTTTGACCAATTAAACGTTGGTCTTCCTCAGGATGGTATACAAGCTATTTATTTACTCCAGGAACTTTTGAACATCAGCTGGTTTTTATTTTTATTTTTTGTAGCACAACTTCACTCCTATGTGGTTTTACTACTAAAGAATTGTAATCTCTTCTGCATTAGTATGCAGACACCCAGACATTGTTGAGCATAGGATCTTTGATTCTGTTTCCGCTTTTTATTCGCTATACACTTTGGACTCAGCAGTGAGCAGGGGTCGAGTCCTGCGTGAACGCGGGGGGACGGCGTCCACTCACTTTTTTTGGACAGTGGACGCCGTCCCCCTAGCACCCTGGAGGGGGGAGCAGTGCAGCAGGGAGGAGCATTGTGCAGAGCAGCGGGGAAGGCGGACGTTTCCCCCCCCCCCCTTCCCTCACCTTGGGGCTCCTCTCCCTGGCTCTCCCCTCCATAAAGATTGTGGCGGTGGCTGGCAGCGGCATCAGTGGGCGGGACTTACCTTATCCAGTGTTCCGGGTTGACGCTGTGCATGCCGCTGCTCTGGTCTTCACTAGACCAGACTAGCTGCACGAACAGCGTCCACTTGCCGGAACACAGGAGGAGGTAAGTCCCGCCCACTGATGCTGCTGCCAGTCACCGCCGCCAGCCACCGCCGCCGCAATCTTTATGGAGGAGAGAGCTAGGGAGAGGAGCCCCAAGGTGAGGGAAGGGGGGGGGGGAACGTCCGCCCTTCCCCATGCTGCTCTGCACAATGCTCCTCTCTGCTGCGCTGCTCCCCTCCAGCTGGGGGGACACCTGGCTAAATATACTGGGGACACCTATACACCTGGCTACATATACTGGGGCCACTATACACCTGGCTACATATACTGGGCACATATACCCCTGGCTACATATACTGGGCACATATACCCCTGGCTACATATACTGGACACATATACCGGGCACATATACCCCTGGCTACATATACTGGGCACATATACACCTGGCTACATATACTGGGGCCACTATACACCTGGCTACATATACTGGGCACATATACCCCTGGCTATATATACTGGGCACATATACCCCTGGCTACATATACTGGGCACATATACCTCTGGCTACATATACTGGGCACATATACCCCTGGCTACATATACTGGGCACATATACCCCTGGCTACATATACTGGGCACATATACCCCTGACTACATATACTGGGCACATATACACCTGGCTACATATACTGGGCACATATACACCTGGCTACATATACTGGGCACATATATACACCTGGCTACATATACTGGGGACACCTATACACCTGGCTACATATACTGGGGACACCTATACACCTGGCTACATATACTGGGGACACCTATACACCTGGCTACATATACTGGGGACACCTATACACCTGGCTACATATACTGGGGACACCTATACACCTGGCTACATATACTGGGCACATATACACCTGGCTACATATACTGGGCACATATACACCTGGCTACATATACTGGGGACACCTATACACCTGGCTACATATACTGGGCACATATACACCTGGCTACATATACTGGGCACATATACACCTGGCTACATATATTGGGGACACCTATACACCTGGCTACATATACTGGGCACATATACACCTGGCTACATATACTGCGGACACCTATACACCTGGCTATACTTGGGACACCTATACACCTGGCTACATATACTGGGGACACCTGGCTACATATACTGCGGACACCTATACACCTGACTATACTGGGGGCACCTAAAACACCTGGCTATACTGGGGACACCTGAACATCTGGTTACATATACTGGGGGCACCTGGCTATACTGGGGACACCTATAGACCTGGCTACCTATTCTGGGGACATCTATACACTTGGCCACCTATTCTGGGAATATCTATACACCTGACCACCTATTCTAAGGACATCTATACACCTGGCTACCTATTCTGGTGACATCTCTACATCTGGCCACCTATTCTGGGGACAACTATACACATAGCTACTTATACTGGGGACACCTATAGACCTGGCTAGCTATACTGGGGGTACCTATTTTGGGAGAACTGCTGTCAGATCTGTATTTTTGGGGAACCGCTGATGCCAGATTACGTGTATTTTTGGGGAACCGCTGCCAGATTACATGTATTTTGGGTGTTCCGTGTATTTTGGGTGATCCACTACCAGGTTTCATGTATTTGGGGGAACTGTTTCCAGATTATGTGTATGTTGGGGGAACTGCTGCTGCCAGATTGTCTATTTTGGGGGAACCACTGCCATATTATCTGTATTTTGGAGGAACCTCTGCCAGATTATTTGTATTTTTGGTGAAATGCTTTCAGATTACATCTACTTTTTGGGGATACACTATGACAGAGCTCAAACTTCCCCTGGCAGACCTTTTATACCACGGCTAAGGCCATGTATATTTGGCCCCACCCATGACCACGTCCACGCTATGCTTAACCACGCCCATTTTTGGGCGCCCCGCGCGTAGCGCTGCACAGAGGTTTTTAGGGTGAGTCCACTCACTTCTTTTTCTAGGACTAGACCCCTGGCAGTGAGGGTTTGTGTGAGTGTAGAGAGTGAGAAAGGTGGTATGGAGTGTTAAAGGGGCATATGCCCAAATTGGGGCTGCTAGATTTTGTGCTTTATGTTGCTGATTGTAATTGTTTTAATAAAGGTTTAACTACTTTTATAAATAGCACTGTGGATAGAGTTGAGCCGAAATTTTCGTAATTTCGCATTACTATAATTACGCATGCGAAATTTGCGATTACGATGCGAAATTACGGTAGCGTAATTGCCATTAAAATCGTAATTGAAAATACCGTAAGCGTAATTTTCAACGCGTAATTTCGCGTTTCGTTCATGCCGTAATTTCGCATTAAACGCTACCGTAATTTCGCGTTAAACCGTAACGCTCCGTATAATATAAAAAAGCCGCCGACTTTAAGGGTTAATAGCAAAGCCCCCTTAAATGCTAAGAGCCTCAAATTTGGAGAATATATTAAGGAGATCAGGAGGAATAAGAGGAAAAATTTTTTTTTTCAAAAAGACCTTATAGTTTTTGAGAAAATCGATTTTTAAGTTTCAAGGGCAAAACTGTCTTTTAAATGCGGAAAATGTCAGTTTTTTTTGCACAGATAACAATAGTGTATTATTTTCATAGATTCCCCCAAGTGGGAAGAGTTTTACTTACTTCGTTCTGAGTGTGGGAAATATAAAAAAAAAACGACGTGGGGTCCCCCCTCCCAGACCCCTTTAACCCCTTGTCCCCCATGCAGGCTGGGATAGCCAGAATGTGGAGCACCGGCCGCGTGGGGCTCCGCACCCTGACTATACCAGCGCGCATGGTCCATGGATTGGGGGGTCTCGGAAGGGGAGGGACAGCCAAGCTTTCCCCTCCCCCTCCGAGCCCTTGTCCAATCCAAGGACAAGGGGCTCTTCTCCACCTCCGATGGGCGGTGGAGGTGGAGGCCGCGATTTCCTGGGGGGGGGGGTTCATGGTGGAATCTGGGAGTCCCCTTTAAAAAGGGGTCCCCCAGATGCCCACCCCCCCTCCCAGGAGAAATGAGTATAGAGGTACTTGTACCCCTTACCCATTTCCTTTAAGAGTTAAAAGTAAATAAACACACAAACACTTAGAAAAAGTATTTTAATTGAACAAAAAACATAACCACGAAAAAAGTCCTTTAATATTCTTAATTAACCATTAATACTTACCTGTCCCTTTAAATAAATGATCCCTCGCAATATCCTCGGAAATGTTCTATCAGTTACAATGTAACAAAGTTATTACAATGTAACAACTTTGTTACATTGTAACTACGCCGCACCCGACGCCACTCGCCGCTCAGCTGCCGCATACGCGTCCGTGCTGCACGGACCCGACAGAGCTCTGAGCTATATAGCTCAGAGCTCTCTAAGCATCTTTGTATTTGGGCTCCAAGGAGCCCCATTGGTCCTTAGCAGACCAATGGGGTTCCTTCTGATTTGAAGGAACCCCATTGGTCTGCTAAGGACCAATGGGGCTCCTTGGAGCCCAAATACAAAGATGCTTAGAGAGCTCTGAGCTATATAGCTCAGAGCTCTGTCGGGTCCGGACTCCGTGCAGGACGCTAAGTTCCGCCGGCTCCGCTGCCCTCCCCGCCTCTCCCACATGTCACCCACATGTCACCCACATGTGGGTGACATGTGGGTGACAGATGTGGGCGGGGTGGACAGCGGGGGCCAGCGGGGACTTAGCGTCCTGCACGGACGCGTATGCAGCGGGTGAGCGGCGAGTGACGTCGGGTGCGGCATAGTTACAATGTAACAAAGTTGTTACATTGTAATAACTTTGTTACATTGTAACTGATAGAACATTTCCGAGGATATTGCGAGGGATCATTTATTTAAAGGGACAGGTAAGTATTATTGGTTAATTAATAATATTAAATGACTTTTTTCGTGGTTATGTTTTTTGTTCAATTAAAATACTTTTTCTAAGTGTTTGTGTGTTTATTTACTTTTAACTCTTAAAGGAAATGGGTAAGGGGTACAAGTACCTCTATACTCATTTCTCCTGGGAGGGGGGGTGGGCATCTGGGGGACCCCTTTTTAAAGGGGACTCCCAGATTCCACCATGAAACCCCCCCAGGAAATCGCGGCCTCCACCTCCACCGCCCATCGGAGGTGGAGAAGAGCCCCTTGTCCTTGGATTGGACAAGGGCTCGGAGGGGGAGGGGAAAGCTTGGCTGCCCCTCCCCTTCCGAGACCCCCCAATCCATGGACCATGCGGGCTGGTATAGTCAGGGTGCGGAGCCCCACGCGGCCGGTGCTCCGCATTCTGGCTATCCTAGCCTGCATGGGGGACAAGGGGTTAAAGAGGTCTGGGAGGGGGGACCCCACGTCGTTTTTTTTTTATATTTCCCACACTCAGAACGAAGTAAGTAAAACTCTTCCCACTTGGGGGAATCTATGAAAATAATACACTATTGTTACCTGTGCAAAAAAAACTGACATTTTCCGCATTTAAAAGACATTTTTGCCCTTGAAACTTAAAAATCGATTTTCTCAAAAACTATAAGGTCTTTTTGAAAAAAAAATTTCCTCTTATTCCCACTGATCCCCTTAATGTACCCTAGGAATTTGGTGTTCCTAAACTTTAAGCAGGCTTTGCTATTAACCGTTAAAGTCGGCGGGTTTTTAACTGTATACATTTTTACTTTGAAACTTTAACATCGATTTTCTCAAAAACTATAAGGTCTTTTTGAAAAAAAAAATTTTCCTCTTATTCCTCCTGATCTCCTTAATATATTCTCCAAATTTAAGGCTCTTAGCATTTAAGGGGGCTTTGCTATTAACCCTTAAATTCAGCGGCTACCTAACATTGATCCATGCGTCAACTTTTCCGCTTGGGAGCATTGCCTTACGCATTAATTTCGTAATACCCACAGTAATGCGAAAATTACGCGAAAAATTACGCTTACGCAAAATTTCGCGAAATCCTTCTTCATTACGATTATGTACTTACGGCCATAATCGTAATTACACTAATTACGTGAAATTTCGCGAAATCGTAATTACGTCATTACGCTCATCTCTAACTGTGGATATATATTGTTTACTAGTTGCCATTGGAGTATATAAGGGATACTTCTATCCATTCAGCTGCTGGCGGCCTTTTTGCGCAGGTGTCCTTTACATTTATATTACAACTTCATAAATTATATTTATTATATTTGCAGGCAACACTGGTTGGCTGCCAATTTTGTGTAAGACCGTTATTTTCTGTGGATGCAATGTACCTTCGATGTCTGTCAATGTTGTTTAGAAAATCTTGTATATAAAATAAAGAATTAAAAAAGTGAATGCACCCCTGTTAAATTGTCAGGACAGGTTAAGATTAGGCATTGGGAGGGAGCATTTTTGGGGGGTCATTTATGGATAGCAGAATGGCAGGAAAGGAACATTAAAAGCAACACTGAAAAGCCTATTGCATAATCACATAGCTGCATGCGTCCAAATGTACGGCACTGATGTCAAGTGTACCCCAAGTGAAGGTCATAAACTTTTGACACCTAATATTTATACAGCATTATAAAAATATTCAGTCCAGACTTGCTGGATTATGTATGTTCTCCAACCTTTGTAAATCAGCTTCACAGCCTTTACAGTCTCAGATATTTTTAACTAATATCCCTGCTTTAATGCCAAATGCTAACAGGTACTTTTACGGACATGATGGCAGAGTTTCCCTTTAGCTTAAACGTAGTAGTCATTTAAATAGTCTCTCTGGTGTTGTATACAGAGGATTGCATGGGCAGCAACCCCTTAATGTCTGAAACAGCTCTCATCTGTTACTTGGTAAGCTCTAAAATAGGGGGGGGGGGGGGGGCTAAATGGCAGTCTCAATGAAACCAATTCTGCAGCTCTGCCAGTAATGTTATATGGCAATATGCACTTGAAGAATACTATTTAGGTACAGTATGTAGAACATGGCACAGAAAAATTTATTAAAGGTTTTGGTTTAATTGAATGTACTACATTACTTTACACCAATGTTAGCACTCTGCAGATTTACATAGGATCGGTGTGAAATATAATTATTGTCTGAAGCCTTTATCCTATAATGTATAGGTGTCTGAACTCGCTTGAAATGTTGGAAAGTGACCGCCACTTACGGTTCAGTTTCATGAAACCCCTAGAGACCTTTGGAAAGTCTACATTACTTTGCAGTAGCCAAGATAAATTGCTTATCATCAAGGTATTGACTCAACAGAGACAAAAATGAAAGCAAATCCAAAGTGTCTTAAAAACTCATTAATTTTCAGTGAAACAAGCATCATTCTTGTTATCTATCATTATTTACAGGCTTGCTGCGTTTTAAAAACATCAGCCACATCCTCACTTGATAAAGATCCTTTGGGTATTTGAACTACATTTTACTTGTAGCTTTGCTATTGACAGCAGCACAGTTCAACTTCACAGTGATCTACTTTTAGATACAGACATAAATGTATGCAAAGTACCGTTTCAGCCAGCCACAGACGGTCAATAAACTGCAGATGTTATGCCTGTTAACATATTTTAATTGGCAATCTTCTCTGAGTGTTCAATACTGTGCTCTAATTAATATTCATCTTTAGTTCAGCGAAAGTTCAGTAATAAAATATTATTTATTCATCAAATAAATTTTGTTTATAGGTTGTGTTTGCTTATATTCTAGCATCATAATGCTCTATTCTATTATTGGAATTTGTATAGGAATACATTGATTCAATTGCATAACTAAAGAGCATACGGGCTCTAGTGTGAATTTTACTTTGGGCCCTCTCAAATATACACAATAATTCATATCAAAATATGGCAATTGTCAGAGTGGGTAAAGCAGGAAAGGGAAATATATTGTTAATGATTACAACTATTTAACCCTTTGCCACGGGTGTCTAAAAGGCATTTAATACTAAGTTGTTGCTCAGTGCTAACTTTCTACTTTACTTGAAATATGCAAATAACTCTTAGATGATGCAAAATTATGCAAATATTACTGCAAATCTATGTAGCTTGAATAGTCCAATCAAATGCTTTCACTGCAGGATTTGATAGTCCATTTAACAATAGGTTTTTTTTCAATTCCTGATGGGTACCTGTAACCTCCGAATACCATATTTTCCGCTGTATAAGACGCTCCAGAATATAAGACGCACCCAGGGCAAAAACCAGGGGGAAAATATACATACTAAACCTGGTGTGTCCATGTTCCAGGGGCATCGTGTACATTTTCTCCCCCAAATGGTGTCCTTGTGTATCCCCATGAGTCCTCATGTGTGCTCCTGTATCCCCCCATGTGTCCTCCTGTATCCCCCCATGTGTCCTCCTGTATCCCCCCATGTGTCCTCCTGTATCCCCATGTGTCCTCCTGTATCCCCATGTGTCCTCCTGTATCCCCCCATGTGTCCAATATGTCTACTCATGTGTCCAATATGTCTCCCCATGTGTCCTTTTGTGTCTCCCATACGTCCCCCTATCTCCCCGATGTGTCCCCTTCTGTCCTTCCCCTCCTCCCCCGCGTCTTCTCTCCCTCTCCCCCTTGTGTCTCCTGCTCCCCCGTGCTGCAGTGTATGCTGTGTAACCTAATCAATGCTCCCGTGTGGATGTCCGATCTCTCCATTCCCTCCCTGGCTAGACTCCTCTCCCTCCCCCTTGTCTCTCCTGGCCCCCTGTGCTGTAATGTATAGCGGCAGCTTACCTTCCGTGCACCCGCAATTAATACAGACATCTGTCTCTACACTACTTCTCGCTCTCGTGAGACGGATGTCTGCATTCATCACGGGCGCATGGAAGGTAAGCTGCCGCTATACGTTACAGCAGAGGGCACCAGAAGAGACAAGGGGGAGGAAGAGGAAGCTAGCGGGGGGGAGGGGCGGGGGGGCGAAGAGGTCTGACATCGCCGCGGGTGCATTGATTAGGTAAGTTGCCACTATACATTGCAGCACGGGGGGCCAGGAGACACAAGAAGGAAGCTGACACAAAGGCAGGGAATCCACAACATGGCAACAGTTCGGCAGTTCGTATCGGCGGGCGTTCGGAAGTCAGGGATTCCCTGCCTTTGCAGTATAAGACGCATGGACTTTTTCTCCCCATTTTTTAAGGAGAAAAAGTGCGTCTTATATGGCGGAAAATACGGTCTCTATAGGATGAGAGAGACCAGGAGCCCAATGGTGCAATATTATTGGATAATTTTATATATGTAAATGTATTAGATATATACTCACAAGAGTGGGTTGCAAAAACTTGTAACTACCGTCAGAGGCTGCTGCAATATGACTGTCCTCGCTCAGTTTTCCAGGTCTGTCAATGCAGATGCTGGTTTGTCGCTCTTCTTGGATAGTTGAGAGAACTGCAAGGTGCTCATGTCTATGAAACCCAAAGGGTATGGACTGCGCTAAAACACTGGTGGAGGTGCCCTAGATGATATATAACTAAAACTACTATATAGATGAGGAGTATAATGTCCAAAGCAATAATCAATGGTAAAGGTATTTATTCATGCACAACAAACAATGCTTTTCACAGGTCCTAGCCCCACTTCATCAGGTCAATAAAAGTGCCTATAATAAAAAAGAAAAAAAATGAATACACGCACGCACACACACATATGTCTGCTGCTAGAACTCTGTGTGGCATTGACCTAGTCTCTAATCTGAGCTGCTGTTCACCTGCGATTTTTGAGGCTGGTGACTCGGATGAACTTATCCTCCGCAGCAGAGGTGACTCTTGGTCTTCCTTTCCTGGGGCGGTCCGCATGTGAGCCAGTTTCTTTGTAGCGTTTGATGGTTTTTGAGACTGCACTTAGGGACACTTTCAAATTTTTCAAATTTTTTGGACTGACTGACATTCATTTCTTAACCTATTTTGGTTCCTGGACGTAGAAACTACGTCCAGGAACCATGCGTGCTACCGCGCGCTCCCGCTGCCGATCGTTCATTAGCCAGGCAATCAGTGTATCGGGCTATGGTGCCCGATCAATGATTCCTCTCCCCCGCTGAAAAAGCAACAGCTTCTCTCGGAAGCTTCGCTTTTTCTGGCTGTAACGTACCCCATGCGTCGCTCTAAGCGTGTATTACGCTTAGAGTGACGTCATGTAAACAAACTCATGGCCGCCATCTTGTGGCCAAAAAGTAAAACTACAACTAAAAGTAAAAAAAATTAAATTCAAACACATATTTACATTATAAATCACATGTTTACATCCCTCCCTCCCAAAACTACCCAAATAAAATGTTTAATATAAAAAAAAATACAATAAAAAAAAAACCATGTAAATATTTACATAAGGGTCTAAAATTTTTAATTATCAATGTAAAGATGAAATACTTCTACTGTATATTTTTTTTTATTTTAAACTTGTAAATAGTGATAGATGCAAAACGGAAAAAATGTACCTTTATTTCCAAATAAAATATTGTCCTCATCCATTGTGAGAGGGACATAATTTTAACGGTGTAATAACCGGGACATATGGGCAAATACAATACGTGAGTTTTAATTATGGAGGCATGTATTATTTTAAAACTATAATGGCTGAAAACTGAAAAATAATGAATTTTTTCCGTCTTTTTCTTATTCTTCCTGTTAAAATACATTTACAGTAAAGTGGCTCTTAGCAAAATGTACCCCCCAAAGAAAGCCTAATTGGTGGCGGAAAAAACAAGATATAGATCAGTTCGTTGTGATAAGTAGTGATAAAGTTATAGGCTAATGAATGGGAGGTGAACATTTCTCAAGTGAAAACGACGGAACGCGAATGGGTTAAAGTAATGATGACCACTTGTTTTTCTTTACTCAGCTGCTTTTTTCTTGCCATAATACAAATTCTAACAGTTTATTCAGTAGGACTATCAGCTGTGTATCCACCTGACTTCTCCACAACGCAACTGATGGTCCCAACCCCATTTATAAGGCAAGAAATCCCACTTATTAAACCTGACAGGGCACACCTGTGAAGTGCAAACCATTTCAGGTGACTACCTCTTGAAGCTCATTAAGAGAATGCCAAGAGTGTGCAAAGCAGTAATCAAAGCAAAAGGTGGCTACTTTGAAGAACCTAGAATATGACATATTTTCAGTTGGCACACACGCGCGCACGCGCGCACACACACACACACACACAGCAACACACACACACAGCAACACACACACACACACACACACACACACACACACACACACACACACACACACACACACACACACACACACACACACACACACACACACACACACACACACACACACACACACACACACACACACACACACACACACACACTATATACAGTGGGATGCGAAAGTTTGGGCAACCTTGTTAATTGTTATGATTTTCCCGTGTAAATCGTTGGTTGTTACGATAAAAAATGTCAGTTAAATATATCATATAGGAGACGCACACAGTGATATTTGAGAATTGAAATGAAGTTTATTGGATTTACAGAAAGTGTACAATAATTGTTTAAACAAACTGCATGGAGGGACCAGATAGACTGCTAGGGGCTGAAAGAAACCCCAGGTAAGTAAAGCTTAATTTTTCCCCATCAGCTCTGATGTCCTCTAAAGGGAACCTTAACTTAACTGTTTTGTCCTGGCGTGTGCCCACGCCAGGACAAAACATTCCTCCGGTCCCCTGCAGTGAGCTAGTTTTGTTTCTGGCCAGTTGGTGGCCACTGCACATGCGTGTCCTCTATCACACTCCCGTGGCCGTTTTCTTATTAGTTAGTATTCGTTTTCTTATACTGCACCTGTGCAGGACAGTGGCATGAGCAAGGACGCGGGCAATGCAGGTGCAGTGGCCACGAAACTGCCTCGCTGCGGGCAACCGGAGGATCAGTTTGTCCTGGCACAGGCACAGGACATCTGCAGGGGGCTGGAAGAAGTCCCAGGTGAGTTAAACCTCTCCCCCCACCCCCAGTTAAGGTTCCCATTAAGGTGTGTAATAACCCAGGATAATTGTTCGAGTCATTACTTCAGTATATTAAACTGAAATATGGCTGGATGTAATGAATTACTGCATGTAACGATCGGTGTCAGCACACAGAGAGAATCTGATTATTGGTGATCTGCAGTATCACCAAGAATACAGATATATACCCGATTATTGATGATCTGCAGAATCACCAATAATACAAGTATTACTAACCTCTGGACATCTATATAGTGTCAGTGTTTGGTGCAACAGTAATGACTTTGAGTGGGACCACCGAGGAGCAGGTGGTCCTTGGCAGTATGAGAAATACCTCCCTCTGGGAAGTGCGAAGACCTTCCAACAGCCTGAGACTTCCAAAGGGGTGGAGCCCCAGGCTGAATAGCAGGAAGGCCCTGTGGCTAAGTGACACCTAGAAGGTGGGCGTCACTAACAGGACTGGAGACTAATCTCTCAATGGAGAGGGATAGCTCGCAAGGTCGGGCAGGCTAGGTCGACAACACATGGGCAGATAAGGTACAGAGACAGAAGGCTGATTCGGTAACCAGGGACAGGCAGGGTTGGCAACAGGTAATCAGATATGCGTAGGTACCGAATCAGAAAGCAGAAGGATAGTCAGGAAAGCAATAGGTCATAACAGATATCAAACAATGCCTAGTCTTTGGTGTGAGGTCCGTGGTCTCAACACCCTGGAACTAGTCTGAAGTATAACACAATGGTAACACAGTGTCCCTAGTCTTGGGTGTGAGGTCCGTGGTCTCAACACCCTGGAACTAGTCTGAAGTATAACACAATGGTAACACAGTATCCCTAGTCTTGGGTGTGAGGTCCGTGGTCTCAACACCCTGGAACTAGTTTGAAGTATAACACAATAGTAACACAGAAGTAATCTGCTTCAGAGTGAATTCCCAGGTCCTCCTGGTTCTAACACACTGTGGGATCTGACTATGGTCTGAGTGCTTTCACGTAAGTGTTCGCAACGGCAGACAACTTGAGACTGACCAGCAATAACTATATATAGAGCTGCGCTCCCCAGCGCCACCCATCGCTGATCATCCAATAGCCACTCGCTCTGAGATCAGCTGACCAACCTGGTCAGCTGATCCCTCCTCGTTTGTCATAAAGGTTCTGCCTCTCAGCGCGCGCGTATTCCTCAATCTGTGTGCACTAACAGGCCCAGCCACATCAGACGCACGCTGCCGCGTGCAAACCGCCGAGCTGGACGTGAAACCAGCCGCCTAGCTGCCAGTCTGCGCGGCGGCTTTTCCACAATCTATTACACTGCACCCTGCAGATAAATATTGGGGTTTTTTTCTACTTGTTCTGACTGAAATGGGGGCGGGGTTATGGATATATGAATACGGATAATGTATGCATGTGCACAGTGTTTACTTGTAGAAAAAAGCAGTCTCTGTATAAGGTGGTATTGCAGGAAGTAAATAAATTGATGGGTGGATAGTCTAATGCAGCTATTTCATGACATATTGTCTAAAGCTTGCCACTCAAAAAAAATGGTTTGTTTTTATTTTGATTTATTAAAACAGGGTACAAAATACATTATCATGTGATTTGGGGTGGTTAGGTTGGACCAGTAATACAAGTATGAGGTGGTAAGGAGCACATGATCATGTAGATTACAGTAGGGAAGGGGTGACCCTGCCAAAGGCTTACCATCTATAGCATATTCCACATCTTTAAATACCCTTTCTGTGAAAACTCCTTTCTAAACAGGTGGTGAAATCTCCTTTCGTCCATGCATAAAGCATGCCCTCTTCTCCTTTGCACAGACCTAGGGATAACAAGTTTTGCTTTTTTTGCCAAGCCTTTATATTGCCCTTGGTGGTATTTATACATGTTAACTGAGACACCTCTAGCTAACTGCATGTAACTCCTGTACGTTCCTTAGACTTTTGGTGTGACTTTCCTGTGTATGCACAGGTTCCCCTGACCTCCACAGACTGGTTGTCTGCTATTGGACATGCTGAGAAACATTGCATCATCACTACTGTTGTTTTTCACCCAGCAGCTCCCCCTCTCATCTCCATGGGGCAGAAAAAGCTTCATCTTTTGACCAACAGTAGAGTCTTTTCATTGTACCAAATCTATATGATGATGCATTGCTAGATTGAATTTGGGATTAGACTACAAGTTGGGCCATTTACATTTGTGACATTGCATGTCTCACTACCTGTTATAAGACTACACTGTAAAGGCCCACTGGTGGCAACAGAAATGCATATGTTGATTCTGAAAACTCAGCTTTCTGGAATTTGCATATCAGTAAAGAGTGTTGTTAGTGTGGGTTGTTCATTTAGGAAATGAACAGCAGCAACCAACCAGCTTGCAGTTGCACCTTATAATGACAACTGGTGCACCAAATTGTCTTTTTGCTTATCTTTTTCCCTATTTTATTTTTTTCCCGTATGACTTCAGATTCATATTTAAAATAGCTGTTGAGGTTGGTTCTGAAGCATTATTTCAACATAAATCTAAATTTGCAGTATTTGGATTGGTTGTACTGGCTTCCATGCCTATCTGCTGTCTTATTTGTGGGGGGAGGGGGAGTTGGAACTCTCCAGCCTGTCTTTAAAGTGGACCTGAACTCAAAACTTCCTCTCTGCTCTAAAAGAAACAGCATAATAACCTTTAAAGAAAAACATTTCTATGTTATGGCTGATACAAATCCTGAAGTAAATCTGCACTGTTTCTATTTCCTGCTTTCGTGGAAGCATATTGTTAATATCCTGTGCTTTCAAATGAGCTTATCTGCCATGGCAATCAGGAGATACGGGAGAGATCAAATTACAGCTTGTGATTAGACACAAATAATTGGGAATTCGACAAGCTAAACTCTCTAAATACTTGGTGTCAGGAACTGGCCCGCGGCACGCCTGCGTATACGGTTCCCGACTGCGAGTTTGACCAGATCAAGCGGGGAGCAGCCTTATTCAAGCTACCAACAAGGCTGAGACCCCTCAAACACTTCCCACTGCCACCACTAGCCGTTGCTAGACACGTCCACTCAGCTGTCGAGTGCTCAACACGCAATCTGCATTTTCATATTTGGGTCAGCTTTGCGCTTTAGGCCGAATACGAGAACGTCACGCACACACAGTTGCAAACTTACACTGTAGTGAAGCAGAACCACTAACAGTCGTTCCTAACAATACTGTTAGACTTCCCACTCGGCTGTCGAGCACAGAAGTGCCCCATACACACAATGCAATTACAATCTCATACGGTAGTGTCGCTCAATCATACAATCAGGCATGAACTTATACACGGTTACACTTCAGTCTCTTCTAGGCTATGAGTGTTAGTTTAGTAAAGCAGAAGTCAAGCTTATTAAATAACAATTTAATATTCCAGTAAAAAAGTGGAACAATGCAGAAAATAATATATACAAAAGATTACAAAAAACGAAATAAACATTACAAAGTTAAAAACCAAAGTTACACACAAGGACAGTTGCGTAAAATAAACGGGGGGAAAAAAAAGAATGTTACCAGCATAGGTTACAACGTTGTTTGACGGGAGGACGCCGTTTTTTCGACCAGGAGTTGAGATCATCCCTAGCTATGCGCTACCTCCAGGAGAAGATCCTTGTGACTGTCCTGGACCAACTTAAATAGTCCGAAGTGTCCCCTGGGGCATTTAATGTCCAGCCCCCAGGAACTAATGCAATCTCCTAGATGGTGACATCACAGAACGCTTGTCATCCTTCCTGTGATCTGCGAACTTCAAAGGGTTCCTGTTTTAGCTTTTTGAAGGTTGCAGATTTCAAGAGGTAAGATTGTATCCTAACAGACATCAAAAGGCTTCTCTACTCTAGGTAAAAACTTGATTAAGGCTTCCTCAACAGTCCAGACAAAAGGTGATCGTTACCTAATACCTGTATCCTTGATGGCCAGAGGAACTGTATGCTAATGTCCAAGCTCCCCGCTTCCAGAGGAATTTAATGCAAACATAGGTCTATTGACACATTAGCAAATCCATTCAGAAGTTCCTGCTCTCCTGTTCACAAATGTACTATATACAATTAGTAGCTTCCCCCAAAGCCAGACTTGCTTGTAGCAGGCATACACATCTGAATTACACAGCAGACAGGAAAATGAAAAAATATGGCTTTGGTGCGATACCATACGGCGGCTATATTCTGCATATTACCGTACATATCATCCTCACCCCAATATATACTCACACTTGGCTTGCTTCAAAAATAACAACTTCATATAACAATGACATGTATTATGCATAATAAATTGCATTGTTATATAAAGTTGTCATTTTTGAAATAAGCCACCTGCTCTTTTTCATTTTAGTTATTTTTAACTTGGTTCTATACATCTCTGAATGCCTTTTACCCCTCTTTGTGATTCTCACCCTCCTTTGGAGAAGGTGTTATTGGTCTTTTGTGGCTTTGCCGCACTTGTATTAGTGGGTTTTTCTAAGAGAGTGATGGCGTCAGTATCTTCTGGACACCCAAATGGAGTCAGGTTTGTGCATTTTCACCTGCTTCGAGTGGTTGGTTGCCCCCTGTTGCAACCTACTTTTGTGAGAATAATTTTTCTTTTATCACATTTTACTCAATTTGCTGACATATTGTGCTATTTGTGCTCCCGTTGTCTGTGTTTCCTTTTTGAAGGCATCCAGCCACCTCAACTTCATTTTCAAGTAGTGATTGTTAGAAAGGCATGACTTGAGCGATGGGAGCAAAACACCTTGAAAATCAAACCGAGTTAATGGGATGTGTAGTATGTTCTGTCAGATGGAGAGGAGAAGTAGTAAAGGGGGTTTTCACAAGATGAGGTTGATATAAAGGGCAAAAAAAATATAGCCTTTGGGAAAATAACAGTCTCCAATTGGGTGCAGGATTTGCCACTGTTCTTCGGTCGTTTTCTCGATAAAACAGGATCTGATGGGTATGAACAGCTGGCAGGTGGCCACCCTTCTCAGGAGAGTAACAAACACCAATGGGAGAAGAGGTGCCCAGAAAGGATATAATACATTAACATTCTTAAAATATAATTTTCTGTTACCCTTCTATATGTGCCACCATTGAGGTAAGCTACCTCTTAATTTTCATTTGAAGAATTTTAATGTATTTGGTCCTTTCTGGGTTCCTCTTCCCCCACATTATGTTAGAAAGGGATTACACAGTCTTCTATCATTCAGATAAAATTGCAAAAAATAATAATAATAAATATATATATATATATATATATATATATATATATATATATATATAGATATATAGATATATAGATATATATAGATATATAGATATATATATATATATATATATAGAGAGAGAGAGAGAGAGAGGGGGGGGAGAGAGAGAGAGAGAGAGAGAGAGAGGAGGGAGGGGGGGGGGAGATGTTTTAGATCATACCACCCTGAGTCAAAGACCCCTGGAATTCTTGGCCTTTTTAATTCACAATTGGCTGAGATTACCTCAATTACCATACCCCCTTAATGAGTTGTTGTCAGCAGCTCAATCAGCTGTTCCATCTACTCTTTCATCCATAAAGCAGCCATCCAAAGCCTCTAAGTCTAAACGTAAAAGATCTAGGAAGCCTTCCCAGCGGAAAGATCCGTTGCCCATGGCAACCACAGATAGAGAGGTTATTTCTGTCAAGTCTGAAATGGGCAAAATCATGCAGTATGATAATGATGTTTATAATGCATCTGCTGATCAGTTTCCAGGTTTTCTGCCCCAATCCAAAGCTTATGTGGATCCTGCTATAGGTAGGATCGCACACTACATTAAAGCAGTTAAAAAATCTGTTCTTGTTCCTGAACTCCACCCCTATGGAGATTATTTGGATACTGGCCTGTTTGAACCCCCATTTGCTTCCTGGGATGTTGGGGCCTTGCTGGAGGAATTCGATTTTGATTGGAAAGCCTTTTGCGATTTTTACATCGCAAAAAGCGAAGATGTCTTGAATGCTTGTCTTGACTCTATGTACCTTCTGATTGATTCCGATGAATGTGACAAGGATGATGTGGATCTGGTGATCTATGTATGGCAAACGATTTTGGATGAGTTGCACACACACCAACCAATTGATTCCAATAAAGAGACATCGTTGTCGGATGATTGTTTCTGCCTTTCTGGGGTAAAGCATGTGAGTCTTGACTTTGTGCAATCTGAAATGAATGAGTGTGCCGCTGTGGTTGATTCCTGTGCGAATCCTGAAGGATTCGCTCCTGACAGTGTGCAGTTTGAATCTGTGCGATCTGATGCCTGTTTCTCGGATGTTCCTGCAGATTGTGATCGGCATGAGTCTGCCGGTTTCCTCAAGGATGTGTGGGATCCTTTGTCATTTAGAAACAGATCTTTGAGATCTTCCGTCTGTGACCCTGCTATGGGGAAAGTTTCTCGACTGTGCAGCGTCAAAAGTAAAATTAATATGCCTAATAAAGCTTGTCCTGTTGATGTCACTATTTCTTCTGCAGATGAGTCTCTGTCTCACCCTGTTCACACCTGTAAGGGCCCGTTGCCTGGGGACAGTTGCTCCAGCGTTTCGGTCCTAGATGCCTTGCAGTCTGCTCCGCAGATCGCGGAGGTTTGCGCTATAGAAGCGTCAGTTTCACAACCTAAAGTGAATTTTGATTCGCAGGTTTTGCGTTCTGATTCCTCGGATTCGACATTGTTAGCCGAATCTAAGAGTGAGACAGCGCTTCGGTTTTGCGAATCTGATGCTGAACCCTCTTTGCCTTATTCAGAGACACTTTCTCTGAACCTGCCCTGTACCATGAATAACAATATGATGTCCAATCACACTGACATTTGTGAGTCCCTTTCTTGCTCTGAGGGAAGTTTTGACTCTCCACCCTGTACTCTGGATGAGTCAACATTGCCTTGTACAATATCTCCTGCCCTGCCCCTAGAGGCTCGTCTAGGTATTGCTGCTATTTTTACTTGTTTTTCTGCAGTTTTGGAGTTACAAGCTAGTTTGACTGCCACACAGAATTCTGGGTACAGTGAGAATGAAGTTAGGGAGTCAGTGTGTGTTCCAGTAAATATACCTGTACATTCCCCTCATGATGAGATCCAGTCTCAGGTTATGGTGGAACCATTCCTGGGACATCTGCCCTGTCCACAAAATAAAGTTCCAGTTTTGCCCTGTAACATGGATAGTTCAGAATCCTTTTTAGAAAACTTGAAAAATGATGCTCCTGAGGTCTTGTTGGATGTTCTGGAGGTCTCCGAGTTCCTCCCAAAGGGTGCAGAACTTGTAGGAGATGTCTCCTGCCCCCCAAGTTCTTCTGAGGGGTTACCCTCTTCCGTAGGCATTGCTGCCTTGCTGGCTACCTTTTCAGCTCTGATGGAGCTTCACTCATATGTAGTCAAAGATGATATTATTGTCACAGAAATTTCTGAATTTGTATCCGAGTCTTCTTTTGGAAGTCCAGTGCCTGTGACCTCCACTCATGATGATTCTCTGTCCGGTACTGGTTTTGGTCTTGTCGTGCTGGACTCTGAGGTTGGCAGTTCCCCGACATGTCCTGAGGGTTCTCCTGTGCTGGTGTACCCCAGTGTGCTCTGTGACCCAGAAAGCCCAAGTGTGTCTCGGTTACCAGCGTACTCAGATGCTTCCTCGGTGGAGACATGCTCTGATATGGCCTGCCTGCTTGCATGCCCAGAAGTGGTCCCTGAAAGTCTTGATCTTGATGGGTGTCCTAGTAATTCTGAATCCGGAATTGTCATTGGTTCCATGGGGGTTCTTGGTAATTCTCCATGTGAGCCTGGTGATTGTTCTGCCCTCTTGGGATCTCTGTGGAGCTTCAAAAGGTTCTGGGAGATTCCGGGAGAAATTTTGCTTGGTACACTGGATAAGATCAACGGTGGCTTTGGTGTTGTAAGGGACACTTCGAACAGGTATTGCGGCAGGTTTGGTATTCTTGGACGCTCCTTGGAAGGTGGTGGGTATTGTCTGGAGGGTGTCGATGGCTTCTTCTCTGGTGTCCACAGTCCTGATGGGTGTTACGCTGAGACTTGTAGTGCTGATGGGCATGTTTCGGTGGCTTCTGCTTCCGATGAGGTCGGTTTCGGATGGACTGACTCTGGAATTGGGCCTTGTCGGGCTGTCCTGACCTTCATGAGTCTTCAGTTAGAGTTTTGTGATGTTACCAGTCTTGAGGGATGTCTGGAATCCATCCCTAGAAGGGGGGGTACTGTGATGATCCGCTCAGCTGGCTGCACAGGCAGACAGCTGTTTGTCCATTCCTCTAGTCTGTGGGCTGCAGGTCTCTGGAACAGAGACCTGTCTTTTCATTGCAAGTTTCTGTTCTGTTCTCTTGCTGGGGAATTTGCATACATTCGTTATGCAAATCCTCTACCTGCCTTCTTTGATGACTGGCACTATAAGAGCTTTATGTTTCCCAGAATGCTTTGCTGGTCATTTCCCTTCCATGCTCAGTTCCTGATGGACACTGCTGGAGTGTCAGCCATTGCTATCTAGTATAGTTAATTCCTGGGGGTTGCTTTAGGCTCCCCTTCTAGCCCAGTCAGGTTGTATTATCTGTATTGCCTGTTCTGTCTTGTCTTGCCTGTTTGCCATTGTCCTGTCCCTATGGTGGTTGACAGGAAATGGTTCTGATCTATGTTCTTGGAGTATAGCTGGTGCAGCGGTTGCTACCAGCTATCTCTTCTGTTCTGTTTCCTGGGATCGCGCTAGCTACTTTGTGCTAGCGCTGGGGATCCTTCTGTTCTGTTTCTTGGGATCGCGCTAGCTACTTTGTGCGAGCGCTGGGGATCCTTCTGTTCTGTCTTGTCGGTCGCGATTGCGCTGTCACCAACGGCGGTTGATAGCGAATCGTTCTGTCTTGCTGAGATCGCACTAGCCGCTAGCGTTAGCGGCTGTGGATCTTTCTGATCTGTGTTCCTGCTTGGATCACACTTGCTCTGGCGGAAGAGCGGTGGATCCTTCCTGCCTAGTTCTTGTTTTTCGTGTGTCTGTCTTGTCCGCTGCGCTTGCTACAGGCTCGGTGAGGTAACCGTTAAGCAAGCGCTCGCGTCCCCTGTTTCATGTTTGTCTGTTTATGGTTAGTTAGGCGTGCTTGTCTCTATTGTGCTTATCACGTGGAGATCGCGCATAACCGCGTGCACTGTTGCGAATGAGTGCGGTGTTCGCGGTTAGCTAGCGGTTGTTATTTTCCGTATCTCCTTATTGTATTTGCTGTGCCTTTGCTACCCTCGTATTCTATTCTGTTCTGCCTTGTGTCACGTCTCGCGATCGCACCTCTCGCGATCGCGTTCCTATTTCGTATCTGCTGTTGTGTGTGCGCGGTCGCGGAGTGGCGACTGGATTGGCGCACACACATACAACCTATCCCTTTTGCTCCATCTCATTCGCAATCGCCTCTCTTGCGATTGCGTTCTGTGCTTCGTACAATTCCTGTCTGGCACTTGTGGAGGTACAGAGGATTGGTTCCTCTGCACTCCCCAGCGCCATCTGCCGACAGGAATTTCCCTCTACAGGTGCGTAGCACCTTTTGCTGGGTTCCTGCTAATTATACGCTTGTGGAGGATCTCCGCCGTGTCAGCGCACGCGTTGTGCGCTGATCACGGGGAAAGTTCCACAATCGTGACAATATATAGATATAGATATAGATATAGATAGATAGATAGATAGATAGATAGATAGATAGAGATATATATAGATATATATAGATAGATATATAGATATATATATATATATAGATATATATATATATAGATATATATATATATATATATATATATAGATATAGATATAGATAGATAGATAGATAGATAGATAGATAGATACATATCTATATCTATATATATCTATATATCTATATATCTATATCTATTTCCACGGAATTCCATGTGAAAGACCAATACAAAGTAGTGTACACGTGAGAAGTGGAACGAAAATCATACATCATTCCAAACATTTTTTACAAATAAATAACTGCAAAGTGGGGTGTGCGTAATTATTCGGCCCCCTGAGTCAATACTTTGTAGAACCACCTTTTGCTGCAATTACAGCTGCCAGTCTTTTAGGGTATGTCTCTACCAGCTTTGCCCATTTACAGACTGAAATCTTTGCCCATCCTTCTTTGCAAAACAGCTCCAACTCTGTCAGATTAGATGTACTGCGTTTGTGAACAGCAGTTTTCAGATCTTGCCACAGATTCTCGATTGGATTTAGATCGGGACTTTGACTGGGCCAAACCTAGATATGTTTTGTTTTAAACCATTCCATTGTTGCCCTGGCTTTATGTTTAGGGTCATTGTCCTGCTGGAACTTGAACCTCTGCCCCAGTCTCAAGTCTTTTGCAGTCTCCAAGAGGTTTTCTTCCAAGTTTGTCCTGTATTTGGCTCCATCCATCTTTCCATCAACTCTGACCAGCTTCCCTGTTCCTGCTGAAGAGATGCACCCCCCGAGCATGATGCTGCCACCACCACCACCATATTTGACAGTGGGGATGGTGTGTGTTCAGAGTGATGTGCAGTGTTAGTTTTCCAACCACACATAGCGTTTTGCATTTTGACCAAAAAGTTCCATTTTGGTCTCACCTTCTTCCACATGGTTGCTGTGTCCCCCACATGGCTTGTGGCAAACTGCAAACGGGACTTCTTATGCTTTCTGTTAACAATGCCTTTCTTCTTGCCACTCTTCCATAAAGGCCAACTTTGTACAGTGCATGACTAATAGTTGTCCTATGGACAGAGTCTCCCACCTGAGCTGTAGATCTCTGCAGCTCGTCCAGAGCCACCATGGGCCTCTTGACTGCATTTCTGATCAGCGCTCTCCTTGTTCGGCCTGTGAGTTTAGGTGGATGGCCTTGTCTTGGTAGGTTTACAGTTGTGCCATACTCCTTCCATTTCTGAATGATCGCTTGAACAGTGCTTCTTGGGATGTTCAAGGCTTTGGAAATATTTTTGTCGCCTAAGCCTGCTTTAAATTTCTCAATAACTTGATCCCTGACCTGTCTTGGACCTGTCTTGTGTGTTCTTTGGACTTCACGGTTTTGTTGCTCCCAATATTCTCTTAGACAACCTCTGAGGCCCTCACAGAGCAGCTGTATTTCTACTGACATTAGATTACACACAGGTGCACTCTATTTAGTCATTAGCACTCATCAGGCAATGTCTATAGGCAACTGACTGCACTCAGATCAATGGGGGCAGTTATTTATTTGTAAAAAATGTTTGGTATCATGTATGATTTTCGTTCCACTTCTCATGTGTACACCACTTTGTGTTGGTCTTTCATGTGGAATTCCAATAAGATTGAATCATGTTTGTGGCAGTAATATGGCAAAATGTGGAAAACTTCAAGGGGGCCGAATACTTTTGCAACCCACTGTGTATATATATATATATATATATATATATATATATATATGATAAAGGATTAATCAAAATAAAGGAGAAATACGTTATTTAAAGAGACACTGAAGCGAAAAAAAATATATAATATAATGAATTGGTTGTGTACTATGAATAATTACTAGAAGATTAGCAGCAAAGAAAATATTCTCATACTTTTATTTTCAGGTATATAGTGTTTTTCTAACATTGCATTATTCTATAATATGTGCAGATTACACAACACTCAGCATTCAAAATGATTCTTTCAGAGCAGTCTGTGAAGTAATGGCCTCTCCTCTAGCAGAGAAAAAGTAAACAGTTCACTTACAGTTGAGATAATAAAAGTCAGATAACAGCCCTCTCCACGACTAACTTAGTCGGAGAGCTTAATGCAGGGGTGCCCACACTTTTTCGGCTCGCAAGCTACTTTAAAATTTGCCGAGGCCAGGAGATCTACCAACGTCCCAAATGCTAAGCACGCGTCCCCCCCCCCCGCCCGCGTTAGCCAGGTATATGTGCCTGCAGCATAGGTTACGTGCCCTCAGTATAGGTTAGCCTGGTATTTGGGCCCTCAGTGTAGGTCAGCCAGGTAAATGGGCCCTCAGTGTAGGTCAGCCAGGTATATGGGCCCTCAGTGTAGGTCAGCCAGGTATATGGGCCCTTAAGTGTAGGTTAGCCAGGTATAGGGGCCCTCAGTGTAGGTTAGCCAGGTATATGGGCCCTCAGTGTAGGTTAGCCAGGTATAGGGGCCCTCAGTGTAGGTTAGCCAGGTATATGGGCCCTCAGTGTAGGTCAGCCAGGTATATGGGCCCTCAGTGTAGGTTAGCCAGGTATATGGGCCCTCAGTGTAGGTTAGCCAGGTATATGGGCCCTCAGTGTAGGTTAGCCAGGTATATGGGCCCTCAGTGTAGGTTAGCCAGGTATATGGGCCCTCAGTGTAGGTTAGCCAGGTATATGGGCCCTCAGTGTAGGTTAGCCTGGTATATGGGCCCCCAGTGTAGGTTAGCCTGGTATATGGGCCCCCAGTGTAGGTTAGCCAGGTATTGGTGCCCCCAGTGTAGCTTAGCCAGGTGTTGGTGCCCCCAGTGTAGCTTAGCCAGGTATTGGTGCCCTCAGTGTAGCTTAGCCAGGTATAGGTACCTGCAGCGTAGGTTAGCCAGGGTCCTCTGGACTCCTGGAACCTCCGGCAGGCAGGCCGCTGGCCAATATGAATGTCGGGGAGAAGACGGCAAGACGCGGCGAGGAGAGAGGCGGCGCGGCTGCTACGTCATGGCTGGGGGCGGCGCCGGGCATGTTACCAGCACGCACGTTGCAGGCTGCCCGGCGCCGCCCCCAGCCATGATGTAGCGGCCGCGCCGTCTCTCTCCTCCCTCTCTGCTCGCCGCGTCTTCTCTCCCCATCTCCAGTGCATTCTTATTGGCCAGCAGCTAAACATGATGAGCTGCTGGCCGCAAAATTTAATGAGACGCGGCCAAGAGGCCGCGATCTACCGAGGAGGCGGTCGCGATCTACCGGTAGATCGCGATCGACCTATTGGGCAGCCCTGGCTTAATGGCTTGTTTGCATAGAGATAACAACTGGAGTTTCTCAACTCTTCCTGTACTGGAAATAATTAGACTGATGTATCTGATCTTAATGTTTTATTTCTTAGCTGTACTACACATACAAATCATAATATCATAATTTTTTTTTCGCTTCAGTGTCTATTTAAGTGACTGTTAAAAGCTGGTAATCTGTGCACAATGCTTTGACTCTTATCCTACGCTAAAGTGCAATCACGGCGGCTACAAACTGCTATGATGGTCCGGCAACAGACAGTGAAACATGGCCCTTCTGGGGTTTTGTGAGATAGGCCTTTGAGTTTCTGACTGGAAAGCAGCATAGACATCACATTTTCTACCCTTAGTCTGACTTTCCTGATATGCATACCAGTTTCTGTTACCATAATTAATCATAAATCATAAAAGAAGTGAAGTAAAAACAAAAAAAAATCCCTGAAGGTTAGCTATAAACATTGTTGTTATTTCACCAAACATAACAGAACTGTGTTACCTAGGAGCCCAATTTACGAAGATTGGAAAGTATTTGAAAATATTACTGTATTTCTCCTTTTGTGCCATATCAGAAAAAAAAATGAAATAAAAATAATTCTTAAATACAGCAGTTATTTTATCTTCAGCAGGGAGCTGGCAATGAACTGAGAGACTGCTGTCACAAACTGTTAAATATTAAAACAAATTTGTCCTAAGGCTGCTACCTATGCATAAAAACAAGGAACACCAAGAGCCCCAATAGTGTAATATGTACTGGTAAATGGTTAGAGTAAATATTAATACTCACAAACCAGGGTTACCATTAGGCAACCACTGTAAAGGCAGGTGGGGAGATTTTCCTGACCCCACTCAGGAATAAGAAGTTGCTCTCTGTAGATGAGAAAAAAGGGGGTTCAACCCTCCACCCAGGGTGGACTCAATATTATGCAGGAGAACAGAGGCGCCAAAAGGATAAAAGGAAGCTAAATGAGCTTAAAAACCAAATTCTTGGTAAATAGAGGAGGTAGTGGTGGACTTGCCTCCTCCAAGTAGACACACTACGACTGTAGTAAAGTCTTTACTACAGTCGTTGTGTGTCTACTTGGAGGAGGTAAGTCCACCACTACCTCCTCTATTTACCAAGAATTTGGTTTTTAAGCTCATTTAGCTTCCTTTTATCCTTTTGGCGCCTCTGTTCTCCTGCATAATGCTACCTATGCATGTACTGCATGTACTAGAAATGCAATTTCATTGCTTTATTTAATAGCTGTGAGCTCAGATGGCCAGATATGTGTGGGCACTCTCATACAGATGTTTACCTGTCAGAGGTCGCCTTCCTCTTCTGCCACTGATAAGATCTCTCTAGTAGTTCTCTGGGGAGTAGTATGGGAAAATTAGAAGGGCAGGGGGTTATAAAACATTTATGACGCTAACACCTTTTTGAACATGCCTGCATGCTCTATGGTTTTCATAGCTAGCTACTATAGTATTGAATAAAAAAATAATAAAATGTTTGTATTGTGGTACATACCTTGGTGGTAGCCCCAGGCTGTAATGTTTTAATATCAGTGGTGATTGCATGTGAGATGACTGAGAGGCAAGTAGGATTATGGAAACTTTTAGGATGTCCTTGTTGAGTTTATAACTGTTTTTCATATTTACAATTTCTATTCCAAATGTTGTAATATTAATGTGTATGGTTACTGTGCCAATAAAATATTTTTCAATTCAGTTTATAACTGTTCTGATCAGGAAAAAACCTATTAATGGGAACCTGAAGCAAGAGGTATATGGAGGCTGCCATAGTTATTTCCTTTTTACCAGTTGCATGGCAGTCCTGCTGATCTGCTTGTCTGCAATAGTGCCTGAATCACACACCTGCAACAAGCATATAGCTAATCTGGACAGAAAATCTGATCTGCCTCCATATCCCTCTCACTTCAGATTCCCCTTAACCTTGCATTCTGTGTGAAGTGAGCCCCTTGTCTGTTGTGCAGATATGGTCATCTTCCAGACAGCAGCTGTGGGAGGTAGTGGAAAGCCGTAAGAGGATGTGTCTATAGATGACGTTTTGGGGTACCTTTCACCAAATATTGTAACTCAGTCATGGTTACAAATATATTTTTAGCAGCTGCCTTGCCTAGAAAATCATGGATATCCGGAATAGTCATTTTAAATAATGCTATTAATAAACTGCAAAGTTTGTGCCGCACTAATGTTCTATCCATTTTTCAAGAAGAACATAGCTTTCATTCAAATAATAAGTATACCTGTTAAAGCCAAACAATGGCATTTCTAGATTAAGGTCACTAATAGCAACCTTTACACCATAATGAAGCGTGGGAGAAGCGGTGTCTGTGTCGTTTCGTGTTCTTTGTGTACTTGATTGAATAGAATTATGGAAACATTCTTAGCCATGCACAGAGAATTAAGAAGCAGGTACTCCTGAAGACAAGGAAGCTAAAGGTTTCAGTAATCAGAGGAGGTAATGAAATTGTATGTGAGGAGATACTTCTGCACTCTTTCTGGAAGCTTCTAATGATATGCATCTCCATCTGTTAAGGCACATTGTTTCCATTAATTGGTAACTAATAGGATTTAATTACTTGGTATGGTAGACAGAGCAATACAACATTTAACATGCTGAAAAGGAGCATATGGCTGGACTAGGGGAATTAACTGGAGTATGCATTTGACTGCAATCCTAATGAACATGTAAACTAGTTAGAAAACCAGGTAGTGTCCCTATCACCCAAAGTGTTAGGTTATGGACAGCTAGGTCATGACAGACTTGCATGCAAACAGTTGTAACGCTATTTTTCAGCATACTGCCTGGATTTAGCATTCAATGAAGTACTAGAGCTTCTTTTTTTTACATGATGTAAAATGTAATCTTCAGGTGTCAGGAAGACCAGCGGCAGTGTACAGAGTTGAGAAACCTGTACTGTACATACCTCAAGCTTTTGGCAGAAATGATTGTACTGTATACATTTTGCCTGTTGGAGTAATGTTTATATACATTATACTTTCCACAAGAAAATGTATGTGTGCATCAAGCACCAAGTTTAACCCTAACAAATCTGGCTTTGCAAATTTGGCCTACTTGGCTTATCATGAGGCATTGCTCATGCAAATATGCATTTGCTTTCGCATGCCAAACTATGCAGGGTCAAAAACCAATACCGCAAAGCGGTTGCCATGCGGTAATTAGTTCATGCTACATTAGCACTATTCAGGAGCGCCACAGGCAATCTTCCCAATACCCCCATACAACCGGGGGGTCACGGAGCCCCAAGCACTCTCTCTGCTTGGGAACCACAGCAGCACCCTGGAGGGGCGGGGAGGCTGGGGCGCAGGCGACCCCCCCAAGCGTGGACAGCGCCAGGGAGGGCCGTCTGCAACCACCTCCCAATATTAAAAACAGGCACTTACCTTAACATCCATTGCGTTCTGCTACATGAGCATAACTTGGGAGCACCACATGGGAAAGGAATGAAGCATGGGTCATCCCAAGCTTTGGAACTCAGGGCTGTCTCACATACAACACTTCAGTGAGGGGAAGGACAGGCGCAGACAGCTCACTCCAGGGCTCACACCACCCAGAACAAGCCATCCACCACCTGCCTCCAAAGGATACAACGATGAAAATACTTTCCACAAGAAAATGTATGTGTGCATCAAGCACCAAGTTTAACCCTAACAAATCTGGCTTTGCAAATTTGGCCTAATTGGCTTACCATGAGGCATTGCTCATGCAAATATGCATTTGCTTTCGCATGCCAAATTATACAGGGTCAAAAAACCAATACCACAAAGCAGTATCCAGGAGCGCCATGGGGAGGCTTCCCAATGCCCCCATACAACTGGTGGGCCACGGGGCCCCAAGCACTCTCACTGCTTGGTAACCACAGTGGCACCCTGGAGGGGGAGGCTGTTGGGCACAGGCGACCCCCCCCCCCCCACCAAGCCTGGCCAGCGCCGGGGAGGGCCATCCGCACCCACCTCCCAATATTAAAAACAGGCACTTACCTTAACGTCCATTGCGTTCTGCTACATGAGCATAACGTGGGAGCACCACATGGGAAAGGAGTGAAGCATGGGCCACCCCAAGCTTTGGAGCTCATTACATTATGCCTGTGTCTGTCATGTGAGAGACAAGCAATTAAACATGCCATTTTTTTTATTTCTGTTATTACTTTGTTCTTGAGCACCTTTTTGATTGGCTTGCTGACACTTCCTCTTCCCTGGGTGACTGAGATGTGCATCTTAGGTGAATATCCACTCACCACTTGTTCCCAGTCATGTTTCTTTTATTCAACATATTTCAGCGCATCTTGACACAGTATTGTAGTGGAGCTTGAACAATTTAAGTAAAACCCTCAATGCTTTGCAATTTGATGAGGATTTTTGAGAAATATAAGGTAAAGAGGCAGATTCTAATGTTACTATTATTGTTGTCTGCAGGTTTTTTTTTTTTTTTTTCTTACTACAGTCTCGTTAGAACTCTAGGAGTGAGAGAAGGGCACTGGTCCCTAGTAGTAGTATTAGTAGTAGTACTGGTACTTCTTGAGTTTCTGTATCAAATGATAAAGCTGTAGCAGGGCAGGACATGGACTATGGTTCAGTGTCTAATATGGAGGTGATAGACACCATGAACTTCAAATTATGGCAAAACAAGCTAAAAGCCATCATGCACTCTATGCAGCATATTTAGGAGATTAGACAGTAGATTTGATAAAAGCATGGAAAGTAGCAAAAATCTGCTAAAACATAAGTTTTTGTCAATCAATTTTTTTTTATTGATTGAATATTTGTTTGGAAAGTTGGTACTTTTTTTTTAACTGAGCAGGAGGGAGAATGGGGTGGGGGCGCTGGGGTGTCATTGGTGCATGATTAATGGCTGCATAGCTTTGTATTGCATTAAAGTGGTATAAAACTTAGCATTTCTACTTTGCTCTAAAATATTATTTACAGCCTTAACTACTTTACCACTGCAGGTGCGTGTATCTATGCCCCTTTTAACACCCTTTCCTCACAAGGGGTGTAGATACACGTTCCCCCCGCTGCTACCGGCGCTGTCCGCACTCCCGCTCGCTCGTGCACACGCTCCCGCACTTGTGCACCCTGCCGCCCGCTCGCCCGGAGATCAATGAACGGGAAAAACCGTTCCCGTTCGTTGATCTAAGCCCCCCAGCAATGATCGGCCGCTTCTATGAGAAGCAGCACGATCATTGTGATTTTCCCAGCCTCATTGCACTTCCTGTAAGCGTACTTCCTACGCTTACAGGACGCTTGCACAAAATATTACTGTGGCTATCTTGTGGCCAAATAGTAAAACTACACCCAAAAACATTTTTCATTTATAAATACACAGTGTTACATTATAAATTAACTCATTACCTCCCACACTCCCTGTTGTTTTTTTGTTGTTGTTTTTTTTTTGTAATAATAAGAAAAAAAAAAACAATAAAAGATACATAAATAGTTACCTTAGGGACTGAACTCTTTAAATATTTTTGTCAATAGGGTATAACACTGTTATTTTATAAACTATGGGCTTGTAATTAGGGATGGATGCAAAACTGGAACTTTATTTCCAAATAAAATATTGGTGCCAAACATTGTGATAGGGCATAATTTAAATGGTGTAATAACCAGGACAAATGGGCAAATACATTTCATGGATTTTAATTACAGTAGCATGCATTATTTAGAAACTATAATGGCCAAAAACTGAAAAATAATTTTTTTCCCACATTTTTCCTATTTTCCCATGAAAACACATTTAGAATAAAATACTTCTTGGCATAATGTCCCACCTAAAGAAAGCCTAATTGGTGGCGAAAAAAACAAGATATAGTTCATTTCATTGCGATAAGTAATGGTAAAGTTATAGACGAATGAATGGAAGGCACGCTGAAAGGTGAAAATTGCTCTGGTGCTCAAGGGGTAAAACCCCTCAGTTTTTTTAATTGAATGTTACGTCAGAGTTTTATCCCACTTTAAGTGGTACAAAGTCAGTGGCACTAGCAATCCAAATGGTATTAGGTTGGCTCTCTGCTGAGATAAATAAAGTGTAGTGGTGGTCATGTCAAGTTTTGTCAGGTGATAGATATATAAGTCTCTGATTTCCTAGTCATGATCATGTGCTAAAGCAGGAAGTTATTGCAGCAAATCACTTGATCAAACAAATCACATACTTCTCCATGAGTTCTGCTAGACATGGCCACCACTAATCAAGTGTTGCAGCGTAGAAAGCAAATTACTGAATTATGGCTCACTACCGGATCAGTCATTAATTGCATACTACTGCTGCCCACAGCCTCTTCCTCCCACCCCTCTACCTTCACTATTTCATTAGGAATGGCCTTTTCTGATCAATGTTCGATCAATAATAATAAAATATGGCCCTTAGGCATCCAGTTATAGAAGTGCACAGTATAGACTTCTGGTTGATTTGCTGCTTTCAACTGCAAAATATGTAGATTTATAAGGACTCCTATCATTAATTGCGGAGAATTCTACTTTTTCCTAGAAATGTATCAAAGATCTTAATTTACTTCTGTATCGAATGCTGATTTATAACACTTGCAGCAAACCTAGGGAAACAAGTGTTGCATTCTTCAAAAGCTTTATGGTAACAGAAAAATGGTCCCCTACTGTACACCTATTCATAAAATTTTATGAGTTCATTAAGAACTTCCAGATTTCCCAGTAATTTCTTACACATCTTTCTAAACTGCTACTGTAACGATTGGTGTCAGCACACAGAGAGAATCTGATTATTGGTGATCTGCAGTATCACCAAGAATGTAGATAAATACCTGATTGATGATCTGCAGAATCACTGATAATACAGATATATTGCTAACCTCTGGACACCTAAGGTATGTGAGTGTTTGGTGTAACAGTAATACTTTGAGTAGTACACCTGCACTCAGGTGATCATAAGCAGTAAGGAAATACTGCTCTGAAGAACACAGAGCCTTCCAGCAGCCTGAAGCTCCCCAAGGGGTGGAGTCAGGCTGAAGGTCGCGAGGATCAGAAGGTGAGTGACACCTGAAGGTGGATGTCACTATCTGATCTAGAGACTATCTCTTAAGGGGGGAGATAGCTCTCGAGGTTGAGCAAGCCAGGTCGGCAACACACGGTCAGATAAAGTACATAGACAGAAGGCTGATTCGGTATCCAGGGCAAGCAGGGTTTGGCAACAGAGTATCAGATATACGAGATACCGAATCAGATGACAGAGGAGTAGTCAGGAAAGCAATAAGTCATAACAGATATCAAACAATGCCTAGTCTGGGTGTGAGGTCCTTGGTCTCTACACCCCGGAACTAGTCTGAAGAATAACAGAATGATTTGCACGAGTTCCCTAGACTTAGGTGCTAGGTCCGTGGTCTCAGCACCCTGGAACTAGTCTGGAGTATAACACAGATGACAATACAGTTCCCTAATTATCTGTGTTATACTCCAGACTAGTTCCAGGGTGCTGAGACCACGGACCTCGCACCCAAGATTAGGGAACGGTATTGTCATCTGTGTTATACTCCAGACTAGTTCCAGGGTGCTGAGACCACGGACCTCGCACCTAAGTCTAGGGAACTCGTGCAAATCATTCTGTTATTCTTCAGACTAGTTCCGGGGTGTAGAGACCAAGGACCTCACACCCAGACTAGGCATTGTTTGATATCTGTTATGACTTATTGCTTTCCTGACTACTCCTCTGCCATCTGATTCGGTACCTCGCATATCTGGTACTCTGTTGCCAAACCCTGCTTGCCTTGGATACCGAATCAGCCTTCTGTCTATGTACTTTATCTGACCGTGTGTTGCCGACCTGGCTTGCCCGACCTCGAGAGCTATCTCCCCCCTTAAGAGATGGTCTCTAGATCAGATAGTGACATCCACCTTCAGGTGTCACTCACCTCCTGATCCTCCCGACCTTCAGCCTGACTCCACCCCTTGGGGAGCTTTAGGCTGCTGGAAGGCTCTGTGTTCTTCAGAGCAGTATTTCCTTACTGCTTATGATCACCTGCGTGCAGGTGCACTACTCAAAGTATTACTGTTACACCAAACACTCACATACCTTAGGTGTCCAGAGGTTAGCAATATATCTGTATTATCGGTGATTCTGCAGATCATCAATAATCAGGTATATATCTGCATTCTTGGTGATACTGCAGATCACCAATAATCAGATTCTCTCTGTGTGCTGACACCAATCATTACAGAACGGCAGACCAAACCCAAATGGACGCACTGTATAGTCATGTTGAAGCCCTGACCGCCGCGGTAAACAATCTTTCCGGGGCATTTCTCAACCATCAGACCCAGATTAGTCAGCTATTTGGGGCTATTCAGGAACTTCAATCAGCTATAAACTCAGTGCGATCTCCTCCTAGCACAGACATACGCATGCCTGTACCTGAAAGGTTTTCTGGTCACAGATCTGACTTTCGGAATTTTAGAAATAGAGTGTTATCATACTTTGAGTTGAGGCCTAATTCATCGGGAACCATGGCACAGAGGATTACGTTCATTAAGACTCTGTTGTCAGGGGATTCCCAGACCTGGGCATATAATCTTCAGCCAGGGAATGAGGCCCTAGCCTCGGTAAAGGAATTTTTTAAAGCAATGGCTATAATTTTTGATGATCCGGACATTGCCTCTACTGCTGAGCGGAAGCTAAAGACATTGTGGCAGGGCAAGGGTCCAGTTGAAAATTACGCTGGAAAGTGGGCAGTGTCAGCTAGATGGGACTCATTCGCTCTGCTAGACTGCTTTTTGTCAGGCTTGTCAGACGCGGTTTCTGAGCTTATGCTGGGTCATCCTGAGCCGAAATCTATTGATGGGGCCATTTCTTTGGCCATCAGGATTGACCGTCGCTTACGTTATCAAAGACAGACTCGGGGTAGGAACAATATGAGATTGGTTTCCTATGCCGCGCCTCAACCTGATTCATTTCCACCTGTTTCACCTCCACCAGAGCCAATGCAGATTGAGCGCTCGAAATTGTCCCGGGTAGAGCAGGAACGCAGAGAAACAGAGCAGATCTGTCTATACTGTACAGAGGTGGGTCATATAGTGCAGCGTTGTCCCAAGCAGTCTTTTCCTCCAGACGATAAACGTTTACTTCTCCCTTGCACTATATCCTGGCAGGATAAGACAGAGACTACTGAGGCCTTTGTAGATTCTGGCTCAGCAGCTAACTTTATGGATTATGAATTTGCTAAAAAAGTTGGGGATCCCGATCTCTCCATTAAAACAACAGATTTGGGTCACTGCAGTGGATGATTCCCCTCTGCAAAGTAATCATCCTCTCTCTCAGACCCCAGACTTGGGGGTCACAATAGGGGTGTTACATACAAAGTTTATCATTTTTTGTGTTACGAATGGCATCCTCCACGATCATTCTTGGCATGCCATGGTTACAGATTCACTCGCCTCAGATCAATTGGGCTACTGGTCAGCTAACGAGCTGGTCTACCCATTGCTATCATCATTGTCTAGCGAAAGTAACCTTTGGTAAAACCAAGATTCATATGGAGGGTTTGCCAGAGCAGTATTCAGATTTTGCGGACGTGTTTTGTCCCAAAGCAGCTGATAAACTTCCTCCACACCGTCCTTTTGATTGCCCCATTGATCTCAGGTCTGGTTGTATGCCCCCTAGAGGTCACCTCTATAATCTGTCTGGGCCAGAGAAATTGGCCATGCAGGAATACATACGAGAGAACTTCGCTAAAGGTTTTATTCACCCTTCTCGGTCCCCGGCAGGGGCAGGGTTTTTTTTGTGAAAAAGAAGGATGGAGGCCTCCGTCCATGCATTGATTATCGGGGCCTAAATAAAATCACAGTAAAAATCGTTATCCCTTGCCTTTAATAGACGATTTATTTACTCAGGTCACCAATGCTAAGTGTCAGGAACCGGCCCGCTGCACGCCTGCGTAAACGGTTCCCGACTGCGGGTTTGACCAGATCGAGAGGGGAAGCAGCCTTAGTCAAGCTAAAACAAGGCTGGGACCCCTCAGAACACCTCTCACTGCCACCACTAGCTGCTAGACACGTCCCCTCAGTTGTCGAGGGCTGAACACGCAATCTGTGTTTTCGTATTTGGGTCAGCTTTGCGCTTAGGCCGAATACGAGAACGCCACGCACCCACACACACAGTACAGTTGTACAGTAACACAGCACAATCAGACACTGACTTGTAATGCAAGTTACACTGTCGTGCAGTAAAACCACTAACAGTCGTTCTGAACGATACTGTTAGCTACTCGCACTGGCGTATCGTACGTTGGGTCAGCTGCGCGCTTTAGGCCAACATATGACAAACGCCCCTACACACAATGCAATTACAGTTTCATATGGTAGTGTTGCACAAGCATACAAATTAGGCATGGACTTATACACAGCTACACTGCAGTCTCTTCTAGGCTATGAGTGTTAGTTTAGTACAGCAGAAGTCAAGCTTATTAAATAATGATTTAATATTCCATAAAAACATAGAACAATGCAGAACTTAATATATACAAAAGATTACAAAAAGACAAAGTAAAAATGTTACAAGATAAAAGTTACAAAAATAAGAGGTTACAAAGATACACACAAAAGCGATTTTGCTTACCAAAATAAACAGGGATCCAGATAGAAGAATCTTGGACTTTTGTGGACGGACACAGTTCTGGCTTTGACCAGGAGTCCACTAGCTTGGGCCAGGAGACCGGCTGCCACTACCGTCAGAAGAGGACTGATTTGAGGTAGCTGTCCCCTGGTTTTTATAATGAAATATCCGCCTCGAGGCTGTACGGCTGTGTGGACGGGGGGGGGGGGGGACCTAGATTTAATTACATCCTCAGTCATAATTGGATTTCCAGAGATCTAACATCCACATACATGAAAAGATTTCCCTAGTCCAAGTTACAGGTGACAACCCCATTGTTGACAGTATTTCCTAGCTGATCAAAGATAAGGATATAGTTTGCAACTCCACCAATAATTCAATTTCCACAGGTAGAAAATTGTATGAAAAGGACTTCACCCCTTCAATAATTTCCAGTAGGCTGTGAAATACATTTCAAACATTCAGGTGTCAGCTTCCCCCTGCCCCCAAGACTCTAGCAGGCTTGCCTTGTATAATGGGACAATGGCTGACACCAGACTCAAAAGCCATGCCGACCAGCCTATTCTTCCTCAAATGGCAGCTAATTAGCAGTCCACACAGTTTCCCCTGCTGGACAATGGGGCAGAGGTAATGGACATCTACATACAGAATTACCTTAGACTTCAGTTTACTCTGGCCAGGTGACCAATTACTCCCAAGCCCAATACACATCTGAGGTTTTACCCAGTAGACAGAAACAGGACAGAAATATGTTCTGTTATTATCATTAACAGCATCAGCACCCCAATATATCACCACACCTCCGCCGTTAACTTGGTTCAAGGCAGATGATCTTCCTAGATCCCCCTGCCTGCACCTACACTGTTGGTTCTGCTTGACGGGACAGCCCCTCAGCATTCCCATGATTGCTCCCCTTCCCAATGGCACTGGCAGGTGGTTCTAACGAATCATCCTGCCAAAGCCTACATTGACGGCCTGGCCGGGTGGGGTAACCCTTTAGCATCCTCAGGAGGGTTCCCCACCTGTCAGTTAGCTCCAAGCGATACGAATGGAAAGCTAGGTCAGGTTGCTGCAATGTATCGTTGCCCTTGGCAACCTGACGTACCCAACCAAGGGAATGCGAGTCAGTGACAACCGTGAACTCGCAACCATAGAGACAGTGCTGCAGCTGGGGAAGGGTTCCAACCATCGCTACACGCACTTTCTCTATAGTGGCAGGAGCTATCTCTTGGTCCCTTTGGGGAACGATCTGCCGGTCTGCCTCCTCCCCTTCGGACAGCTCCGAGGGAATAACTTCCCAGAACCCTCTCAGCCCGCCCCTCCCAGCTGGTGACCTGCTGGCTAGCCCCCTGAGCTCTTCCAGGCTGCTGTCAAATCGAACAGCCCCAGAGAGCTCAGTGCTGCCTGTCACACATTCTAGGAAGGCTGCAGACAGAGAGGCTCCTGGGCCCTCAGGGCCAGGTTCCGGAGTGGATGTTGCTGACCCAGCAACATTTGCCACTTCAGCGGACAGTCCCTCCGCTGTAGACCCACTAGCGCTGCGGGTTACCACGGCAGCTGAGGGAGCGCCCACATTACCCATATCATAACCCACATCACCTTTGGTCTTAAAAACATCTGAAGGGGGAAGACCTGGCCTGGTGCCGTCTGCCCCTTCAGTGGGCAATCCAGCTGCTGCAGCCCAGCGACCACCGCTGGTTACTCCTGCAGCCGACGGAGTGTCCACCTGACACACAGCATTATGTAACACAACACATATGATATCAACATTATCCGCCTTACATATATTGACATTTAGAACATCACATAAAACATCCACATTATCCGTATTATTACACACATTGCTACTCAGCACTTCACAAGTAGCATCAACAGTTCACACTCCAGGCCTAGGCACTGGAGAATCACTAGGGCTGGCTCCTAGTATACAGTCCATAGCCCCTGGGTCCTCACCAGCACTCCCCACTTGCACAGCATTATCAAATAGTACCTGATAAGAGTCCTGAACTTCTGCTGGGGATGCAAGTTCCACGAGGTTTGGAGTAGGCTCATACCGGGCCACTAACTTTCCCAGGTCAGTACCCAGCAAAACGTTGGTGGGGATTTTGTCTGTTACCCCAACTTCTTTCAATCCGCTGCCAGCCCCCCAATTCAGGTGGACCAAGGTGGTGGGCATGGCTGGGGTGACACCCCCAATTCCTCTGACAGCAATCATTTTCCCAGGTATGTACTGCTCCGAGTTCACAAGCTGGGGATGTATGAGAGTCACTTCTGCTCCAGTGTCTCTCAGCCCAGTAGCAATTGTACCCCCAACCGTGACAAGCTGCAGATTCTCTGCATAGCCAGTAGCATTCCTGGTAGCACACAAAGCTGTTGGGACTTCACTGGGGTTTGAGGCCTCACTGGATTTTGGGGCCTCCCTCTTCCTCTCTGGGCAAGTCATGCTGATATGACCCACCCTGTCACATACAAAGCATTTCCGAGTGTCAGTGGTTGGTTGCCTGAATCCAGGAGACAGCGGTGTTGCCTCCTCTGGGTGCTGGGTGACACAGGTTTAGTACTCTGTTCTTCCCTCCAGCTGGGCGTAGTAGTCCTCCGGGACTCAGGTGCTCTATGGGCGGTGTAGGAATCGGCCATTTCCGCAGCCTCATCCACTGTCTTTGGTTCTCGATCCAGCACAAACAGCCGGACCTCAACAGGACAGGTGTGTAGGAACTGATCTTTTATCATCAGCTCCTGCAGGGCATCCAAGGTTTTGACTGACAGTCCTTTTAACCACTGCTGGAAGGCAGTGCGCAGGTTGCACGCATGATCCAGGTAACTGTCATTAGGACCTCGCTGCACTGTCCTGAAACGTTTTCGATACACCTCTGGTGTGAGGTGGTATCGCGCAATAATGGTTTTCTTAATTGCCTCAAAGTCTGTTTCTTCCTCCTGGGGGAGACTCACAAACGCCTCCAGGGCCTTGCCTCTCAGCCCTGGTGTGAGGTATCTTGCCCACTGCTCACGGGGTACCCCATACTGCCGACAAGTCCTTTCAAACCCCTGTAGGAAAGTGTCTATGTCAGAGTCCTTGTCCATAGCGGGGAACTTATCCAGGGGGATTCTGTGGACTCGCTCACCTTCGCGTTCTGCGGGTCCAGCAGACCGGTTCTGTTGCTGAAGTTTAGCCAGCTCCAGCTGGTGCTGCCATTCAGCTCTTTCCCTCTCGGCCTGGAGTCGCTGTGCAACTTGTTCCCTCTTGGCCTGGAGTCGCTGTGCCGCTTGTTCCTTCTCTGCCTGTCGGTGCAGTAGGATCAGCTTTAGGCGCAGTTCAGGATTAGCCGAGTTCAATAGCTGTAGATCAGCTTCCAGAGATGTCATCTCTGTGTTCGGTGGATCATCCAGGACATCGTCTCCCCTCGCATTCTGTGGCGGGAGCGATTCCTCCTCTGGCGTGTCGTGAGCTGCATCCGCTGATGTTGAAGCACGGGCTTGCTCTGCCTCATCATACTCCTCGAGTGCACAAACGAACTGCTCCTTAGTCTGGCCGCTCACCGTCTCGATGCCTTTGTGCTCACACAGGTTGAGTAGTATCTCTTTGTTTTACCTTGCATAGCTGGATGCTTTCTGAGCCATCGTGTTGCAAAAAATAAAAAGAGAAAAAAGGGGGGGAGGGAAAGCAAAACACCAAGTGTGTATCTTTGAACAAAAAAAAAACTTATATAGATTCTGCACTGAGTAGACTTCTGTAGGCTAGTTGCTTCTAGCAAGCTTCCAGCCTTTAGTACTCAGAATAGCGAGCTAAACTGCTCTACTACTAAACGATCCCACCACTGCCAGCCAATTATGTCAGGAACCGGCCCACGGCACGCCTGCGTATACGGTTCCCGACTGCGGGTTTGACCAGATCGAGAGGGGAAGCAGCCTTAGAGCCTCAGAACACCTCTCATTGCCACCACTAGCTGCTAGACACGTCCCCTCAACTGTCGAGGGCTGAACACGCAATCTACGTTTTCGTATTTGGGTCAGCTTTGCGCTTAGGCCGAATACGAGAACGCCACGCACCCACACACACAGTACAGCTGTACAGTAACACACCACAATCAGAAACTGACTTGTAATGCAAGTTACACTGTCGTGCAGTAAAACCACTAACAGTCGTTCCGAACGATACTGTTAGCTACTCGCACTGGCGTATCGTACGTTGGGTCAGCTGCGCGCTTTAGGCCCACCTATGACAAACGCCCCTACACACAATGCAATTACAATTTCATATGGTAGTGTTGCTCAAGCATACAAATTAGGCATGGACTTATACACAGCTACACTGCAGTCTCTTCTAGGCTATGAGTGTTAGTTTAGTACAGCAGAAGTCAAGCTTATTAAATAATGATTTAATATTCCATAAAAACATAGAACAATGCAGAACTTAATATATACAAAAGATTACAAAAAGACAAAGTAAAAATGTTACAAGATAAAAGTTACAAAAATAAGAGGTTACAAAGATACACACAAAAGCGATTTTGCTTACCAAAATAAACAGGGATCCAGATAGAAGAATCTTGGACTTTTGTGGACGGACACAGTTCTGGCTTTGACCAGGAGTCCACTAGCTTGGGCCAGGAGACCGGCTGCCACTACCGTCAGAAGAGAACTGATTTGAGGTAGCTGTCCCCTAGTTTTTATAATGAAATATTCGCCTCGAGGCTGTACGGCTGTGTGGACAGGGGGGGGGGGGACCTAGATTTAATTACAACCTCAGTCATAATTGGATTTCCAGAGATCTAACATCCACATACATGAAAAGATTTCCCTAGTCCAAGTTACAGGTGACAACCCCATTGTTGACAGTATTTCCTAGCTGATCAAAGATAAGGATATAGTTTGCACCTCCACCAATAATTCAATTTCCACAGGTGGAAAATGGTATCAAAAGGACTTCACCCCTTCAATAATTTCCAGTAGGCTGTGAAATACATTTCAAACATTCAGGTGTCAGCTTCCCCCTGCCCCCAAGACTCTAGCAGGCTTGCCTTGTATAATGGGACAATGGCTGACACCAGACTCAAAAGCCATGCCGACCAGCCTATTCTTCCTCAATTGGCAGCTAATTAGCAGTCCACACAGTTTCCCCTGCTGGACAATGGGGCAGAGGTAATGGACATCTACATACAGAATTACCTTAGGCTTCAGTTTACTCTGGCCAGGTGACCAATTACTGCCAAGCCAAATACACATCTGAGGTTTTACCCAGTAGACAGAAACAGGACAGAAATATGTTCTGTTATTATCATTAACAGCATCAGCACCCCAATATATCACCACACTAAGATTTTCTCGAAACTGGATTTAAGGGGTGCATACAATCTTGTGCGAATCAGGGACGGTGATGAGTGGAAGACGGCCTTTAACACACCCGACGGGCACTACGAGTACCTGGTGATGCCCTTCGGGTTGTGTAACGCCCCGGCCGTCTTCCAAGAACTAATTAATGAAGTCTTCAGAGAGGTATTGGGCAGATTCGTCTTAGTATACCTAGCGACATACTAATCTTCTCGTCCAGCCTCTCTGAGCACAGAAAACACGTTGAGTTTGTGTTACGGAAGTTGAGACAGAATATGCTCTACGCTAAGCTAGAGAAGTGCATTTTCGAGGTAACATCTGTCGCTTTTCTGGGCTACATTATCTCAACCTCCGGTCTCTCTATGGACCCTGGGAAAGTCTCAGCGGTGCTGGAGTGGCCTCAACCTGTGGGTCTGAAGGCACTCCAGAGGTTCCTAGGGTTCGCCAATTACTATAGTAGGGTTTATAAAGGGGTATTCTACGGTGATCTCCCCTCTCACCAGTCTCACAAAGAAAGGGGCAGATACTCATCACTGGTCCCCTGAGGCCCATGCTGCTTTCTCCACCCTAAAGAAGTTGTTCTGTTCTGCACCCATTTTGAGACATGTTGACACCACTTTCCCCTTTATTGCAGAGGTAGATGCCTCAGAGGTAGGGGTGGGGGCTGTGCTGTCTCAGCATTCGGGGCTGCAGGGAAGGTTACACCCTTGTGCCTATTTTTCTCGTAGATTTTCACCCGCAGAGAAAAACTACGATATAGGCAATAGGGAACTTCTAGCCATTAAGTTGGCCTTTGAGGAATGGCGACATTGGCTAGAAGGAGCAGAACATACCATTACTGTCTATACTGACCACAAGAATTTGGAGTACATTGAAGGCGCTAAGAGACTTAGCTCCCGACAGGCTCGGTGGTCATTATTTTTCTCAAGATTCAGATTTGTAATCACGTATACCCCCGGTAGTAAGAACACCTTGTCCAGATGTTTTGAGCCCGAAACAGCACAGCCCTCAGACCCAGAAACCATTCTCCCTCAGAAAGTGGTTCTGGCCGCCACTGAGACCTGGGGGGACTGGACAGATACCTTGGCTCCATTCCAACAGGATGTGCCAGAGGGAAAGCCTGAAGGGGTCATGTTTGTCCCCATACCTTTTCGTCTACAGATACTGCAGTTGTTCCATTCTCACAAGAATGCAGGGCATCCTGGGGACACCAGAACTCAGGACCTTATTGCAAGATGTGCCTGGTGGCTGTCGTTGGCTATTGACTGCAAAGAGTTTGTAAGAGAATGTGCAGTATGTGCTAGGAGCAAACCCTCTCGTCAGGCACCTGTTGGGACGTTACAACCACTGCCAGTTCCGAACGAGCCATGGACCCATCTGTCCATGGATTTTGTGGGGGAACTCCCCAGGTCTGAGGGCATGATGGTCATTTGGGTGGTAGTCGATCGATTTAGCAAGATGGCCCATTTTGTTCCTCTGAAAGGACTCCCCTCGGCCCAGGAGCTGGCCGATCTTTTTGTCCAACATATTTTCGGATTGCATGGGATTCCGGAAAATATAGTCTCAGATCGAGGAGTCCAATTCGTCTCTAAATTTTGGAGGGCATTCTGCCATCAGTTAGACATGGAGCTATCTTTCTCGTCAGGCTACCACCCACAGACCAATGGCCAGACCGAGAGAACCAATCAGTCTCTGGAACTGTTTTTAAGGTGTTATGTGGCGGATGCTCAAACTGACTGGGTCAAATTCTTGCCTTTCGCAGAATTTGCACACAACAATTTAAAAAGTTCCTCCTCTGGTTTTTCCCCATTGCAGGTGGTGACAGGGAGATCACCTAAGTTCACCTCATTACCAGTAGCTGCCACCCAGTTTCCAGCCCTGGAGGTTTGGCAGAAGTCTTTAAGACAAATTTGGGGAATGGTAGAAAGTAATTTGAGGAGGGCTTTTCAAGGCCAAGGCCAGAAGAAGCAGGCCGATAAGAGACGTTCCATTGAGTGGGAATTTCTTCCAGGAGACTTGATTTGGGTGTCCACAAAACATTTGGCTCTGAAGCAACTCTCTCCCAAGTTAGGTCCCAGGTTTGTGGGCCCGTTTCCAGTAACCAGGAAAATTAATAACGTTACCTATGCCATCGATCTCCCTGCTAGCATGCGAGGTGTGAGAGATCGTTCCATGTGTACTTGCTCAAGCCGGCAGTGCACGTGGATTCCGCTTCCCCCCCCCCCCCCCCCTGTGTTAATTGATGAAAATAATTCTGAAAAGATTCTGGACTCCCGACTTGTGTAGAACTCCGTGCAGTATTTAGTGCACTGGAAGGGGTATGGCATTGGGGAAAGAACTTGGGTGCCAGAATGTCGCATGCACGCAGAGGATTTAAAAAGGGAGTTCCATAACTTGCATCCTGAGAAGCCGTACTGTGAGAGAACGCGGAAAAGCCGCCGCGTCTGTTGGTGGGGAGGCGGCTGTTTCCGCATCCAATGCGGCGGTTTGCACGCGGGCGCGTGCGTCTGGTGGCAGGGCAGAACGCGGAAGAGCCGCTGCTTGTGACAGCAGTAGGGCGGCGAATTCCACGTCCAGCGCGGCGGTTTGTGCGGAGCAGCGTGGGTCTGGTGTGGCTAGATCTGTTAGTGCACACAGGCTTAGGAACACGCGCGCGCGCGCTGAGAGGCAGAACTTTTATGCTAAACAGAAGGAGGTCAGCTGATCACGCTGATCAGCTGACGCCAGGGCAAGATTCTATTGGTTGATCAATTAGGGGTGGTGCTGGAGAGCACTGCTCCATATATACTTGCTGCTGGCCATTCTCAAGTTGTCTGCCATTGCGATCACTTCGTGGAAGCACTCAGACCTTAGTCAGATCCCACAGTGTGTTTGAACCAGGAGGACCTGGGAATTCACACTGAGCCAGAAACTTTGTATTGTTATTCTGCTTATGCTCAGACTAGTTCCAGGGTGTAGAGACCACGGACCTCACACCCAAGATTAGGGAACTGTATTGTCATCTGTGTTATACTCCAGACTAGTTCCAGGGTGCTGAGACCATGGACCTCGCACCTAAATATGGAGCAGTGCTCTCCAGCACCACCCCTAATCAACCCCTTGATCAACCAATAGAATCTTGCCCTGGTGTCAGCTGATCAGCGTGATCAGCTGACCTTCTTCTGTTTAGCATAAAAGTTCTGCCTCTCAGCGACACCAGACCCACGCTGCTCCGCACAAACCGCCGCGCTGGACGCGGAATCCGCCGCCCTACTGCTGTCACAAGCGGCGGCTCTTCCGTGTTCTGCCCTGCCACCAGACGCACGTGTCCGCGTGCAAACCGCCGCATTGGACGCGGAAATAGCTGCCTCCCCACCAACAGACACTGCAGCTTTTCCGCGTTCTCTCACAGCTACATTTTTATACACTGGGATTTCTGTAGCGTAACCTTTTCTAAATGCTGTTGAAAGGCTCATTGGCGATGGAGTCACCGATTTTATTGCGTCTATATAGTGATTTTGCTTTAGTTTGTTTTTCTGACCAGAGCAGGCTTATATCAAGTTTACCAATCTGCAGTCTTTAATTGTACAATCAATTGTACATCTAGTAAGATGTAAAACCGTGCTTAATTGTTGTGTCAGAATGGCAGTATGCACTGAGTAGGACATGTGTTTTTGAATAATAAAATCAAATGAAACAGATGTTTGGTGCTTTGTGTCATATAAATATTTAATAGCTAATGAGCTAGGAATTTCATCAGTGACGGTGACAGAAAATGCATATGGTGATTCTTTACTGAGCTGTCAGAGCAAAAGTTATGTCATAATACTGGAAGGAACACACTTTCGGTATCTAGAATAACTAACTTCATTTGAAAATTTCTAACAACTTCTGATCCACTATTTTATCACTGGCAAATTGGCATATTAAGTGGGCAGTAAATTTGCAATCCTCATATGAATGCAAACAACATGTCATTTGTATATTGAGTAAAGAGCAGATGCTAGGTTTCATGCACATCTTCTTCCTAGTGCTGTCATTATAGACGTGTTTGGAGATGAAGAATTTTGGCAGATGGCTTAACAAATCAAAGGAAGCAAAATCACCTCCCAAACACGTACAATACATATTTCTTGTCATCAGATGGCTGCAAATGCTATTTTACATACTCATTTTATGATGTTCTGCCTTAATTTGAGTACTCTCATAGAAATATTGTAGTTTATTCTTGTATAAATGAGCGGTATGATATGTGACCAGCATGTCATTTTGGATTATTAAAACTAAATGGATGAGAAAGGCAGGCTTGTTTTTTAAACTGTGAATTCAAGTTTTTTTGTTTTTAAGTTTTGGATGGGGTAAGAAAATACTGTCTGTGCTGGTGCCAGCGGTATAGGAATTGTGGGAAATACTGTAAGGTCCTGTTTCCACTGTGTGGCAGTGTCCATCTCTGAGGCACACGCAATGGCAATGCTGATGTGATTGTGAATCTGCATTCAAATCCCGCTGTCGCGCCAATGCCCAGCAATGGAGATACAGATCCGATCTAAAAAAATATAGTATGTTGCATTTTTTTTGATGCACATTAATCAGAAGCAGCCTAATGATTTAATTCCGCTTCTGAATTCACATACGGGTAGGGTTGCCACCTGGCCGTTATCTCCCCGGCCCGGCCGGAATTTTAATTACAAAGCCGCTGCCGGAAAAATAGTTTTTCCGGCAATGTATCTGCCCGGTTTTTTTTTGTGGACTGAACCACAAGAGCAGAGGGGGAGACAACAGGTCAATGTAATCATAATGCATAAACTACGAGTAAAGTTTACAGCCTGTTCTCCCTTCTGCTGGATGTACACAGCCCCTGCCTCCCCCGACTGCAGCGCTGAGCTTAACACACTGATACAGTTCAGTGTTCAGAGGAATGCCCAGCACCCCTCCCCCCAAAATGAGCTCTGCCCCCGTGCCCCGGAGAAGGAGAGAGAGACTGAGAGATACACGTGGAGAAGCTGTGACAGGCTGTGCAGAACGCACTCGCAGTGCTGCTGTACGAGAGGTGCTCTGCTTGTATGAATGCAGCGTGTGTGTCTGTGTGATGTGTCCTGATGTCTGTGTGTGTGTGTGTGTGATGTCTGCCTGTGATGTCTGTGTGTGTGTGTGATGTCTGCCTGTGATGTCTGTGTGTGTGTGATGTCTGCCTGTGATGTCTGTGTGTGTGTGATGTCTGCCTGTGATGTCTGTGTGTGTGTGATGTCTGCCTGTGATGTCTGTGTGATGCATGTGCCTTTCTGATGTGTCTGCGTGATGTGTCATAAGTCCTCATGCACACCACCCCCTCCCCCCCTCTTTCTCCTCTGTCCCCCTCCTTTTTAAAGAAATCCTCCGCTGTGGCTCAGCCCACAACTGCACCTAATACATGCCCGCTCCCTCATTTTCATTATATTTTTAAATATAAACGAAACCAGAGATGAAACATAGTGGAGGGTTTATACATACCTTGAGCTTACCTTGGACATACCTCCAGCCCCATCCGCAGGGATCGTTCCCACACTCAGCCTTTTGCTCCGATACTGGGTCCCATAACTTCCTCCAGCCCCATCTGCACTTATCGCTCCCACGCCGCCCTCAGCCTTTTGCTCCGATACCGGGTCCCGTAACTTCCTCCAGCCCCATTTGCACGGATTACTCCCACGCCGCTGTCCTCAGTTTTCCCCAGCTTCAGTACCAGGTCCCGTCACTTTATCCAGCTCCATCTGCACTTATCGCACCCACGCCGCTGTCCTCAGTCTTCTCCTCCTCCAGTAATGGGTCCCAAAACTTCCTCCAGCCCCATCCGCATGCAACGTTCCCACACCGCTGTCCTCAGCCTTTTGCTCCGATACTGGGTCCCATAACTTTCTCCAGCCCCATTCGTCTGGATCGCTACCATGCCGCCGTCCTCAGTCTTCTCCTGCTCCAGTAATGGGTCCTAAAACTTCCTCCAACCCCATCCACACGGATTACTCCCACGCTGATGTCCTCCGCCTTCTCCAGCTTTAGTACCGGGTCCCGTATGTTCTTCCAGCCCCATCTGCACTTATTGCTCCCATGCCGCTGTCCTCAGTCTTCTCCCTCTTCGGTACCAGGTCACAAAATTTCAGCCAGTCGCAGACAGTTTTACGCATGGGCAGTGCTCTCTCTCCAGCTGAGAATAATGCTGTGCCTGCGTAGTACTATTCTCCGCTGGAGAGAACGCACTGCGCATGCTCACACTGTCCGCGACTGGCTGAAGTTACGGGACCCGGTACTGGAGCAGAAGACTGAGGACGGCGGCGTGGGAGCAATAAGTGGGTAATAAGCTAGAGGAAGCCCCAGGTATGTTTAAAACGTTCACTAACTATGCTTCGTTTTTGGTATACTTTAAGGTGTATAGTAAAGTGCAGTGAATGTTTTTTTTACTTTTTTAAAATTGCAGGTTTGTAATGTGTGCTACTGTGCGTGCGGGGGTCAGGGGGAGCATCATTACTTAAAGAGAATCTGAAGCGAGAATAAATCTCACTGATTCTCTTAATAATAGCAGGGGCATGTTTGCCCCTGCTAAACCGCCGCTATAACGCCGCTCTAAGGGGGTCCCTTACGTCTCAAATCCCCCCGTGCAGCACTTCCTGGTGAGGCAGGGCTACGAGCCACAGCCCTGCCTCACACGCATCTATCAGCGGCGCAGCACCGCCTCTCCCACCCCTCTCAGCGAAGGCAGACTGAGAGGGGCGGGGAGAGGCGGCGCTGCGCCGCTGATAGACGCCTGTGAGGCAGGGCTGCAGCTCGTAGCCCGGCCTCACCAGGAAGCGCACGGGGCAGCAAAATCTACGACCAAGTTGGTCGTGTATTTTGCAGGGGGGGATTTGTAAGGTAAGGGACCCCCTTAGAGCGGCGGGATAGCGGCGGTTTAGCAGGGGCAAACATGCCCCTGCTATTATTAAGAGAACAAGCGAGATTTTGTCTCGCTTCAGTGTCTCTTTAACTAAAGGGTGCTGATCATCTGGCCCCAACCTGTTTGGGATCCTCCTATCTAGTTCTCCTGTCTGCAGCTTCTGTAAGCATTTGTACTGTGTGGTGGCCACATGCCGCAATGGATTTTGGGAGATGAATGGATTCTGAGAGATATAGTCTGGTTAGATGTGAGTACATTGATGCACTGGCATCTAACCAGCCTATATCTCTTGGGATGCATTGTGGCGTGCATGTAACCCCCGCCAGGAATTACTTGCAGAAGCTGCTGTCAGGGGAATTTGGAAGATCCGTAATGGGCTGGGGACCATACAATAATGATTACTAATGGCTCTCACACTGACCCCCATGTACCCAGTATAACTTACCTAGGGCTTTTTCTAGCCCCCTGTAGTCATTCTGGTCCCTTGCTGTCATTCCACTTTAGGCGGGCACATCTGCTGGGGGGAGCAAAATGACTTCAGGGGGCTAGAAGAAGACCTAGGTAAGTTTAATTTTACATTTCCTTTTAGCGCCATTGATCCCGCTTTACTGTTGCAAAATTTTGTGGCACGGCATGCTGCCTTCAAGAAACTCAGGCCGAGTCTTACAGGGCAACTGACATTAGAGTGGCATATGGAGGCTGCCATATTGATTTCCCTGTTAAACAATACCAGTTGCCTGCCAGCTGACCTTTTTTAGCATTAGTAGTGTCTGAATTCCACATCTGCTTCATGCTGGTTCAGGGTCTGTGAGGCTAAGAGTAATAGAGGCAGAGGCTCAGCAGGACAGCCAGGAAATGTGCATTGTTTAAAAGTAAAAATATGGCAGCCTCTGTATCCCTTTCTTGTCAGTTGTCTTTTAAAAAGTCTGTGACAAACCACTCCCAATTTTAGGCCACACCCCTCAGGCCACACCCACAAGTATTTTTTTACACTAAAGGTGGCAACCCTACATACGGGAAAATGGAGGGAATGTAATTAAATCTTACCTAACTTTTGTAACCCATTGCCCAATATTACAGGGTGTATTGCTGTTTCCATTGGATTGATTTTACCTCATTTATTGTACTGTTACAACGCCTGTAGGTAGAAAAGCCAATAGAGGTGTTAGCCCTTCTTTTATCTAGCCCAAACTAAAATGTGAAAAATGACATTAGTTTAATTCTCCACATAGCAGAAAAAAACCTGTATAATGGTAAGAAGTTTCTTATCCAGGTAATCAGACAAAATTATTGAGGTTACATGATCTAGCTTACAGTCTAGAGTCTTCAGGAAGGTAGATGCTACATTACTGCCTACTGCAGTGCCTTTTTTGGGAGGAGCATACCACATGCTGCTGCTAATACCCCGGTAGTCTGTGAGGAGACTGCTAAGTTGAGCATGTTGAGGAAGAAATCCAAAGTCGCTGAAACTTGCACTTTAGCACTCATTGATATCAGACAAGTATAAACTTGCATTATTTTTTTTTTGAGCTGTGAAGTATGGGTTTGTGGGAGGGGACACAACCAGCTTTTCGTTGGCAGCGTCTGTACAGCCTAACAAAGGGATTCCATTTGGAGGGGCAATGGTGTGACAGGAGAACATCAGGGAATACTTAAACGTATCATGTTTTGACATTTGGAAAATGGAAATAAGCTTTAATTCTTCTACCAAAAAGTATTCTAATTTTAAGAGCACATACAGTACATCTAATGTGGTCCTTTAACTGAATTTGACGGACACTGTTTGTAAATGGAATTCTTTCCTGTTGGTAGAGATTGGTTGTCCAGCATTATGGTTTTGACTGTTCAGGTGAACTGTAGTCTTAGATTCACTGGGAGATGATGCTATAGGAACATGCCAGAACTATCCATCTCAATTTTCTTAAAGGAAAACACATCATCAATTGCTATTTTACACGTGGAAAAAATACACATTATTTCTCACATTGTGTTGGTTTTCTCATTAACAACCATTAGCTACTGTTGAAAAAAATGTGCATGTTTAAACACAAATGTGCAAAGTGTCTGAAAATTTGTAAAAAAGGGCATTTTTCGCACAGACAAATGTGAACATTCCCTAAGTATTCCTACCTTTCAGCTTGATTTGTTCATCAGCTGCTTGATCATTTATTTCTAGATGCAAAACTCTAGTGGAAATAGTACAGCAGAGCAATAAAATCGCCTAAAGTTTGATTTTCAGCTTATTCGTTTTAAAGAATGTTCCACTATTTCCAGTGCTTTAAGGTAAACCTACCAGGTTTTCTGCTAGTTAGTGGGTCATTAGGTACAGCAGTAACTGTATTGTCATGCATACTATCCATTTTAACATTTAATTGCAGTTGTAAATTACCATAACAAAATCCCTGACAGTGAAATTATTATGATATCTTGCAGCCACTATGAAACTATTTGAATGACACTTTTGTACTTTAGAATGTAGTCCTGCTAAGCTTATCGTTACACCTCAATGAATAGCTTTTAAGAAATAATTTGAAATGATTAAACAATTTCAGAAGCCAACAAAGGGCAAATAACTCCTTTTCATTTTCTGTGGGATTCATTTGAGGAGTGTATTATTTGCATGAAGAGTGATATTGGCCATGGTTAATTAGATTAATTCAGAAAAGAAGCTATATTTTAGGATCTTTGGATAAAATCCCACCATCTTATTGAATGCCAACAGTTAATCAACTTTGAAACAATGATAACGATTGATGAAACCACAAGGGGTTGTTTGGGCAGGACCCATTTCAACTCTTGTGTTAAATTTGTGGGCTTGCTTAGCTAGCCTGGAACAAGCATGCATCTAGCAAAATCTGAAACTCGTATTCTTAATTCTTGTTCTGGAACTCGGTCATCAGTAGCAGCTCCGCCTCTTCTCTCACACATTAACTTGGAGGTTGCTCCCATGGTGTGCAGTGCTGTCCAAAACAATACAGTGCATACTATGCACAATTTGCAAGGATTATAAAAAGCCTATAAATGGCCTTTTCAACACTAACCAAACCACAGAACTACTGTGTAATTTATGATTGCATAGCTCTGTGCATTTCTGCACAGAGCACAGTGCTACCTCAGTGTAGCTGAATGGTGTAACCACCTCAAAGTATATCAGTCAGGGCTCTGAGTTGTAGTATACCGCAGTACTAGCTGCGTTTTATGGTGTGCCAACTGCTTCATTTAAAATATGCACGTTGCAAATGAAGAAACCATTTGTCTTCATGGGTGTAAGGAGGTGTCCAAGATGGAATAAAATTATTTAAACAGGTTAAGATGGAAGTCAAGTGCATGTTTACCTTTTGAGGAATTACCAACCAATGAGTTGTAAAGGTAGTTTTATTCAGCACATATAAAAGACCTTGCATTTGGCGAGTGACACCCCCGTTTCCTCAGGCCCATATAGTACCTGAATTTGTTGCATATAATGGCAATGAGAAACTCATAGTATGGCATACCTGAAATAAGCAATCTGGTTAGTGTTTTAAGACTTTAGTTAGAGTACCTGATTTGGATACCCATTCTGCATCAGTGGCTTGAAGTATTAGAGGTGAGGTAGCAGGATTGCAAGTGTATTGACAGTTTTTTAAAGGATTAATTGGGGCAGCTTATTACTCTCACGACAGGGTTGATGTAACCTCTTCTTGGCTGAAAAAAATTGTGACTGTCCAGCTGATGGTCTGATAAATGTAGAGGCATCACCTGTCCTGTGCTCCTAATATATCTTGGCAGATGGTAACCAACCGAGTTGAATTTTTTTCCATTGTCCGATTGCTTTTTTGTTGCCCACAGTGGAAAGCCTCCTCCCCCATATGACCAAACTAGAGATTGAACTTAAGATGCAAATAATTCTGCCTTGCATGCAGCTTGGAAAAGGTGGCTGACTGGTCCTTTTCCAAGTTGTTCATTTGGCCAAACTCCAAGCTGACGTGTACGCAGTTGAAATTTGCTGATAAGCCAGAAGTACTTGCATCTCATTGACCATCTTTGGATAGAGCATGCATGTCTGGCAGTTGCAGTCAAGGAGAAGAAAGCCGGGCACCACTTAATAAAAACCCTTTACTGTGGATGGGTTAGCGTGGCATACAGCAGTGGGGGGGGGGGAAACAAAAGTCTGACCGCTGTTTCACAAGGTCTTGCCTTGCTTCGTCAGAGGCAAAGTCTTATACAAGACTTGTGCAAGACTTTGCCTCTGACGAAGCAAGGCTAGACCTTGCAAAACAGTGGTCAGGCTTTTTTTTACCCCCACTGCTGTATGCCATGCTAACCCATCCACAGTAAAGGGTTATTATTAAGTGGTGCTCGGCTTTCTTCTTCTCGACTGCAATTGGACTACATATTACAGGAGCTTGAGGTGAGCCCACTATGGATTGTCTGTCCTTAAAGAGACTCTGAAGCGAGAATAAATCTCGCTTCAGAGCTCATAGTTAGCAGGGGCACGTGTGCCCCTGCTAAACCGCCGCTATAGCGCCGCTAAACGGGGGTCCCTTCACCCCCAAACCCCCTACTGCGACACTTGGTCGCAGACTTGGTCGCTCCTGGAGGCAGGGCTAACGGCTGCAGCCCTGCCTCCAGTCGCGTCTATCAGCGGCGCATCGCCGCCTCTCCCTCGCCCCTCTCAGTGAAGGAAGACTGAGAGGGGCGGGGGAGAGGCGGAGATACGCGCTGACAGACGCGCGTGGGGCAGGGCTGCGGCGGTTAGCCCTGCCCCAACCAGGAAGCGCTCCCCGGCTGAAACGAGAGGATTTGGGGGATCAGGGACCCCCGTTAAGCCGCGGGATAGCGGCGGTTTAGCAGGGGCACACGTGCCCCTGCTATCTAGGAGGTCTGAAGCGAGATTTATTCTCGCTTCAGACTCTCTTTAATGCATACTAGCACCAGTATGCAGTAGGGACGGACAATCTACGGTGGGCTCACCTCAAGCCTGCTCCTGTATTATGTAGTCCAATTGCAGACTTTGACTTTTTTGTCTTTATACAATTTGCATGTCTGGAAGTGCCTGGTGGACGGACTGTGTCATGACATAAACACCAATATCTTGGGCAGCAGTCTTTGTACAGCCCACACAATGGTTTTATCAACCATTTCCCCAAGAAATGTTGTTTGTTTTCCTTATAGTTAACCTTGCCTGACAAGGAGATCTTTGTCTCTGTACACTTTTGCTTTTTCCTTGCTGGATTACAGTCTGTATGCACGTAGTTGTCTTGGTTTCATCAGCTGGAAGCACGCAGTGCCTGCATTTTAAACAATTCTAATCCTTCATATTTTGTTAAAGTAAACCTAAAATAAAAATGCTCTGTTGGTATGATATCATCTGCAAGACACAGAAATGCTAGAGCAGGATGTTATGCCTCTGGCAATCAGCTATACAACCTTTTATTAGCCTTTCCATATAATGTATATTAGAGTAATTGCTGTGTGTGCGAGTACATAAATTTAGAATTGCTTCCACCAGGGATATTGATTCTAAGTGGTGTTATTCTTTAGAATTGCTGTTTATACATAATACAAAATAGTTTGTTCAGTGAATGTGAGAGTCATTAGCAGGCACTGTCTTGAATAACTATTAATGATCTGTGATAAATAAAACGCCAAACTCAGTAATTAGAAAAATAAATAAATAAGAGGCATAGAGTTGAAAAATGTTGCATATCAACTAACAGCCCATACAAATGTATGGGCCTGCTCACATCTTTGCTATGTGATGGACCGCATTATTCTGCCTCGCTGCTTACATGCTTTGAATTAATTACTTTAGAATGGCAGGCTCTAGCCCCTTTAAAGGACCAGACCTTTTTTCAATTTAGCACTTTTTGATCGCTGTGATTGACTCACAGTGTTCAGGAGGTCAGGAGCCAATGAAAACTGTTCCTGAGAGAAGTACAGAACTTGGCTGTCCTATGCACGGGGCCCGTCAGCATTAACTGCTTGCCGGCCGCGTCACACCGATGGGCGTGACAGCCCCATGACTACCTAACGCTGATCGTCATAAGGTCCTTGGGGCGGGTAGTGCAGGAGATCGCGCGCTGCTGCACGCGCATCTCCACATGAATGATGGAGCAGAGACTGACGGCGAAACAAACCTGTACAGCGCTGTGATCTAAGGCAGCGCTGTACTGGGGACATGGCTGTCCCCTCCATTGGCTCAGGGGTGATCAGCCGATCACAGTGATAGGCTGGCGGGAGGGAGGGACTAGAATAAAAATAAAAAACAAAAATAAGCAAATTTATTAGAAAATAAAAGAAAGCAATATTTACAAAAAAATAAACATTGGGGGAGCGATCATACCCCACCAACAGAGAGCTCTGTTGGTTGGGAGAAAAGGCGGGGGGGGGTTACTTGTGTGCTGTGTTGTGTGGCCCTGCAGCGAGGCCTTAAAGCTGCAGTGGCCCTTTTTGTGAAACATGGCCTGGTGTTTAGGGGGGTTTAACACTGCGGTCCTCAAGTGGTTAAAACTGCAAGCAGCGTAATATTAACCTTCGGCAATCCCAAAACGATTTACTCCTGAACTGAGAGGGATGTGTAGTCTGCCATATTTAATTTCTTTTAACGAATACCAGTTGCCTGGCAGTCTTGCTGATCTCTTTAACTTTAGCCAGAGCTTGTGAACTGCATGCTTGTTCAGGGTCTATGGTTAAAAGTTATTAGAGGCAAAGGATCAGCAGGGCAGTCGAGCAATATAAATTAAAAGGAAATAAATGTCAGCCTCTATATCCCTCTCACATCAGATGTGTTTTAGCACTTACATCTAGTCTCCCATGCAGTTCACACACATCATAAGGCATGCGTTATGCAATGTGCACAAGGTGAATCCAACATTAGAGCATGGCTTTCTGCAGGGCAGTTTCTAGGCTAAATTGCACCCATGGTGAGGGTGTAAAAATTGCACCTACGCCCCAACTCCCGTGGACTCGTGAACGCTTACTCTTTAGGGACAGTCACACAGCCACAGGTCACAAGTAGATCTGCCTTCTTACTAGTGACCAGCCGCTCATCCAGGAGGAAGCAGGGACCAAGAAAACACACAGGCGTAGAGAGCCCAGAAAGCCGACTCCTCCATGGGCGCCGTGCACTGACAGCCTGCAATACCGCTACAGGACATCAGGTGTCATCACGTGGTAGTGACGTGATGATCACTTGACGCAGGCAGCCTAGGAGGAATCAAGGAAGTTGATCGTGCTAGTAATCTTCTTCCATTTGACTGCACTGCTCGTCTCCAGCTCCCTAGCCGTTATGTCCTTCTGCCTGCGCCCCCTTCTTCTACTTGGCAGTCTGCGCCCAGGGCGGTCGCCCTGCTTGCACTGCCCAAGAAAAGGCCCTGGCTTTCTGCATTGTCAATGAAGTGATGTATGGTCTTGTTTTATCTTTGCAGCACATTGCATTGCACTTTATTTTAACTGGAGAACTGTTTATTGAGCTAGTGGTCTGTCTTGCATATTAAATATCATGCACCAATCTTTAAGTGGTCATTGATATGCACATAAATCAGACTTGCATACAAATTTAATGCAAACTGTTTACAGCTTGAACTGGGACCAATTGAATGCAAAAAAAAAATGCCTTTGACTGGGCCAATTCCAGACTACATACAATTTACATGAAACCTGCATGCAAGCCTGCATTATTAGCATCTCATAAACCATCTCTAAACCAGACCTGAGGTAAATGTTGTGCAGCTCTATGAGCTCTATGTAGTATTAGGCCACGTTCGCAGTTTTCGGTGCTGGAAAACGGCCGCTTTGTAACACACCACCTATAGCAACGCCACAGAGCAGCGGGTGCATTGCGGTAGAACAGGTTGCGGTATGGTAACACTCTGCATGTAGTGCATTACTGCTACATGCAAGCTTTAACAGTAAAAGGGAAGTATACTTTTAATTTTAATGTATGCTTCGTTGTTCCAGACCCAATCCTTTGTGTTCTTGCTGTCTCACGGAATACAGCAAAATGGCCAGTGTGAACATGTCCTTAGGACTCAATGTAAGGAAGGGATATTATCTGTTGTCTCAGATACACACTTCCTAGCAGAATGTCATTGGCATATTTACATTGTACTAAATACCTACAGTATATATTAAAAGGACTTCTGAGGTGAGTGATATGGAGGCTGACATATTAATTTCCTTTTGAACACTGCAATTCACAGGGACATAGCAATAGGGCCCTCCCTCAACTACAGTATTGGCTCTCTATTGGTCCTGTGCTCATAATAATCACTTCTATAGATACTTTGAATAGTAGTAATCATTAACAAACTATTCCCCATCCCCTTCTTGCACCTCTGACACTGTAGTTGTCATTGGCAGGTTTTTTTGCTCTGTATCAATTGTTATGTGTAGAGTGCTTGGGGGGCCCCAATGTAAAACTTGCATCGGGGCCCACAGCTCCTTAGCTACACCACTGCCAATTTGTCCAGTTGTGCTGCTAATCCTCTACTTCTAATACTTTTAGCCATAGCCTCTGATGCAGATTGTATCCTAATGCATTGCAGATCAGATGTTTGACTGGAGTTTGAATGCTTTTGCCACATGCTTGTTTCAGGTGCGTGATTCAGATACTACTGATGCACGAACAATCAGCTGGATGCCAGGTAACTGGTATTGTTTAAAAAGAAATTAAACATGGCAGCCTCCATATTTTCTCAGTTCAGCTGTCCTTTAACACTTTTGGAACTGGATGGCTTTGGCCCCTTAAGGACCATAGCTGTCCTCTCCCTATTGTGCCTTGTAATTACTGTTATTGGCTCCTGAGCAAGATGCCACTGACAGACACAAACTACAGAGGGTCATCAGGTCAGCGGAGAGGATCGTTGGGAGACTCCTCCCATCACTTGACCTCCTGCATTCTAGAGCACTAAGGATTGCCAACGATCCCTCTCACCCAAGCCACCACTTATTCCATTTGTTCCCATCAAGCCAGAGGTTTCTGGCCATCTCAACCAGGACCACTAGGCACAGAAACTTTCTTCCCCTCGGCTGTCAACCTCTTGAACTCCCTCTACACCCCACACACTCCACCAGTGCCCCCTCCCCCCCTTCCTTAGGTTGTGGCCCAGGCTGTGTTCTTGGTCAACCTGCCTACAAGACTAAACTGATCACACTTTTTGTGTCACAAATTGGAATTGTTATGCATGATGTATATCATCTTTTGTTGCTTTTATAAACTGCATGTCCCTGTGCCTATCTATCTATCTTCTATCTATCTATCTATCTCTGTCTTGTCCTTGAACTATGTATTGTGCCAAACTGAAATTATGCCAGCAGCAACAATAGTAATAGTAAATGCTACTTAGTTCTAACTTGACCAACAAGTATTGATGTTTGGAAGTTAGGTCCTGATCGAGTTAGGTATTGGCAACACAGTCCTACCTCAGATGGTAATTACAAGCACATAGGAGGGGAGGCCCACTCCCTTTTTCACTATGAACAAGGGAGAAAGGGCCAGTGATCCTAGCAGGGCAGTACTAAACTAATCTGAACTAGTCCTACTGTTAGTTTTCTTAACTGTAGGTTTATACAGAAAATTGTGTAACTTACTTGCACATCTGCAGAATAGTACTTTTTTCACTTGCTTTAACCTCCTTGGCGGTAACCCCGTGTGTGACACGGGGTAAGCCACCGGAGGGTGCCCCTCAGGCCCTGCTGGGCCGATTTACGTAATTTTTTTTTTCAAACACGCAGCTAGCACTTTGCTAGCTGCGTGTTTGGTCTGATCGCCGCCGTCCGCCACCAATGCGCCACTACCCGCCGCGATACAATGGCCCCCCCGCATACCCCTTGCGCAGCCTGGCCAATCGGCGCCAGGCTGCGCTATGGGGTGGATCGGGATTCCCTGTGACGTCACGACGTCGATGACGTCACTCTGATCATTGCCATGGCGATGGGGGAAGCCGGCTAGGCTAGCTACATGCTAAAAAATAAAAAAAGTGAAAAAAAACCCTCCAGCGGCCACACAGCCGCGAGAGTCATACCGCCAGGGGGGTTAATAATGAAAATAAAATTATTTTACTTTTAAAATACCTTTTTAAGTACTTTAACTGTTGTGAAGTATTTGTATTCTATGATATTAATTTCAGCATATCCAAATGTGTTTTTCAGAGCTTCCTTATGGCTGGGAGAAAATTGATGATCCCATCTATGGCACATACTACGTTGAGTAAGTTGTTGAACTCCTTTATTATGTACTTATTGTTATTTCAAGTCAGAATCACTGAGACGTAACTTCATGCAGGAAAGCAGTTATGAGGGTTTCAAAGTCTGAAAGTTACATGAAGCTGTAATATGCCATTCATGCTGTCTCTGTCGTGCCGTACATCGGTGATGGCCTCCAAGCCATGACATGATTGCACTGAATCCCTGTAGGCTGAACACATATTAGGTCTAGCCTAGAAGTGGACATTGCAGGTATTAGTGGTCTTCATTATTGCCTCTGGTCAAATACATTAATTACCAGTAATCTTTGAAAGAATTACAGAGTAGCTGTTTTTGGGCCTGCATTCTTTGTAAACCAACACAGATGTTTTTGTGTAGGTTTTTTGTATTTATTTTATTTGGCAGGATTACATGGATAATAAATAATTGTGTATTTAAGATATTTATTCTTTATGGCTTCTTCTGGAAATGTGTGTTTTCCATTGCTGTCCTGAGGGCCATTTCCCACTACAAGAGCTTTATAAGCACTAGAGATTTTAAAAGTTCTTGCTAATGCAATGCTTTGGGGGATTTTTACAAAATCACATCGCTCCAGTGAGAACACACACATAGGATAACATTAGCAGGAGCTTTTAAAATCACAAAGCACTCAGAAAAACTCTTGTAGTGTGAATTAGCCCTAAGGCTTAAAGTTAACCTGTAAAAATAATAGTCTCCCATAGGGCTTACTCGACTCAGAATGGGGAAGCCTCTGGATCCTAAAGAGACTTCGCCTGTCCTTCTTAGTCCTCTTGATCCTGCACTGCACATATGTGCTTTCTCTGTTCCGGTGGAAATAGCTGAGCCTGATTGGGTCGGCGCAGGCGGCTAATGTCTGCGCAGTGGCAGAGACCCAATCTAGCCTGGATTTTTCCGAAGAAAGCTGGGTGGGGCGTAGTGCCTGCACAAGGTGCTGACAAGCAGAATTTCGGGGGCCACAGCACTGGAATGGAGGGACTGAGGAGGACAGGAGAAGCCTCTTAAGGATCCAGAAGCTTTCCACTTCTAAGATGAGTACCCCCATAGGAGCACTTTTTTCATTACACTTTACTTTACACAGGGAGAATAAAGTACTTGCTTCCCGCTGTTGTTTTTTCCTAATAAAAGAACAGTATTGTTGGTCATTAGTGATCCATACCAAGGGATTACTAAAATTGGGGCATACATGTACTCTTTCTACATTTTTGCTTAATAAAAGCACAAATTATCATTTCAGGAATTAAAAGTCAGCAGGAAGCTTTGCAGGGAACAAGTATTGGCATTTATTGTGCAGGGCACCAGTGCAAGAAACAACATAACTTTAATCCTATTCTAAACAAGAAGTTCACTAACCATCTGTCCTGCTTTACCAATCCCATCACATATAGAAGATTTTATATTAGATATATTGCTAAGTGAGCCTATATTATTCAAGGAAAAATAACATTTCTCAGTTTTAACATTTGATATGCTGACTTTGAGCTGTTTAATTGAAATATAGGGCACACCTCTTTCCAGGCTATCCCTGCAGCTAACCTGCATAATTTAAAAAAGTTAGTGTCTGTGCAGCTTAGTGTTATGCAGTATATAAGAAGTGTCTGACCATTTCTAGAACTGGTCTATTCATTCCAAGCTGACCAGCAAAGTCGGAAAGGGACCTGTTCAGTCCTTGGCTGGCCAGTTTGTGAACTGGATTTAGGGAAATATTGGCTGTTTGGCTGGCAAAGCTACGATGGCTGTTCATTTGTGGTACATCATTTATTACACATCCCTTGGCCAGTTCCAGAACTACCCACACTTACAGTTTATTATTAAAAATAACTTTACATCAGTCTGTACACAGCTATCATTTTCTAGGCATGACAGAGAAGCTCCACGTTTTCATTTTCACATCCCCAGTTAGTAATTCTTGGGTTGTCTGTGGTGAGTTATTTACTTGAGTAAAATGTAATCACAACAGGAGGGATATCTGGATCTGTTAACAGTTCATGTGCAAAGACATCCAATTGCAAATTCCTCTCAGCTGTTCTGGCAGGTGACTGCATTAAGGTACAGCAACAGACAGAACAAATAAACAAGTCTTAATGTTTGCTGAAATATTTATTTCAGTACGTTTTATTGAGCAAATGTACAAATATTACAAACTAGCAATGCAATAATAGCTTATTGTAGGTACAATGTAAAACTTTAATCATTAGAACTATTTTAACAAAGAGAAAGGCTAACATAACTTATTAACAAACAAATGTCTTGCATCAAAAAGCTAATTCATGAGCAAGACAATATGTAAAAGAGAAACCGAGAGCCCGATATAGTGTAATAGGTTATTAGCAAGTTGAGTAATGAAAGAGTACAAATGTATACTCACAAACCAGGGTTACCTCCAGGCAACCACTGTATAGGCAAGTGAGGAGATTATCCTGTCCTCACTCAGCAGCTCTGTGTAGACAGTAGAAAGAGAAAGGGGTATCCCCCTGCACCAGGGGTGGATATATATGACCAAAATAGAACAGAGGCGCCAAAAGTATTAAAACAGTATTTAAAAAATTAAAATTGCTTCTAAGCAATTTTAATTTTTTAAATACTGTTTTTATACTTTTGGCGCCTCTGTTCTATTATGAGCAAGACAATGCTGTAGGTATCCAATTTACCACCTTTTTATCATATTTGCAATGCATATTGGTGTCCTATAGGATTTTTCTTAGGGCCTCTGTGGCAGTACTTCCCAACCCTTTCCTCAAGTACCACCAACAGTACATGTTTTGCAGGAAACTCCGCATATTCACAAGTGAGGTAATTGGTGCCTTAGCAGTAGTGATAGATGGCCATAGCGAAGAACGTTCATGGACCATTCACAAATTTTACTGTAAAGAATTTGCAAAAAGAACATTTACGGTGAACCCCAATGACTTTAATGGCAGGCAAACCTCTAAAACCTTGTGGACATCTCTGCAGTCACAATTTAATTAAATAAGGTATACAAAGTGTCCAAAAACCCGGACGGGTTTAAGCAAATGCTTTTTTAATGGTTCCCACTTGTTCCCACTGTTTTCCTAAACATGCCCTGCAAATTCCAGCATGTATGGGGGCTTTGCTATTAACCGCTGAAGTTGGTGGCCATTGACTCAATGTAAATGCAAATGCAAACTTTTAGGAACGATCATTCATGTAAATGCAAAAGGTGAACAAACAAAAGATCAAAGTTCACCATAACTTGTCCGCTGGTGAACAAATTCACACCACAACACTACTCGGGACAAAAACCTGCACTGTTGGAGGTGCATAATGTTTTGCATAATGTTTTGGTGCCAAGTCTAAAGGTGCATACACACCAATTTTGATTGGTCAATCACTGACCAATTTTACCACCTCCGTGTGGTATGAAGGGCAACAGACTTTGAATACTATCAACATATTGTGTAGGTAAGCTCTCATACCACAAAGAAGTGGTAAAATTTGCCAATCAAAATTGGATGTTTGTACCTGACAGTTTACCTACAGTATTCAAAATCGGATGGTCCTTCTACTACATGGTGGTGCTAACATTTTTACCATGTAACTGTAATGATGCTGTCAGTTAATAATCAATTTCTGATAATCGCCAGTACAGCTCCCAATCACTTAAAGAGACTATGAAGTGAGTCTAAATCCATGTTTTTAACTTTTGTTAATGTTAAGCACTATAGCTAGTGCTAAACCGCCGCATCCCCGTGACAAAACGAGGGTTTATACCCCCCAAATACCCTCTGCTAAGGCCAGGGAGCGCTTCCTGCTTGAGACAGAGCTTAGAGCTGTAGCTCTGTCTCTTCGCGCGTCAATCCCCACTGATCTCCGCCTCTCCCTGCCCCTCAATCTTCCTTCACTGAGAGGGGCAGGGAGAGGCGGAGATCTGCAGTCAGATTGACATGCATGGAGGCAGAGCTGCAACTCAAAGCTCTGCCTACATGGGCAGCAAAATCCAAGACCAAGAAAATAGTGGACTTTGCACAGGGAATTTTGGGGGGTATAAACCACTTGTTTTGCCACGGGGATGCTGCGTTTTAGCACTAGCTATAGTGCTTAACATAAATAGAAGTTAAAAACGTGGACTCGCTTCAGAGTCTCTTTAACTATGATCGTAACGTAATCACAATTCTAATTATTATTAATTTATAAAGCACTAACTTATTCCATGGTGGTGTACAAAGTAAGAATGAACATGGGGTACATAATAATGCAGACAATTGTTATACACCAATACACAAAACTATTATATCACAATTCTAGCTGAGACTGAGGAATGCAGGTGGACAATTCATTAGGTTAGGTTAAAAAATCAAGGTAATGGGCAAAGCTGAGTACACACTTTCAATTATGACTGGCCAATCACTGATCAGTTTTACCACCTTCCTGCAATATAAGGGTTTACCTATACAATCTGCTCATAGTATTCAATATCTGTTGACCCTCATACTCCAAGGGGGTGGTAAAATTGGTAATTGATTGGCCAAACATAATTGAAAATGTGTACCATGCTTAACCTCCCTAGCAGTAAGCCCGTGCTGAGCACGGGCTAAGCCGCCGCGGAGTATTGCTCAGGCCCTGTTGGGCCGATTTGTACAATTTTTGTTCTTGTTGCACACAGCTAGCACTTTGCTATCTGTGTGCATAGCTCGATCGCCACCGCGATTCGGCGCTACCCACCGTGTTAGAGGGCCCCCCCCGACCCCGTGCACAGCCTTTGCTAATCAGTGGCAGGCAGTGCTGTGGGGTGGATCAGGACTCCCTCTGATGTCACGACGTCGATGACGTTGGTGACGCCATTCCGATCGTTGCCATGGCGACGGGGGAAGCCTAACAGGAAATCCCATTCTGAATGGGATTTCCTGTTTGTGCTGATTGCTGGAGGCAATGGGAGGGGGTGGGGGTATGCTGCTGCACAGCGGCTATCATGTAGCTAGCATTAAGCTAGCTACATGATTGGGGAAAAAAAATGTAAAGTGCTGCGCTGCCCCCTGGCGGTTTTAAAGAGGAATTTTACTGAATGTGACTTGATGAATAAACTTTGCTTAATTTTAACAATATTCATTTATAAATTATTTAGTAACTGTTTGCTTATTGTAAAATCTTACCTCATCCAGACTTACATGATCTATCTGTGATGCAGTAAACTGCTGGCGAAGGGGAATCCTTGTGGGGCGGGTCTTTCCCCTCTCTCTGAAGTGAACAGGAATGTGAGTTGTTCTCAAAGGGTGCTCTGAGGCATAAATCTGTGTGACCTCATAGCCTCGGCTAAGCATCACTGGTAGGGCAGAGTTGCATACCAAAATACAGCAATATACAGTTATAAGAAGCATTTCTAATGATAGAAACAGGATAATTAATGTAAAAATGGGTAACCTGGTTCATTTTTTATGTTGTGCAATGATTTATTAAAGGTCCTCTTTAATTTCTGTGTTCCCTATAATATTAATTAGCCTTTCTTTTAATGTTTCTATGTTGTACACAGCTATTTTAATTGTTACAAAGGATACTGTTTTTATTTAAATAAAAACAAACAATTTTGCATGCAGCAATAATTACAATTCCCAGTTTCCAATCAAACAACAAATACAGTTGAAGCCAACATTATTAATCCCCTATGAAATTAGACTACATTCTTGATTTTCCCAATGAAAATGACCATTAAAAACAAGTGTTTGTTATTTTGGAAACAAATACACTATAAAAAAAACTCTTGTTTCAACTCGGTGTATCAATAAAACATCCTAAACTTAGTGGACATAAAGGGTAAAAATTAAACGTCCAACATTTTTAGCCCCTTGGCCATTAATAGTCAATAGTGTACCCTTTCTGAGCCACAAGTGACAACAATCTCTTAGAGTAGTTCTTTACTAGGTTGGCACAGGTCTCCTGATGGATTTTAGCCCATTCTTCCATTGTAAACTATTCTAGCTGGTCCAAATTGTGTGGTTTCTGAGCATGGACATTCACTTTGATCACCTGCCACAGATCCTCAATAGGATTGAGGTCTGGGCTCTGTGTGGGCTACTCCAGGGTCTTGGTTTTGGTAGCCTTGAAGAACTGTTGGACTAATTTTGATGTATGATTTGGGTCATTGTCTTGTTGGAAGACCCAGGGATGACCTAAGTATAGACTACTAGCAGATTTCTGCATATTTTCCCTCAAATGTCAACATATTTTTTACCATGATGCCAAGCCCCTAAACAAAGCTGTCTGTGCATGAGGCTGCAAAACAGCCCCACAACATGATGCTCCCACCACCATGTTTAGTTGTGGAAACTATGTCCCTAAGGTTGAAGGCCTCTCCCTTTCTTCGCCACACATAAGCACCATCCATATGCCCAAACAGTTCTAGTTTAGTCTCATCAGACCAAAGCACCTTTCAAATGTTCACGGGCAAGCCTGAGTCGGGATGTGATGTGCTGTTCTTTGTGTGGTTCTTTAAGTAAAGGGGTTATTCTGGGATGATGGCCTTGAAGCCCACTTCGATGAAGAGCCCTCACAACTGTGTTCCTTGAAAAATCAGTTCCAGAAGAGGCCAGGATAGCAACAATCATCTTGGCAGATGGCAGGGACGCCTTGCTGCCATCTCTGTGTTTTTCTTTCCAGAGTTCTAAAGAGCTTGCGCTTACAGCCACGTCCAAGTTTGTTTCTTACAGAATTTTTCTTCTTGTACTTGGCAAAGATGCAACGTACAGCAGTTCTAGATTCTAGACACTGTGCATTGCTTTGAAATGTCATTGTAGCCTTCCCCCATATCATAAGCTTCTACTATCTTCTTCCTGAGCTCCAGACTGATTTCATGTGTCTTTGGTTGGTGAGTAACAGTAGTCCCTATCATGTGTTTTGGTGCCCAGTTCCTTGGAGTCTTTTTGTACTGATGAAATTTTGTTAGAAAGCCAATTACCTGCAGGTATTGTTAGGATGCCAATTGACTGTACAGGTGTGGTTTCAAAGGGGATTGGTTAATTACTGTAGGTGTGTTTGGAAAGCAAACATTCACAGGGGCCTAATATTTTTGATCACCCAATTTTTACTATTTGATATAACTCAAGCCTAAAAATGTGTGTATATTGCAAAATGTACAAAAAGCTACCAAATAGCACTAGTCAATGTTTGATTATATCAAGTTTCATCGATGCTGAAAACATTGGCAAGTAGTTTATGAAAATGTGCCATAATTCATGGGGGTTGGGATGGGGGTCACTAATTTTGGTCTCAACTGTAGGATTAATATGTGCAACAGACCCAATTTTGGTCCAGAGTTCTTAACTCTGGTTTTCTTACATTAGACCTGCTATGTGCTATATAGCTGTTTATACGGTTTCAGTATTTGTGTATAATCTTGTAAATTGATGGTACTGAATATATTTCATATATAAGAAGCTCCTGCAATAAAATAATGTTCACCTTTTCAACAGTCACATAAACAGAAGAACTCAATTTGAAAACCCAGTGTTAGAGGCAAAACGGAAGCTTCACCAGCACAACATGCCCACAACGGAATTGGGGACCCAGCCAATGCAGGCCCAGGTGTTTAGAGGT